>NC_142638.1:3941893-4244924 GCF_059453375.1 Lepisosteus platostomus
TAATGTGCCAGTATAGTAACAGGGACACTATACTGTAAACAGGCGCCGTCCTTCGGATGAGATGTAAAACCGAGGTCCTGACTCTCTGTGGTCATTAAAAATCCCAGGGTGTTTCTCGAAAAGTGTAGGGGTGTTACCCCGGTGTCCTGGCCAAATTTCCCATTGGCCCTTACCAATCATGGCCTCCTAATAATCCCCATCTATGAATTGGCTTCATCACTCTGCTCTCCTCCCCACTGATAGCTGATGTGTGGGGAGCGTTCTGGTGCACTATGGCTGCTGTTGCATCATCCAGGTGGGGCTGCACACTGGTGGTGGTGGAGGGGATCCCCATTACCTGTAAAGCTCTTTGAGTGGAGTGTCCTGAAAAAGCGCTATATAAGTGTAAGTAATTATTATAATTACAAACAACAATGTTTAGTATTCACCCATATGTATATATAGTATATATGTATATACTGTATATCAGTCAGACCCAGAAGAATGTGGGATGTTTGGATCATGAAACCACTGAAGTGGATCACTTCTTTAAAGGTACAGTTACCTATAAATCACTGGAGACCCTGGTTAGAAATGTGTAGTTGGTCTATTTAATTAACTGTGTAGTTAATTAAATAATTAGACCAACTGTGTAAAAGAGGGCTTGGAAGACATCAGGCCCTCTGGGGACTGAGTTTGAGACCCCTTGTCTAGTAGAAACAATGTTTCAATACAAACACCAAAACCTTTCTCATAAGATCACTTTTTTTTAGCTCAGTGATTTTTGTTGTAGTATTTATAGTTTGTTTTTAGTTTATGTTTTTACTTACTGTACCTACACAATCCTGCACTCGTCTACAATAAATATCATCTGCCAGGTGTTTGCCAAGTCTTCAATTGTATCTTAAGCACTTCAAATTTTATTTGCTGCATCTGCTGCGTATGATATTGCTTTGAGTACACACGTAAATACTGGATAGTTAAAAAACAGGTACCATTACAGATTGATCTTTAATTAAGTCAGTGTGTAGATATACTCAGTGAACACACGGGCACTAATTATAAATCGCAGTGGACTTTGCAAAAGCTCACTGACAAAACCTTTAGCACTGAACTGTTTTACCTCACCCTGCTGTCCAACGTGTGAATCAGCTACCTGGACAGCATTTCAGAAAAATCACAAGACTAGTGGTGCCTGCAACGTTCCTTTAGCCTTTTAATTCCTTCAAAATGAGACGAGTTTGCAAAAAAATTGAACACTAATATAATAACAAATTATACACTACGTCTTTAATAAATAGTATCGATAAGTGTTCTAATAAATGTATTGGTATTGTACAAGCTACAAATAAAATATAGACTTAAATATAAATTATTATTAGTCTAAATGAGTACCCTTTACATTTAGATATTCCAAAATATAATGGATTGAAACGCACTTCTCAAAGATACATTGTTACTACTGTACAGTATATACGCTTGCCCTCTAACTTCTTAAACAGTTTGTGTACAGAAATAACATCAAACAAATAACAGAAAACGACAACAAGCTGTTTGTTTAGGCAATAACATTTAAGGTTCAACGCAACATAAGTATAACCTAATCAAAACAGCAATAATCGTAAACCTTCAAATATTAAACATTACATTTAATGAGTTTTGCAATGTCAACAATCGCAAACCGGCGCACATTAACATAGTTGTTAATGAATCAATGTCTTTCTGAAAATTAATTGCTATATTGCGCGTAACTACGTCAGTATTTAGAATTGTTTTAGGGTGCACTGCATAAACAAACATTTATAAAAAGCAAACCATCTTATTTATTAAAACAATGACGATGTGTTCTGAGAAGCACGGGTTTCACAAAGCGGGTGTCGGATTCCGTCCGTTTACCGACAGAAAGGGGGGCAGTTAAAGATCTCTGTCATATATAGTTACAAAATACGGCTAATCACGTTGAAATGCCCTTTCTTTGGATCCTGTCCAAACTCCCCGAAGTACAAGAAGGTACACTTTCCAAAACCACGCCATATTCGGAACAGAAAAAGTCCGTGATGGCTTTTAAAATCCGGAGAGATTCAGAAGAAGAAAAACGTCTCATGTTGCTGTACGGTACCTACTTCCCCTTTTCCAGCCATCTCCGCCATTTTATGTATAAAATATATATTTTTTTGGTCCTAAAAATTAGTTTGCTTTATCTTGCAACCCTTTGAAATACCGAACCGAGTAAAAATGGACACGAACTCACCCGAGATCTTCGCTGTATTTTGTCTGGAAGAGTTGCTTGCACGGCTCGGGAGTTCTCCCGGTTCGGCCAGGGGCACAGCACTGACAACAAAATGTCTTGTCTCAACGATACACATTACATCATTAACAAGAGGATGTGACAGATAGAAAACGAAAGTATTTCTCGTGGTTTGTTTTTTAAACAGGAGGTCGTTTTCTAGCTGGGTTTGTGGCTCAGGCTGTTGAATGTTAACTTGATATTTTGTCTCTACAATGAGAAATATCTGCTCAGTGAAACCGGGTTTTCTTTCTGTTACCTCGCGTAAAACGTACAGTAGTGAAAATCATGCATCTGGGCAGCATTTCCTTTCTGAAGCAGCAAAAGGCCAATGTGTAAATCCTCTGCCTCATGATGTCATATTAGAAAATAACTGAAATACTGTATATTACACCAAAATATCGTCGGCTGTATAGGTTTGAGCCTATAGACACCTACTTTTAAAATCTCTCACAAATCCTAAGGTGAAGCTAAGAGAGTTTCTGTTGGAATGACACCCTCAGACGTTCCACAGAACTCATTATGCAGGACTACTGGTATAAAGCATTTCAGCATAACAATGTATTGTAAGGCCCACACATAGACACAAAGGACAAAATAAAGAGACACCAATCAGCCTATCCAGGCTTTCTTTTGGACCATGCGATGAAACCAAGAGAACAAACTCCACTTAGAACACACTCCTGGCTAGAATTGAACCCTGTACCGATCGCCTGGGCACCACAGAAATTATTTCAGTGACAGGACTGATTTAAGTAATGGCTGCTCTGCGATGTCTTGAACTACATTGCGCTACACTGATGTGAGGGAACTGAATCCTTTTAGTCTTGAACAGGGGAGACTGCAGGGGACCTGAAACAGATTTGAAATCCTCCAAAGGCATTGAAAAACAAAATCAACCCACCAGACTTCTTCGGAATTCACTGTGACAAATGACCCCGCAGGCACAAGTGTAAAGGACATGGAAGTTTAATTTAAAACTAAGGACAGGGCGCACTGCTTTACGCACAGGGTTGTGGGAGTTGGGAACAAGCTACCCAGTCACGTTGACCCTTGTTTCCATCACACAATGACTGGAGGAGATCCTTGGATCAATTAGCTACAAACTACCAATCAGTTTGGATGGGCTGAATGGCCTCTTGGTTGCAACTGTTCTTGTGCTTCAGCTAAAGTAGAAATCTCTGCAACTTGCAACCTATGAGGTTAATATCTGGGCAACTAGTGAAAGCCGTAATAAGTTCTCCCTGGACACCTCTCAAGTACAGACAGATTACTTTATCCTTACAAAAATAACTTGACGGTTTCTACAGACATGCCCTGTGGATTTTCGAAAGAGACTCTGGAAATTTCTATAGAGAGGTTCCAAGTGTTAATGTATTACTAAGACACCTCCAATGTGCTGGAAAGCTTTCGTCGTGGTTCCCGAAACTGAAGTAGCTGATATACTCCCTCACGCACACATTGTCCTGCACCCTCGCTAGAATCAACGGCCCAAATTCACTGTTTAACAATTTGCCCGCGGAGAAGTTTAATTTTGTGTGCGTATATGTCACCCTCAGTTTTAAATTTAATCAGCTCTTAATGATGTACCTGTATATTCTGGACAAAACACATTTTAAGATACATAAGGTATGAGAAGGAAAGGGAGAATAGTTCAGCGTCTTCCCAATTCGGGGTTAGACTGCCCTCTGCTGGAAAGTTTATATTCCTGCAGCGCTCGTCATCCCAGAGCGGCGCAGAGCTCTGACGTAACTCGCAGCAGTCTGCACCTGCAGCCCAACTGCGCAGCAGATCGGCTAGGGCGTGCTGAAAATCTGCTTCGGCAATTGAATTAAGAGGGAACTTTAGGTTAAAATGAACGTTTTTATCAAGAACATGTTTATTTGTTCTTTTGCGGCTTTAATAATTTTCATTGTCCCTCTCTCCAGGACAATGTAATTGAATCTCCTCAGTAATATTGGCTACACTCTGTGCCCCGTACAGAGTATTTTGCGTCATTTCTTATTTCAACAGGCTGTAGTATAACCCCAAGCCAGTGTATTGCACCAGTGTAAACAATTCTGCAAGACAAAGCTTCTGTTCCAAAGAGCAGTGCAGAATAAGATGATGGAATTCTTCAATCTTGTATCAGAAGAAGATTCAATCTTCAATCTCTAAAAAAAGGCGCCATCCTTTGGAATGAGATGTAAAACCGTGGTCCTGACTCCCTCTGGTAATTAAAAATTCCAGGGCATTTCTCAAAAAGAATAGGGGTGTTACCCTGGTGTCCTGGACAAATGTCCCCCTGGCCTTTACCAATCATGGCCTCCTAATAATCCCTATCTATGAACTGGCTTCATCTCTCTTTTCTCCACCCCACTGGTAGCTGGTGTGTGGGGAGTGTTCTGGTGCACTATGGCTACAGTTGCATCATCGAGGTGGGACTGCACACTAGTGGGTGTGGAGGGGATCCCCATTACCTGTAAAGCGCTTTGAGTGGAGTGTCCAGAAAAAGGGCTATATGAGATAAGAAAACTTTATTGGCCAGATACAATTTCTTGCATTAGGAATTTGTCTTTTCGCAGACCCCAGCCTGCTCTCCATGAGACACACAGGCAGGGAGAGAAGCTGGGGGTCAGAGCACAGGGTCAGCCATTGTTCAGCGCACCTGGAGCAGGTGGGGTTAAGGGCTTTGCTCAGGGGCCCAACGGAGTAGGACTCCTCTGCCAGCCACAGGATACGAGCCGGGAACCTTCCAGCCACAGGTGCAGAGCCTTAACCACAGTGCCTCTGCCCCACCACCTCATGTGGATAGATAAGACTTAATTGATCCCAAAGGGAAATTGATTAAATTGATGTATAAGTGCAAGCAATTATTATTATTATTATTATTATTATTATTATTATTATTATTATTATTGTATTTGGTTGATATTAACAAAAACAAATGAGGGTGGTAGAGAAGTGACTAAAAAACTTTGTACTGTCTTTCTGATAAAAGACCCAGCTAGCTGTTCGGTTTTGGAAGTTGCCTGTAAGGGGGTATGCTAGTCTATAAAGTCATAGTAAGGGGTTAACATTAGAAGGCCAAGGAGGTTTTTGAATGTCTGCTTGCCACATCAATACCCATCGTCGTCACCTAGTAACAGTGAACAAGCCTGGCTCAGCTGGGAATGTTGGGACATGCTTGGAATGATCATGCGATCAATGCCCTGACCAGACCAATCCTACCTGCGGTTCGGGATAACGAACGCGTAGTAGGCCGTGGGGTTCTTCCGTGAAGGCCGTTCACAGAATGGTCAGCAGGGGGCGCACCTCGACCTACGATCCGATTTCAAGTCTGACTTTCCTAATTTATCGTTATTTTTCTCTCTTTTCAGGGGAGACTGCCCGTCTCTGCTCACGGTGACACGTCAAAATAAAACCTTTGCGATAGTAAATGAGCATTGCACAACATTACTCTTCCAGTGGCTCCTCAGTTACTAACGGTTTTGGTTTAAAAAAAGGCACTCTTCCTTATAACAGTTCATATCCAGCACGGTGGACAGCATACTACGTCAGTGAAGTGCAGTATAAATGCAGCGCAAGATCAAGTGGCATCAGTGATGCACAATACATAGCAAGCAAGTAAAAGAGCAGAACGAAAGCTGTTTGTGAGCTGATGTTTTGTAGTGGGCAGTGTTCTACAGGGAACAAGGGACACAGCCCTGTTGTTTCTGGGTCCATACTGGTCCTGGTTCACTGCCGACTCGGTGTAGCACTAGGAACGGTCTGACAGACTCAGCTGTGCGGCAGACTTAGACACTTTCCATTGTTCAGCTCTTACCACTCAGGGTTTTCCTTTCATTCCGCTGAAGCACAACACCGGTTATTCTCTGCCTTCGGAATTGTAGCCATTTGGCTTCAAGTCCTATCAGATCTCAGTGCTGTAGAGCGAAATGTTGCCTTTGAGCACGATGGATGTGTAGAGAGGAACACACTATGTGAATAACAAGCCACACCCGGCCGCGGGCCAGAATTTATTTGACTGGTAAACGTAAATGGGTAAACACTTCACATATTTTATATATAATTCAAGTATTCAAATGCCTCAGAGACGTTGGCATTGTAAACTCTTCAGAATCAACACCGAGACACGAACCCCAGCACACAAGTGTAATTTGCAAGAAGGTACATTTAAAACTGGGAACAGAGGGCACGTTTTACACAGAGTTCTGGCTGTCAGCAATAAGCTACTTAGCCATTTTGTTGAAGCCGATACCATTTATTTTTTCAAGAAATGTCTGAATGATATCTATGGATTTGCCTCTACCATCCATGGGGATTAGATGGTCCACTTCGTGTTTGTGGTCTTTTTAAATGTTCTTATATTCTGCTCATGATTGGTTTAGTTTGAGTATGATGATACAAATGTTCTGAAGTGTTTTTCATTCATGTGAATGACCAATGACTACACGACAAGCTTGTTTTTTCTCTCACTCAATCTAAGCTGTATTAATAACTAAATTTTTATCATTGTACCAAATACCAGTGGAGGTTTTGAGTAAATTGCTGATGCACATCACCTTCATATACTGTAACACCTGATTGTGTCCAAGCCTTTTCCACAGAAGTGTATATAATAATACGGATAGGACTGGTTTAAATGGAGATAAAAGGAAAGATAATTCCACAGCAATACATTATGTAAAAGAAAGCCGGTGGTAATATATAATTACGCCTTATTGTTAACAGAAAGCAACATTTCTGTCTCAAAGAGATGAGTCACTTAAATAGACAGGTTGGAAAAGTATAGGAAAATGCTGTGTGTATAAAAGCTTTTTTGTCTCTTGCGAGACACTCGTCTAAATTATTATTATTAGTCATCCGTTATTTTGTGCTTGGTTAAAGACCATAAACGACAGGGAAGACGAAATGATCTACATTCGACCTGAGCCTGAAGAAAGCGTTTTATTTTTCTTTCCCGTATATTTTTTCAATACTAAACTAAAGCCGTCTGTAAAATATGGGTCCTTTTAAAAAATGCAAGTGTAGGAAGGAAACTGTTACAACCATGAATATACCATTGCCATTTTTAAGAATGATCTCTCTGCAGTTGACCGTTCTGCAGTTGAAATCCACTATGCAATAAATAAATTCAGATTAGGCTTGATAAACTCATACTACAAGGTAACAGCCGTACGCCTTGTCGATAGGTTTGGTAGTACACAGTGCGCTATTCAGCTAAGGACACTAGCACGCTTTATTCCCTGGCACAGTAACTCAATTCTCACACATAATACATTCAATCTGTAGTTCGAGAGGAAAAAAAAGGCATCTCTTCGCCAGCTTTTATTGGTTAAAGGTTCTGTTCATCAGGAGATTAACTTTCTTCAATTGGACACAATCTTGTCAATGTTTGGTGTTTCGGCAAGGCTCCTACGGCGGAATGAAAAAAAAAAGATGCACTGCTTGGATTGGTCGAAGGGCGCGTCAATCAGAGGGCAGGGGGCGCCGCGATTGGTGCTCGCCGGCGCTCGTCACATGGCGGTAGGCGTTTCCGAAGCCGCAGGGCCAGGTCGGGCAGAAAACGAGACGACGGGAGCTGCAGCAGGAAAATGGCTGACAGGTTCTCTCGTTTCAACGAGGATCGTGATTTCCAGGTAAAAGGATGAACGGCCGGTTCCGGGCGGCGGGGGAAGGTCTCCTCGGGCGAGGGGGGAAGCTGTAGCGTTTCTGAAGCGCGTCAGGGCGCGGAAATGGCAGCACAAACCGAGCTTCTTGGGCGCCCTTGGGGGCCGTGGGAAGTGGTGTAAGGGAAAGGCGGCGCTGTGTGCATTAGCAGGGTGGTAAACAAAAAAAAAAGGCGCTAGGTCTCGGGGCTGTGCTGGGAGGGAGGGCTTGTAGGCGCTGAAGACCCGTGTTTTGCTCCCCGCGGCCGTGCTCTGAAGCGCGGTGCCCTTGCAGTTGCGGGGTGCGGGGCAGTGTGTGCATGGCCGGGGTACGGCGGGGAGGGCACTACCGCACTGCCATGGCCGCCTGAACTGAATGGCGATGGCGAATTGCACATCTCACCTTCCCACTCCGCCGGGGCAGAGCTTAACATGCCTTCTAAACTGCGGATGTTGCTCTGCGTTTAACCAGTTCATACCCCCCCGGGTGAGACGCCGAGCCCCTCATAGCAGTGGCACTCAAGATCGACGGATTTTGAGTTCTAGTGCCACCCTCTTTAAAAATGTGACTTCGTGAGATCCACACTACTTGAGCTCTTTTCTTCTTCTTCTGAATAAACTATGCCCCGCGAAAGCGACATTTTGGTGTTGATTTCACTCTTGTCGTCAACGGCGATAACCAGCTGGAGTTAAAGGCAAGTTGAAAACAATGATGCCTATTCACGCCTTCCTGGCTGCCGCCTCCTCCTCCTCCTCCTCCTCTGTGAGGGCTCGTGTAGTGATCTCTGCGCTGCAGAACCAGATATACAAGTTGCAGGAATGCTGAGAGATGTCCTCACTCTGTTGTTGGTTTAGTCTTAGTCATAGTCGACTCCCAGGAGATCCATTCCCTGTCAGCAAAATAACTTCTAAGCTGGAAGCATTAACAAGCTAAATATTTTATATGGATTTGGTAGCATCTTGTTGTACTGGTAATAGAAAAGCTCGATGAGGGTGGATTATGTACTGATTGTGGAAGTGCGTCTCTCTTGATAGCGGTGGCAGTCGAGTTTGGAGTGGTTATTCTGAGGGTGAAATCGCACCTTTATTTGGGGGCATATGATAAGTCTGATCAGGTGGTTATGGTGCACTGCTGGGCTGTGTTAATTTAGGGAGCTTGCTAAGCTTAAATTAGTTGTGCCGCTTCTTCCCCCGAAGAAGAGGCCATGGGAATGGGATCTGGTCTGGCAGTTCAGGGAGAGGTTTGACGAGGAGGGTGGGAGCTGGGGTGTACCGCAGGCCAGCTGTGGGATGCTGGGAGTTGCCGTTGTGCCTGCAGTGGTTGTGCAGTACCTAGTTATAACCTGCTAGTTTATCATCCTCACGCCGCTAGTCAAAATGGTCTTGAGCCACAGTTCTTTGCATCAAGCTGTTGAAACTTATGGGATGATGACACAGCGAATTAGGGTTGGAGTGAGCTTCTCCTTTTCTGACCGGTCATGGGCATTTGATGTCGCCTCGGTGTGTGTCTGTCGTCTCAGCTGTCAGCCCAGCGGAGTCAGGTCTTTCCTTGGGATTTCCCAGTCTGCACCGTGGTGCGGGCATGACAGATGGGTTCCATCTGTTTTCTCCCTAGAGTAGGTGCTCTCGTCCAGATGGTGATGACCCCTGGGACTTCTTTCCGGTGACCAGCGTGGCCTGGAGCAAGGATAATACAGTACAGGACCCTCGCTCGGTTTCATCGCAGGCCTGAGATACCGAAGAGTTGAATTAGCCGTCAGCTGCTGAGATGAATAAAGAGCTGGGCGAATCTTGCAGTGGAATAGATCTTAAGGATCTACATTTGTTTGCTCCAAAGGGACATAACAATCTAGGGCTATGAGGTGGTGAGGAAAACAATCCTGTGAAGTGAATTAATACAGTAAATAGGGGGAAAGAACCTTTCACTAATACGTTAGGCTGCTCAGTCATTGTCTAAGTGGACTTGTCAAAAACCCAGATATTATTCCAAAGCTTCAATACGGCACTCTATAAGGTTCGAAGTGGACATCAGCTTAGTGTCTCAACTTGCTGAAAACCAGAAGTGAAAATTTAATAGAGCTGTTCTGTAGGTCAGGGTTTCTCAGTCCTTGTCCTTGTGGGTGACTGACTCTTGTCGTTTGGTACTAAAATTCTCCACTGATTTCGTCTGGTAAAATATTGTTATATATATTTTTTTTACTGGTGTAAAAAACAGTGACCAGGTGTTTGGGAGTTCAGCCCTTGTAGAATTGACAGTTCTGTATGGAGATGTTCCACACAATCTGATCTCCTCCTGTGTGGGCAGATGTGATTGGCAGCCTGTTGAGAGCTCCTAGTATAGGTACAGAAGACTGACGTGTATTAAACAGTTGAAGTGCAGACAAACCAGAGTTGTTTTGACTTAGTTTTTCGTTTAAACACATTTAATTTCTGCCTCATTTAAAACTGTTGAAGGCTGGCATGAATCATTTCTATTTCTGTTGGTCTTTAAGCAGATTAAAGTCATGTTATTCAAATTTTCTATTGTTTGTGGACTACATTGTGCTCCTATAATATACTCTTTCCCGGAATTTGATGCATTGTCAGTTTATAACGTTTATCCATTTAAACGACAGGTCCTGTATGGAGGATCATTAATGCCGTCTGGGGTTTCTTGAAATCTAAATTGTTACTTGGGGAGTTTATCATCGCAATTTTTAACCTACCTAAATAAGAGGCCATTTATATTTTCATAGGTTTTGATTTCTTTTTTGAATTCTTGCAGAAATAGACCCACAAGTAGACTGAGGTCAAATTGTGCATTAGTTTCTTTCAGTTCTCCTCTGCTTTAATGAGTACTTGATTTTGAGCCAGTTTGGGATCCTGTTCACTCTTGATCCCAGCTGGATTCAGATGGATGCAGGCACTCAGATCTTATGGAGCCGTTATGGCATTCTCAACGGCAGTGCACGCGTGCGCTGGATGTGCTCATCGGCATTTTCCCTGGCAAATAACGTCGTCAGATGGCTGGCAGTAGCTGCTGCAGAGACAGGAGAGAAGGGGTGCACCGAGAGGCTTGTGTCCCGCCTGTGAAGTGATGCTGTTCAGAGCCAGATATCTGGATTGTCAGTTACAGTGTGAAAATACTGCTAAGCTGCTGGAGGTACATTTGTCTCTAAATACTGACTTCTGGTTTCGCAGACAAGGATGTGCAGCAGTTTTTTTTTTCTTAAACTTAAGTTCCCTTTTTTGTCATGAGACCCGTTGTTACACTCCACTGTGTTAAGTGTATCATGGCTGGTGAATTGAGATCCGTTAGTGTTGCTTATAAAGATAGAATATTAATTATTTTAATTCTGTACACATATGTATTGTTTATTTAGCCTTAAAAATATGGACGGGATGGGACCAAACCAATTATTTTTAAGGATATTTCTCTTTGTTGTTAATTTGAAACCTAAATGGTATGGAAAATAATTATTTCCATTCAGTATGTAGTAATTATAACCTACTAATAATGGATATTTAGAATTTTAACTATCTAGAATCAAAATCAAATCTTGTCTGAATTAAACCTCGAAGGTTTTGCACTTTGTATGCCCCTTAAGTGGGCTCAACTGATTTTTCTGAAGTCCTTGAATAGTTCTTAAAAAAACAAATCAGAAAGAAAAACCAAAACATGTCTCAGAAACACAGAATCACGCTAATATTAAGTACAAAGCGGCAGCTGTGGCCTCACTGCAAATGTCAGGGGTCTGAATCAGTTCCTCCTGACTGCACCGCTGAGAGTCAGCAGCCTGTAGTGAGACTCGGTGTCACAACAGGAGCCAGAGGTTATCGCGAGCACATCTCCTTTTCAGTACAGTGGCGGGCAGACTTCTGCTTCTACACACGGTACAAGATGGCGTTGTGTAAATGGGGCATCCTGGGTAACCAGTTCGCTTTTACTTTCTTCTCTAAATTTCCTTTTGTTGCTTAAATACGCTTCAACACTCCAGGGCAGGTTAGTGCTCTCGGTAGCATCTGATTGGCATCGTTTACTAAATGTGAACTGCCTTTGTTTTTTGTGGGTCTAAATACATCGTAGTTTCTTCCTTAATGACTTCTTTCAGTAATTTATTTCAGAGGTGGTGGTTTGACAGGGTATCTGGGACTTGGTGATCGAGTGCGTAGGCCGATGACTTACTTAAGTGTCCTGGCAAGGGAGGTGTGCACCACAGGCGTTCTTGTTTGAGTGGGCTCAGTTTCGGCTACCAAATTTATTTTTACCGAGTCAGCTCCCAACAGTTAGGATCCTTCTGACCGCTGTTAAGCCTGAGCTAATTTTCATTAATGGTCAAGATAAGATTTCTACCTCTTGAGCACCTGACTGATGTATTTAAATGAGGCTTATGAAGCTGATATATAGAATCACTATCAGGACACCTGAAAACAACATATAGACCACAGACATTTCTGTAGTCTGTATGCGGCTCCTAATTTCTGTGTAGCTGCATCAGAAGAGCAGAATGACATTGCCTTGCGTGCTTCCATAGTCGGCTCTTGCTTTGTATGAGCAGGTCTTCCTGGGTGTCTTGGGAAGAGCTCTTCCGATGTTAACACTGCTTCCTCACATTATCACTCCTCAATATCACGTTCTAGTTGGGTGTGAAAATCTCCTTATGGATTGTGTCATTGTCGTGTATAAATATTGCCGATATAGATGGTGCAGAAAAAGGGGTCGGTTGGTGGTGCTTGGTCGGTTGTATCATGGGCCCACTTGATACCACTGTCCCCACTGTAAAATAGTAACGGGGCTGTGGAGGAAACCCATTAATACGATAGTATCACTTAATGCAATGAACTAAAAGATGGTAAAAAAAAAATCACAATATTAAGCTCTAAAAAAGTGAACATTGCAATATAAGGCCCAATAGGTTGATCTTTGGGTTTTTCCGAAATACAATTTTGAGATGTTAAATCATCTTATTTGACATAAATTCATGCAAATATGTTTGCAGAACTATTTTATTTTAAGTCAGTTTTCTATTTACAAGGCAGGGTCCTTAACGTCCCCGCAGCGCTCTGTACAGGTTGCTTTCTGTGTGTCTGTGTGTGTCTAGGGACCTTCAGAGCCCACCTCACTGCTACATGCGTGTTCTGGCTGTCGGAGGAGCATGCCCTAAACGACAAAGGAGCTTGAGATCACACCACACAGTTCCAGAAGAATATGCTGCCAATATTCTGCTTTCTGGAAACTAGAAGTATAAATGAAATAAGACAAGTATAGGATGTAAGTTTAGGGAGAACTAACATGCCAGAAGTCCGAAACTGAAAACCTGTCCTGTCTTGCATCAGTGCATGGATATAGCATTACATCCAGAAGCCTATTCTTTGCTTTAAAATGGCAGCAAATGAATGATTATTTTCACCAAACTACAGAGGTTCTGTGGTTGAAATGAATTGCAGAGGCTTTCACAGCCTTTAATTGCTGTGTCAGTTTTGTATTTGTTCACAAAGATTGATTCTCAAAGGGAGAAGTTAGGACTTCCATATTTGGCATTTCTGTAGACTACTATACTGCTGAAATAATATATAATAATATATAGTTGGCAAAGGTGTTTTAAACGTGAATATAATATTTTCATTTGGAATGTGTGAGGGAGTTTTGTCTTCCTACAGATGTAGCTTTTGGACTGCATGCAGCTCTCTCGTGTATGGTTTCTTAAATGAGTATTGAAAAGCCAAATGTACTGCTGGATGTGCTTTTCTGCATCGCAGTGGTCAGTGACTCTCTTCTGATAGCCAAGCGACAGCTCTGAAAGTCACACAGGTAGAATCTGACCCGTGTGATGATTCGGTCCTGAAGGGTCTCGGGTGTCTGGTTGTTAGAAACGATCCAGTCCCTGTGTGTGTGGGGTATCTGGTTCCTTGTCAGAGGAAAGAAGGAGAAAGGGCAGCGCACCAGTCAAGAGGAAGAAGGGACTAATACACGTCCAGCAGATGGTGAACAGACTGCGAGAAGAAGGATTGTAGAGAGGAGGGGACAGACTGATACTGATGGCGCAAGCTGGGAAATGTGTGGTTTCTGGATCTGGTGCTCAGCTTTCGCTTTTAAGCTGTACTGGTTGGAAATTGTGCTTATTTATATACTTTATCTTCCTTTTGTTTATTTATTAATACTTTTAACAAAAAGACAGGCTCAGTTCAACTTCCCACTCGAATGAGACTTTGACGGTCTCTTGCGCAGTGGTGCTGGAGTGAGATGCTTTCTTGGCGTCTTTCCTGTCGTGATTTAAACGGTGTTGGCCGTGTGTCTGCCACATTGTGATTCCTGCGTGCGCCGCCAGATTTCTGTAGTTTTGTTTTGAAATGTTGTCAGTTGACTGCACCCCTCAGATTTTATCAAAAGGATTTGGATGGAGCCTGGACGTGCATAATGATGATTCAGAATGGAGTCGTTTTTCATGAACGGAATAGAATGCCCTTTTCCTGGTCCCACGTCTATCTTTGGCTCCACGAAGTTAGCTAGCTTATGTCGGCCTGTGCAGTACGTTCCGTCAGTGGTTGCAGCTCACTTTGTGGTTGGGTGAAGTGGTGTGTGACATTGTGTTGACCTCCAGCTCGGACATTCGCTGCTGGTCTTCGGAGGGTCACCATGTCTTCTGGGCTCTTAACGGCTTCACTTGAACCAGTATCTGACTTCATTAGCCTGTGTTGGCCCTGTCTCCAGGTATTTACTTGCTCTCACAGCTGATTTGAGGCTGTCACAGCGCGGGGTGTATTGAAGAGGAAGAGGGAGTAATTAAAAATAAAAAATGGAGAAGGCATAATTCTGCATAATGGTAAAAAACCATCCCTTGATCAAAACGGCCAAGTGGTTGTCCTGTACATGTGCAATAATTCCCCGGATTCTGCCTTAACGCATCTGCCTAGCTCTCCAGAACAAGCTCTTCTTACCTGCCTGTTTGGCTTTGTTTCTTGGATTTTGTGCGGCTGTCTTTCTCTCCTTTGAAACATGTCCCACTCCAGTGCCGCAACGTGCTGTTGCTCTGTGTATCGGATGCCCAATCCAGCTTGCGCCAGCCTGGAATCCAGAATTCCACACTCCTGGCTTTCTTTTCCCACCCACAATCATGTTGATTCCTCAGAGGAATGTACAGCACAGTAGCTCCAGTTATTCTTAACCATGTGCACAGATTGTAGTTGGATTCAGAGTCCACCTGTTGTGTGCGCGTCATTTAGAAGGCTCAAAATATCCTTTTCCAAAATGTCATTGTAGCAGGTTACGCCATTGAAACGCACTGACGTTTTTGTCAGATGGGCTTTCTTGCATAATTTGCGTGTGCGTGTCCGAAGCAAAACGGATCAAAGCATAGGATCTGCTTGCTTTGGAAAAACTCTGGTCAGTCCATCTGTGCAGGGCTGTTGTCTTCTCCAGAAAAGGCAATGTGTGGTTGGCTCCCTGCAGCTTCTTTGTTGTCTGCAGTTCGTATCGGGGTTCATCTGCAGTTGTCATTGGAGCAAGCTCGGAATTCAGCCTTGTTCTAGTCAGACTCTGGCTTTTACCAGCCAGCGCTGTGTGCTGAGCTTGTAGTCCTTCACTAGTTTCCTTGTGGTCATGCATAAATATGTTTATACATGAATCTGTAAAAAACCTGTTACCCTCAAGTTCCAGTGCAGAACACCATTGTTCTGTGTTTTATTTGGGGGTGTGGGTACTTTCCTCTTGTAATAATCCTCCTGACTAAAAGCTTAGACTTGACAGTAAAAAATGTTGGTAAACTCCGTTCTGCTTGCACTGTGGTTCTGGTGGTGGCTTCAAAGAAGACACTGTAAAGATGCACGTGAGGTGGGGTGTTAATATATTTACAGTGTGACCTCTGTCTGCTTCAGGACCTTTTCAGTGCGAGCTGCAGGCCCCTCTTCTCTTTTTTTATTATCCCCATCTGAAAATAAATCCAGCAGGTGATTGATTAGTTCCTTCTGGAGGACAGTGAATTGTTTTCTCTAGTAAACTCATCCGCATTAAAGTAGAGCAGCATGATGCATCGTAGGCTGATAACTCTGGCTTGCAATGGAAAACATGACCAAAGTATAAATAATGTGAGCCGACGTGAAGTCAGGCAGCCCTGACTTGATTTGTTTAGTTTATGAACCCGTGCCTGGATGGCTTTGTGCTTGTGAATAAATAGTGCAGTATGACATTCTGTGGCCATCACAGGGCAGGCATGGCAGACGCTGCAGTCTGGGAGTCCGCTCTGAGGTTGTGGTTCCTGGGAGAGGCAGCGCGGTGCTGTGGTGAGCGTCAGGCCGGGAGGGTTAGTGGTCACGGCTTGGAAAGGGAGGCAGAGTTTCGCGCAGCAGGAATCGAAGGGAGTGTGGGGTTGTTGTGACTTGGGAGGGGGCAGGGGTTAAAATCGGAGAGGGAGCAATGCGATGGGAATTGTGCCGCGGCGCCTTTGTCTCCGCTCTTCGATCCTGTCCGAAGAGGCTGCCTATCCTTGCGTTTAGGATTGAGGAAGAAGGGTTTCGCTTCTCAGATCTTGGGCAGCGAAGAGCTGGGAGCTGGTGCAGGAAGGGGGGGGGGGGCAGCAGGTTGCAGCACGATCTCTTGCTGCTGTAATCCTGACTCTTTTGCCAGCTCCTCTCCTGGAGTCCTGCGTAGCTGCCAGCGCCGCGGCTGGCTTCCGGCCTCCACAGGGGCTCAGTCAGTTCCAGGTTGTTCCGCGGGCAGTGCGCCGTGTGTCCTGGTGCCGCAGTGTGCGCCGCGGCGGAGGAGGCGCGGACTGCGGGTGCTGCCGCTGGGAGCTCCGATCTCCCTCTGTGAACTTGATCAGCGGTAGCGGGGGGGGTAGCTTTCCTGCCAGTGTTTTTGGTGTTGTCCTCCATGAAAGCTTTTAAAAAAAGCAATGAACGGGGTGGAATTAACACGCCTCCTCCCTCTCGCATTCAATACGGGGCGTGCAGGCACGTCCCTCTTCTCCGAGCTCCTGAAAACAGCCGTTTCCACCAGCCTGGCCACCTGCTTATGCTTTTCGCTTTCCTTGGCTAAATCCCCGGAGAACACCTTTACAGGGGGCGAGAGGCAGAACGAGCACACGGCAGCCTCTCCTTTTCGAATAACAAAGTGGAAAACCTGCAAGCAGCCGTCGCACTCCTGAGCAGCTGAGTACTTTCGGTGACTTGTTCGTACACGGGCTGCATTGAAAACACTTTTTAGTCGGACCAAGAAGTTGACTACTGAAGTTTATCCTCTCTGTCGGCGCTGATCTGAGAGGTGATATTTTGCCTGGTTTCTCTAGATCTGCGTATATGTAATATTCCCCGAGCTTTTCAGGAGGCAATAACCATGTTTGATGAAAGAAAATGTAACACCCCAGTTACTTGCCAGATCTACAACTTTGCACTTATTTGCTCTATGAAGCAGGTCTCAGTAGGCCATGAGCAATTCAGCAAATAATTCTAGTGAAAGGGGAGGATTTTTTTTAATTAAACCCTGCTGCTGAGGTCAGCTGTGCTTTTCAGTGATGTTAAAGAATAGCTATTCAAACGTTTGTGTTATGTTACCAGCAACAAATTCTTTAAATATTTTTTTTTACTTGCTTCCAGGAGTGTAACCTTTCTTGCCTTGTTTCAGCCCAGGGCTCGCCTGTAAAATGTTATAGCCAAATCATCTTAGTCAAGGGCAGAACAAGCGTACTGCATAGAAACAGTGTATCTTGCCATGGGATCAGGAATGTCCAGATTCTTGGGCCACAAGCTGTGTAACTTTGGCGTTTTGGCTTAAGGGGTTGTTTATTTGAAAAGCGGATGAGAATCTATAGCAGAGTAAGTGAGTGGGGTTTTGTGGTTGTCATATTATGATAGAGGGCTTTGATTGTTAATGTGATTAGTATTTTGTTGTGTCCGTGCAATAAATGTTTTTTTTTTTATGTTTCTCATTGAGTGTTTCCTTTCTCACAAACTGACCGGAGTTCAAGGGTTCTGCAGCCCTGATTTCAACATAAGGGCCTGTGCATGTTTTTCTCTTTTTCTGCAGCTCATATTTTCTATAGCTCTTCCTCTGGTGTTCACCATGAACTCTGCAAATATTGGTTATAATAACTGAATGAAAACTGAAACAGATTTCCGTGGCTGAATGCTTGTTATCTATTGCTACTTTATAGCAAGAGGCCCCATAGCCGGAGGTATTGAGCTAATCTACTGGACTGGAACTGAAGGAACAGTGGTGTAAGGGTGTAGTTTGATTAGCTGGGAGTGTGACACAGATCTGGGTGAGTTCAGCAGCTGTATGAATGCAGCCATTAACGATGAGACTGGGCTGCTGGTCTGGAACCACATCAGCACTCAGAAGTTGAATTTCTGGCAGAGGTCTGTGTGCTTCCTTAGCTCTGTTATTCTTACGATCTTTCAGAACTGCCCCTTGCTGGTGGAATAGCTGTTGTTTTTAATGAGTGCTGCTTGAATTATTGAATGAGGGGCCTGAGCAGGTGTGTTAATCATACACGGCATACATGAAGCTGTCCGAGCACTACTTGTTGTTATTCCACATACACGGGCAAGCATCTGCAGGTCTGTGTGATGTCTGAGGTGATGAAAGCGAAGATGCAGTTCTATTATAAAAATAATTCGGCTCCTTCTTAATGGATTAGATGGGCTTAATGGCCCTCTCTCGTTCTTAACCTTTCTTATGTTCTGTTTAGGAAGGGCGGTAATAAATAGCTTGATGGTTTTCAGTAGAGACCAATTGATGTAGAAGCTGGAGCAATTGGGCTTCGTTAGATTTTAGGTTGTTTTTGTTAGATTGAGCAGCAGGTCAAGGTTGGATGCCGCCCGATTGTCATTCTTTGCACACAGCTTATGTACTTTCAGTCCGCATATCGCTGCTGCTCAGCCTGTCCCCACGTACCTCCTGCAGAGCAGCACTGCAGTGGGGAAGCCCACAGAGAGCCAGCTCAAGGGAGAGCCAAGGACAGCCCCTGCGAAAACACTGAAGTGCCCGAGAACTGATCTTCCCTCTTGCAAAGAAGTTTAACTCCTCCTTTCAAACTAGTCTCTTAACATTTAACATAATGATCCTCCTGTCATTTCATCAAGTTAATTAAGTTTTAACGTCTGTCCTAAAAACTCTTCCCCTTTATATACTTAAAAAAAAAACTTCCCCATTTCATAATATAGGAGTAGCCTCAGAAACTCCCTGCACAGTTATCACTGATAAGCCTGCAGGAAATTCCCTACCTTAAATAGGAGCTGCTGAATAGAAGATAAATTAGTATAGAATATGGAGTTATCTTGCTGCACTTTCACTGCATTCCTTTGAGTAAAGCATTTGGCTTTTTTATTCTTTTGCTTTACTTGTAAAATGACCTGGTTTGTTGATCTCTAACTCGGTAACGCCAGCCTGAATCATAGCTTAGAGCCTAAGTATGGTATGGATTGGACTAGGGTCAGGACCCTCTTGAACTATGAGCTATCCAGTCTTACTGTAAACTATAGTTTCAGCAAGAGCTCTGCCAGGGCCCTGTCTTCAATGCTGTGTACATGTTTTATGAGGACTCTCAGCAGATGTTAGATGACGTCATGGAAGTGTAGAGAAACCCTTCCTTTTTAAATCCTTTGCGAAGTCAGATAAGTGAATTGGTCTGGAATCCAGGGCGCTAACCACTCTTCCATGCTGCTGCCTCCTCTTGCCTTACTTCCCACACCTTGTCCCAACTGCAGTCCTCAAGCCAATCAAAGAAGTCCTCTGGTCTTTACCAATCAAGGGTAATGGAAAGGCAGAAGTGAAGCGTGGTCTGGTTTCTGTCCATACTCCCATGGAGTTTCACTGCTATAAACAGGAAAGACCGTCATGGCTTCCTGCCACCAGCTAGACAATGCAATTCTAATGAGAAAATGAGGCTTGATATTTAGTTTTCTGAAGTGCAGTAATGAAATTGTAATCCTTTTGTGCGGGGACAAGGTATCGCTGGAGTTGGAACTCTGCCAATTAACCACAGACCAGCAATATGGTTCGTTAGTCAAGGCTGGAGTGTTTCATCTCCGTGCTGCTCTGAGCACCCTGCTCTTTCCTTTTGGATTCCTCGCCTTAAGGCAGAGCTTACCCTCACTGGCCAGAGTATTAGGACCCCCTACCTTGAATGTAGCTGGGCCTCTGTAAGCAGCAGGAACAGCCTGCAGGGGATATGGGCCTGTGTCATACAGGCCGTTCAGTTCAGTGTTTGGCTAGTTTGTCTAGTTTTCCCAGACTGATGCAGCTTGAGATATGTGGATTTTTCCCGTTCAGGGAGAGTGAAGCAAGTCTGTCTTTTGTGGCTTTTCAAGCCAGCCAGCTGCGGACTATCTGCTAGAGAAACAATCCGTTTATCGGATTGAGGGTTGCTATTTTGTCCACCAGCGTGTGGCTTAACCATTCTAACACAGCTTTTCTTTGCTCTTCAAGAAAGATCAGAAATGGTAGGGGTGTAAGGCGTTCGTGTACGTGTTGTATTAAGAGAAGCTTCATGCATCGGTTTAATTTTGTCTGTCATTCTGTGTTACCCCTTTAACCCCTCAGGAGTGCCTCCAGTTAGGACACTCGCCCATCGCTGCTGCCCTCTGTCGGGGCACAGCCACGCAGATCTGTGTCTTGCCATGTCACGGCGAAAGAATATCTGCCAGAGGCTGCGTTCAGATCAAATTTCAGACTTGTTTGCTGACGCAACCAGAGCCTCAAAGCATGGTGGTTTTTATTATGTACACAACAGAAGGAATTTTGCAGTTCTTACATCCTTGCTAATTTTATATGAAGTGGTTCTCGCATAGTTTACAGAACGTCTCTGCACACAATTACCTCGTTTATGGATGTAACTGCATATTTATAGCTGGCTTTGGAAATCTGCTGCCTGTTTCAAGGCCGTGTTATATGGTAGTTATAAGCCCTACAGGGTTAGAGTTATTCAGCGTTTGTTCGACGTCGACGGGTTTCACTTCTCTTTTTGTCTCCTGGCACTGACCGCTGCTGTGTGTTTGCCTTGCAGGGAAATCACTTCGATCAGTATGAGGAGGGGCAGCTGGAGCTGGAGCAGGCGTCCCTGGACAAGCCCATTGAATCGGTAAGGCTCCGCCTGTCACTGGCCTCTGGGAGCAGGCTGGCTGGGGCAGTGTGTGCGAATGGATGAGAGCCCAGCCAGGGGTAGGAGCCCAACCCCCCACCCCCACCCTCCACCCCCTGTATGATAGATTTCTGCACCCCATCATTCTCAAATGAGCAGGTTTTACTTGATGTACTTTCATATCCCATTAGAATACTGTAAATCCTCTTGTTTTCTTTGTAATCAATTGTAAAACTGTCAGTTTCTAATTGTTTTATTTTTTGTAAGAATGCTAGATTTTGTTTTTTTAATGTTACTTTTACGTGATCCTTTTTCCCCCCCCCCCTATTTATTTGGTAGAAATACAGTTACATTTGCATGTGTGGATTGTGTGTTGAGCGGAGTGGATAATGTACTGTCTCATGGTATGACTCATAAGGTCGAACCCCTTGCCCAAAATTGGAAATGCAGACCATAGTGGCGCATTGAATGAGAAAACATTCCTTACAGCCCGGAGTTCTTCTTGGTCGTTTCAAGGACGCCTTGTGCAAAACTACTTTCACACATTGAAGTGGGAAAAAAATCGGCTTTTAACGTTTCCCGTTGATTAAAAAAAATAGACTAGTTAAAGTAAACAGTGTACTTCGGTATAGATTCATTTATAGTCCAACTGGGGTATAATACTAGCATGTAGCTACTGTAGTTATAAAGGCTTGATTTTTAAATAGACATTGCATCATTATAAATCAGATCTCCATTCATTTTAGCTGTGGTTTCGCAATGATATGATAGTTATTTTGGTATAATTAGAGACAGAACAAACAGCTCAAATACATTTGTTAAAAAGGTGTGTGGCTAGTGTCACACTAGTTGCAGGTGCATTGAATTAAAATCAACCCACATCTAGTACCGTGAAAGAATGAATTACAGGATTTGTAATACTGTTAGTACATAGCAGTATGTAAGTTGACATCACATGGTCACATTCTGTAGTTATTCGTGCAGATTATTTAGAAAAAATGTTTAATCACAACATTATTGAGTGCTGTTATGCATTTATGAAATCTGAGATATTTGGTCACACACTAACCCAGCTAGTATTTTTATTTGCTTTCTCATGAGTATGTCATCCTAATGTAACTTGGATACTGGCCAGCGTTGTTAAACACCGCTGTATATGGGAACAGTCTGGTGCAGTAAGCATGCCAGTAAGTGCTGTTGTGCTTGTGTTTCTTCTGTAGGTTCTAATATATCTAGTAGGTATCACAGTGAAGTACTGAAGCATCTCATCATTTGACATTGTGACAAGCATTGGTGTGTAATAGTTAATGGTCGATTTACACAAAAAAATATTGTGACATCACTTTACTGGTTCTTCAAAAATGATTTTTTTGTCTCCGGAATGACTCTGGGAATTCGAGACGCCTGCTATCTTTCAAATGTCCTTGAGCTGCTGTGAGCCTTTAGAGCTGTTTCTTTAAGTAGGTTAAACTCCATTAGCCTTCCTTGTAAAAAGCATGAGGAGGAAGGCTGTAGTGAGCTCTTCCACCACCCCCTCGGTCCAGGCCAGCTAGCACTGGGCAGCCTGCAGTGCACAGCCACAGATAAATAGTCACTCCGGCACTCTTATCACAAGACCTGCAGTAAAACGTTCAGTAGGAAAAAAAATCCAATTCAAAACATGGTGCAAGCATGACATCTTCACTTCAAGGGCAAAAGCCGTTTTTCCTCTTCAATAATGATTCATATTTTAATGCTTTCACCTGTCATCACTATCGAGAACTAATATTTCCAGTTCCATGATCCTCCTGTATAGATAGAAACACTAAAGCTAGCCCAAGAAAATAAACTAAGAATTGTAAAATGCGTTTCCAGGGCAGCACAGGCTCACAGCTGATGCCGCAGGGAGCCCAGACAATAATTGCGAGGGAGAACCCCAGTACAGTATCCACTCCATTGAGAGAGAGATTGAAGGAGGGCAGAGAGTGCTGGCTTGTTATATTGTGCCTATTTGTTTTTGTGTGTGCGTGTGTGTAGTCAGTGTTTGTGTGTGTTGAGTGGAAGAGTGCGTCCAGAAATTTCCAGTATTGTACACAACTTGGGGTGTTCGACATTTCTCTCCTGCAGCAAATTGGCCCCAATTAGCTAAGCAGCTATGACCTGGTTTGTATTGCACGCTCTGCTTTCCTATTCCTATCTCTAGGGTACCGCTTCTCTCACTTTCTCTTCCCTCTTCTTTCCGTCTTTCCCTCTCTACACAGTGATTCGGTGTACAGTACCCTCTGTCATTCTGTGCTGGCATGGTGCTTGTGCAACTGGAACTGCATTTTTGCTGACGAGGCATGTAGATAATATCGCAGCAAGCGTCTCTACGACACCATGCTGACTTTAGCAGGCTACGGTGGTGGGGAAGACTGACAGTTGTTAAAACAGAGATTGGGGGAGGGGGGGGGTTTCACGCAAAGGGGTACAGTTAGCTCGAACCTGCCTGGCTGCCGAAGGGGGAAAAAAAAAACCCTGTAGTTGCATTTCAGCTGAAGTGAATTGTTGTTCTGTGTGCCCCTGGGTTCCCTGTACTGGCTCAGGGCCCTGCTTGGTGCTGCTCAGAAATGATAGGATTCTACAGTCATTGTCATCAAGTATTGGCAAACCTCCATCTTATTCAGCGATTATTAGTTTATTAAGGACCATAAATATTGATAAACTGCACTAGGTTGATTGCATGCTCATCTGTAAGTAGTGATTTCTGCAGTTTTGTTGCAGGATGCATCATTACTAGGATGAATGAAAATTCAGATAACATAAAGAAGGTAGAGTCAAAGAGTAATGTTTATTATGCTTAATACATTTGAGAATAACATTCTTAGAGATGGAGGGTGTTAATATTTCTGGCTGTGAGTGTAAATTTTGGGTGCTTATTTCTCCATCAGACTGTCCAATTTTGGTGCAGTGTCCCGAAGTTTCTGAGCCTTTGCTCCAGTTAGTAGTTTTTAGAAAAAAGCAGAATAATGCCCCAGCCGAACGATCGCTCCTGACGAATTCAAGCCCTCTCCATCCTGCGCTGCTCCAACTTCCCAGGCAATATCCTGACCATGGGGGGGGGGGAAGGAAAATGAGGGAAGATGTAAGGAATTCTTCATCCAAATGCACACCCTTGAACCACCATCTGGGAAATCAAATCAAAGGGCAGTTTTTTTGTTGATGCCATCAGTTGGTTAAGTCTGGTTTTTCCTCCCCACTTGTTTGACTTGCCCAGCCAATCCTCTGGTCAAACCAGCGCCCAGTGACCCCCCCTGCCCTGCGGCCTGGGAGCACAGAGCCGTGTTCGCGGATCCAGGAAGTGACAGGTGCGATATATGGAACGGGGATGAAGGAGCCTGCCAGCGTGGCGCAGAAATGCTGCCACAGGGAGTAGCGCCTCTTCATCCGATACCCATGGCCCCGCACTCTCTCCCTCCTCTGGGGGCGAAAGCCTGGAGCCGAGCCGCCAGCGCAGCATCGCGAAACATTCCCACAATGTCGTGGGAAACGTGTCGCACTAGTTCTGCCAGAAGCGGTCGGAACCGGTGCTGGCTTGGGGCAGGCGGAGAGGGGGGCTCGTGTCCGATCCCAGTACCCATGCTGCTGGGGCTTCGGCCGCTCCTTTTCCTCGCGGGCCCGGTTTTCCCTCACCCAGACCCAAAGGGGTTCGCCGCCCCTCGTCCTTGTGTCGCTCCGCTATGTGGATATAGTAATACTGGAAAAAGCAAGTGAAGGTCGCCAGCCGTCTGGACTCTGGTCACTTTAGTTGGAGTTCAGTGTTCTCCCAACCGCTTTGTTTTAGTCGTCAGCGGTTTTGCAGGTAAGTGCGTTTCTCTCACTGGAGAGAGCGGGAGACAGACAGAGAGGGAAGATGCGATTCCTAACGTGTCAGTGCACAGCCGCACCGCCCGGAACGGCGACGGCTTAAAATAACTCGTAACCCACATCTTTGTGGCCGGCAGAGGAGTGAGAGAGAGAGAGAGGGAGAAAGTGGTCAGGATCCCAGGTAAAACAGAAACGGTGTCTGCTTCTGCGGTATTATCTGTGGAGAGGCGCTGAGGGTTTAGCTGCAGCATACAGCTTCAGAGTGGGGAGGAAACGCAGGGTTTTTGCTCCTTCGAAAGACACTGGCTGCTGTCACTGCTCCAGCCCCCCCCGTCCCCATTACCGATGCAGAAGGAGACGTGTGCACAGCACCGGCCCCCGAGAGAGAAGAAGGCTTGGCACGTGAAATGGCTCAAGGGGGGTGGGGGGTGCTGTTTTGCCAAGGTGCATTGTGCTTGACCTTTTCGCAGACACAACTTCTGCCCGAGAGGAGAGAAACAAAGACGGGCTCCCAGGGCTCCCTGTCGTTGTTCAGCTGAGCAGCTGGGTCAGCAGTAGCCGCCCGGCTCATAGCTCAGCACGTCTTCCCCCACGCCTGACCGCTGTCTTGGCCCTGCAGGTGGACAGAGTACGACAATGGCAGAAACCTGATCCTGGATCAGTTAGCTGCCAACTACCAAATGGGCTAGAAGGATATAGAGGCTTCTTCCCGTCTGTAAATGTGTATGCGTTAGGCTTTCCTGTGTTTGACTTACCTCTCATTTAACGAATGAGAGTTTTCAGTTGTGAGACACAGTTCTGAACAGGTCAGTTCTGAACTCTCTGTTTCTGGGAGATAAAGGTACCGCATGAAATATAATAACTGCGTGTACTTTGCACAAAGCCTGATTCATATGGGAGCACATTTTATTATTGAGAGCTGTTCTTGATGAGAAATCCAACACAGATTGGAATACATTCACACTCCTATTTACTCCCAGATGCCTCTCTAATAGATAAAGGAAACATAATTGAAAAGATGAGGTTTAAGATTAATTATGGAACTTGATTTCAGTGCTCTCGTCTCCTTACTAGGTACATTGCTGAAGGCTGTAGTTATCTATGGCAGTGATTCCCCTTTTGGGTTCCATCTTGCAGTACATAGTGTTTATTATACCGGCAGACTGGGCAGCCATTGCTAAGGCAGGCTGTCAGTTCTTTAAACATTTAAGGCAGATTTTTAAGTCGCTGGCACCCAGTCAGGCGGATTAAGGAGGTTGTGTTCAGAGCCTGGAGATGGGAAAAGGGCCTTGGCCTCCTGCCTGGTTTCCAAAACAACTTTGTGAAACGCATTCGGGGGGGGCAGTGCTGGCTAGCATACCTCTTAAGTTGGGGGGGGGGGGTCTGTTCTGTATAGTGACAGAACAGGTGTTCCCGAAGTGACAGCTGCCAGTAGTGTAGTCCGGTGTGTTTTGTGTGAAGGAACTGTATGCAGCACCGATTCCCGTCAGCGTCTCTCCCTGCCACTCGTTGTGTGTGATCTGTAGGCAGCTAGAGGTCTGTGTTACTTTTCTGGGGACCTGTTTCCTAACGTTTTGCCTTGCATGCGTAACTGGGTAGCATTCAGTTCCTCACACCCCGAGAGAGATATCCAGCAGGTGGCCTCAGGCCCTCAGGACGCCTGGCGTGATCCCGTCGCCACGCCAACGCCCCAGGAAGCAGAACCACACAGCTGGGGACACAAAGCTGGTACCAAAGCTGGGGTTTGGTACCTTAGAACCAGAAACAATCTGCAAAGGAATGACATACCGCCTCCCCTGTACTTGTTAATGGCATGAAAGCCCTGTTGCATATTGTCTCATTCTCTTTTTAACTGGTTTAGCACATTAGAGTTCAGATACTCAAGTCTTTCAGGTGGCTTGCAGCCTTACCTTTTGGATCAGCACAATGATGAAATGACTCTTCATTTTAAATGAGAGGGAAATTTGTCCCGTGAAAGAGGGACAGTGGGCGCGGAGTTGGGCTTAGATCTGTTCTGGCGATCATGGGGATAATCATTTGTTTTCATTAGATTGGTGGCAATGCAGAAGATCATGCTGATTCATTTTGAGGTAGAACATGCTTCTGCCTGAAGCTCCCTGTGTTTTAATCCTTGTTACTGTGGGGGGGGGTTCAGTCTCAGGAGTGGGGAGTGGAGAATGTGTCTGAGGGTGGCGGTATTCCATTCCTTGCAGTCTGCCCCGGTAAACTAGCCCCCCAGTAGTGCTGGGTTGATGATGTTGGTGCCTGAGAGGATGGAAAGTTGTAAAAGATCCAGCTTCACAGTGAACTGTCAGTCCGTGATTCGACTCATCTTGCACTTTAAGGGTTTTAGTTTTGTTTTCGAGCTAGATGGGGAAAGCAAAGGAGTCAGTTTCCTCAGGTTTCCTTAAAATGCTCTAGAATACTCTTTAGTGACTAAATCAGGATTTCCAGGTTTGGTTCAGCTGCCAGTTAGAAATAAGTTAATTTGTTTTTTTTTCTGGAGATATCTATCTAAGCAGATTTCACCTGTAGCTCTCTTGTGCAGGTGACGATATTTCATTCAGGCCGCATCATACGTTAAAACCACGCGAACAAGCACACCTGCTGAGAACACCAGGGATTTGATCCCATAACTTTCCAGTTACAAATCCAGAGCTCCGTGCTCTTAAACTGTATGGTAACTCTGATTTCACATAATAAGACTTTCATTATATCTACATTTAGGTAGATAGTCTCATAGGATCCCAAAACATTTTAAATGTAGGGGGCATCTACTTCATCTATCACAGTAGTGCAAGACCCACGTGAGAGACCAGCAGTGTAGCACACAGTTATAGTACCTTGTCAGTAGAGCTGGATAAGTTTTATTTTTCTCAAATGGCCCAGAATTTCACTTAGACTTTCATCCAGTGGCAAATTCCCACACTGAAGCATAACCAAATCCAGGAGGGGACTGTTCACCCCCGGTCAGTGCTGCACCTCATCTGCGTGAGCAGTGCCAAAATGAAAGGTAAAATGTAATCCGAAATCGCAAATAGATCTGGCTCTGTAAGGTGTGACATTGACAGCGAGTGTTCGGGTTGTCTGTAAGTTAATACCTTCCCATCCCTCAGGCGCTAAATCCAGCCTGTTACTGCACCTGTCTGTGTGGGATCTGCTTCCTTCAAAGCAGACTCCCGGTCGCAGCTTTTCCCTCTCCATGAGAGTTCTGCACCTCATCACACGTTGAATTAACCCTCTGCACGGCAATTCCGTGGCCTAGGCGCAAGGAGAGCTGGGTAGAGGCCAGGTCTTCTTTCTCCCGGCTGTACTTGCTGAGATCGCTTCCTCAACATCTGCAGCTTTGCACAGTCAGGATTGGAAGCTGATGGCGGCCAACACAGTCGTCCCCGCAAAATACTGAAGTTGATCCAGATGTACTGCAGATCCGTCAGCCCAGCGAACTGCAGCTGTTTCACTCTGCTGTTTGAGCACGACTCCAAGCATTGATCTTATTTTTTCCCCTCTGAAACGGACTTGCACGCTGAAGTAGGATTATTAGAAAAAGCAGCCTCTAAGGTACCATTCCAAGGATTTATATGAAAGGTTTTTAAAAGCCATCGGAATTGTCCTAGGTTCAAATAAGGAAGCCAGCGCAGTCACCTCCCTGTTGAGGCCCAGATGAAGCCAAGCTGTTCCTGGATATCTCTCTCTTTCTTTACTCTTTATTTCTTTAGTTGAACCTCTGTAATGTTGTAACTTTCCTTCCACTGTGTCAGTTGCAGCACACTGCCCTTGACTTTTTACCATCAGTCTTAACTTGTTGGTTTCTTAGTTTGATTTTAATACCTGTTTTATAAAAATCAGTTGGTTAGGTAATTAATTTATAAACATGTTGCTTTTCACACTCTTGTTCTGTTATTAGATTTTTTTTTTCTTCAAGCAAGAAAGTGAAAAACAAAATTGATTGAAATGAACGCATTAGTGATTGGACAGTTTCTTACATTGTGTTACATTTAACTGTTCTTTTGACAGCCCAGTTTTTAAAGCCAGGTTCGTATGGAAATGCTTTCACTCCACTTGCACTGCTATTGGAATCGGCGTATTGCTTCATCTGTCTGTTTATTTTAGTGCATTCATTTTTTCAGCACAGCCTGCGCAGTGTCTCGCCCTCCTGTCTCACCTCCAATCCAATCAAACTCAGGATGCCTTCCCACTTTTCCCTGATTATCATCCCGCTTTGCAGGCTGCCATGGGCTTCCTGACTGCAGTTAATGCCAGCCTGATAGCTCTGGGATAAACAAAGACAGCAATGCAAAGTTTACCTTCCCCCACTTCCTGGGAATCTAACTGAAGCCGACGTTTGTCTCTGTAATGCAGAGGAAAGTGCTGCAGGCTTCCTGCTGTAGACGCAGGATTGAAACGCTCTCCGTGTCCACTCTGTATGTTGAAATTGTTCCTCCATCCTTTTTCACTGCGTTAAGTGTCCATTTGCTTAAAATTAAGGGTGATAGATGTAATATACGCGATTTAAAAGCAGAAAAATGTGTTTAACACTGTAAATTACTAAGGATTAGGGGCACCTGAGTATGACTGAATGTCTTGGCAAATTTGTGTATCTCGATCTGCATAAAGATTGTAGTGGTCCTGGCTCAGTACTGTTTGGGTGTAACAAATAGAAACGACCTAAATACAAAAGAGAAACAGATCTTGAAAATGTATTGAAATAAGAAGGATGTATTGAAAATAATTTCTCAAAACGTATACATCTCGTCAGTCTTGGCCAATGATTTCGTTCACAATCGGATTTAGTCTTTGCATTTCTTTTTCACGTTATCATACGATTGTAAGACCCCCTGAGTGTCTTTCACGCACCTTTTACTGTTGGGCTCCAGCCTCAGGGTAAAGGAATTGTTTGCTCCCAGAACAAATCTCCGTTCTGGAGATTGGCTTAACACTGCACAGGGCATGCTCATCTGAGAAATTGGTGCCTTTTCCATCACTGCCCAACAAAGCATACTTATTCATTCTTCCTTGCAAACCCCTTACATTATTCTTAATTGACAAAAACAAAGTATTTCATGAAGCGCTTTAGACTTAACTGATACAGATGGTTTTGCACCAAAAGCATCTTAGTCATTAAATTCAGATGGAATTCCACTTGACTGTGGATCTGCCTCGGCACTTAAGAAGCATGCAACTAAATAATGAATGATGATAATCGTGAGGACAGCCAAACATTTACTATAAAGCAACGGTGATTTGCTTGCACAGATGCATTATTCACAAAATAAATTGATGTCACAGGTGACTGATAAAGTTATGAGGAACACAGCCTGTGAATAACATTTTTCATATTAAACCAACATTTCAGGCTATCCATAAACCATCTTGACCTAATTCAGAGGTGCATGTTTTTGTCCAAGAACAAATGTTGCATACGTGTGACAGATTGAATTGAGCCATGTCATTAACCAGTACAGTACCAGTACAATTGGTTTTCAGTGGGCATCTTAAAAGTATAAAAACATATTTTTCTTTGGAGAATATATGCAGATTTCCTCAGTCTTCATGAGATGCACGCAGTGCAGTAGTTGGATGTGTTGCCTCCAGGGTTTCACTGAGGCTGCAGTCTGACTGCATTTAACCTTGCAGAAAACAGCTACTATCTTTCAGCCAACGCAGAGCTTTGTTAAGAGACGAACAAAGGTGCTGCTTTGTTAGTATTCTCTGAACAGCTGCTGTGAAGAAAAGACAGTGCTTTTGCTCAGCACATTTCCTAGTCTTGAAGAGCACCTCACCTGTTGTTGTCTTGGTATCTGAACTGGCCTGAGGAGAGATTACATATTTGCCAGACTGTTCATACTTAATATTCAGGTTTTATAATGGCATTTTCTGACATTTCTGAAATTAAGTACGCATCTTCTTTCAGGTACAGTGGATATAGAAAGTCTACACACCCTTATTGAAATTGCAGGTTTTTGTGATGTAAACCCAGAAATCAAGATAAATCATGTCAGACGTTTTCCATCTTTAATGTGAGTTTGCCACCAACAAAATTCAAGTGAAAAACAAATAGATAATTATTAGGAAAAATAATTGAAATAAAAAACCTACAACACAAAAGCCTGCCATTTCAGTAAGGGTGTGTAGACTTTTTTATATCCATTGTAGGGCTGTAGGCTCCAATTCTTGGGGAAAAAAAAAAAAGGGTCATAAAAATAGAAAGTTCGCCAGAAATCTGAACCTAGAGAGAAGAGCTCTGGGTGTTGAAAAATCTATTTTACTGTGAGATGCCAGACATGTTGGAAGACAGGGTAGGGGGGAAAAAGAACCTGTAGCTGCAGAAAATTGATTTGGAATTTGTGAAAACCACTAAAATTCCTGGTCCTTGAAAGAAGTTCATGCAACTGTCATACCACACTGGATGCAGTTCATGTGGCCTGCTAAATTTACCCATGTCCCTGTATATACACTCTATTCATGTAATTGAAAACGCGCAGAATAAGCTCTTTGTCCTAGATATGACTGATATCCGGCACTACTCCTGTAGCTCAAACAGGCCATTGTGTGGCATAATTTGTCATCTTCAGACTTTTAACACCACCGGCATAGATTTTGGAGAGATTGCACTTCATAGCACTCGCATCGATTAACAGTTTGAGTCTTAAAGCAATTGAGCGTCCTATGAAGTCATGGGGCAATGGTGCCTGATACCTGTGTACATTCTAGAAACGGGCAAAGTCATGAACTGCGGACAGTAAAAGCTCTAGAATCAGAACAATACTTTGTACCAAGTTCTTGAACTACACTTTTGCATTTGGTGTGAGCAAAAAATCTTGTAGCTGCAAAATATATTCTCTGCAAAGAAAAAGTCCGATGTGTAAGAAAACTGATTCTACACTAAAAAATTGATCCCGTGAGGCTTTATAGACGGCTACCGATTAGTCTTCAGATCTCATGCTCGTTTATATTGGCTTGCAGTCCTCCAGATCTTTGGTGACAGTTCTTTAACAGTGGTCTTCCTCAGTAGTCACTGTATTTTTCAGCAGTCAGATGTCGGAGAACTATGGCAGTGGATACTGAAGCGTTTCAATCCCTCGTCGCAACTTATAAACCATGATTCTCCTTCCTTTAAACTGTCAAGGAGTCTTGTATCGTTTTTTGAAATTTGTCTTTGAGTTTTCATCACTTAAATTTAATTCATGAAGTATTTAAAGATTGTTTTGACTGCCGTATGGCAGTCAGCTGTCTTATTTTGAATAATAGCAGTAAATGTTTTGACTTTTGTTTTCATTTGTGAATGGGTTGAAGATCGCTGTCTGAATGTTTTGTTGAGCTTGAATTTGCTGCCAAGACCCACTCCCATGATCGTTTTTCCTAAAATAGAAACATGAGTGGAGTGTGCCTGAAGAATTGTAATTGTTTTCTATTGAACGTGGAACAATGACTTGCCTACGGCAGGAAAGTGTAAAGTTGAGAATGATCTGAGTCCACCTCTTCAAAACAAACTTTAAATAATTCATGATCTAAAGTTGTCACATCAGCGTCCCATCATTTTGTGCTATTTCTTTATCACAATTATTGTTTCCTTGAATTTGAGATCTAAAACAATCCCCAGAACAGAGACCTGCTCTTGAGTTCGCAGAGTGGGAGGTTGGTGGGGACGACGGACAAAAACAAGGCACGCCACTCCCTTCCTCGAAAAAAGTTACTCTTCCAAACAAGCGTGGTCAGAGACGTCCATTGGTATTTATAGACGATCTCCAAATACTGCTCAGAGTGTCCTGCTCTGCCTTTGTATGATCCCAGCCTCTTGTCTGATGTTTCTTAAGGTATTACTGTAGACGTCCGTAGTTTGTAAGCTCGCTCAGTCAGCTGCTTCCGTGTTTGATGAATTACAGGAGCGAACATGCTCCACCTGAAGCCCCACTGCTCCCAGCAGGGCCTTGAATGTGCTTGTGCGCTTCCACGCTGGGCTGCTGAGACTCCTACTAACTTGCATCCATCTTTTTTTTTTCCCCCCCGTCAGCCTTTCCTCACTGCACTAGAACAAAATACCTGATTCACCAGTTGGTGAAGGTGATGTAGGAGGTGACACAGAAACCTGGGATGACAATCCCCACTCCAAAAGGCAGAGAGGAGCAGGTCCCCCTCTGTTTTCTTGGAAGGAAATGCTTTTTAGAATTGCACATTGCCTCTGAAACAGTTACTAGTGGGGCATAAAGCAGTGCCGTTTGGTTTGCTTTAGTACGGGGGATGCATGTTTTATTAGTCCTTTCAGGAGTTGTGCAGATGGCAGCTGATTTTCAATTCAGCCATGTTGTCTGTCAGGTTGTAAGTGCTAAAAACATGGGGGTGGTCCAGATGCTGAATCCACCGTTAACAGGGCACGACCAAAGTCATTAAATGTAATTGAAGGCCGAGTTGAGTAAGTGGAAGACCGAGGAGGGTGTGCGTGCAGCTGCAAGGTTCAGGCATCAGGAAAGCTGACCCAGTTTAAAAGTGCATTAAAACAAAAATTGAGACTGGCGGGAGTGTCCTATCATGCAAAGGCAGAGCAGTGAAGGGCTGATATGAAGAGCACAGGCCCGCAGGGATCAGCACAGGGTAAGTATACCAAGAGCCAAGCAGGTTGCTGTTCTGGGGTTCCCATCAGTCACCCTTCTGTATTGGAGGGTGGGCAACAACGCGGTGAGACATTCCGCTCGCTGTGCGCTGGTTTCTCCTCATGTGCACTAATAGAACTTGCCGTCTTAACTCCATTGCTCTGCCTGTTCCATCCTAACCCCCCTTAGCTCTTTCCGTTAGACGACACGTGAAGATCACCTATCTGTGCTTGTGCTCATCTCTTTCTCCAGATTCCGTTAGACCTTTTTGTTTCCCCTATATATTTAACATCCTGTACAGTGTTTTTACTAACGTCATTGTTTCTTTTTGTTAATTAACAAAAGGTTGCATGTGATCTTTTTTTTTCCTTTTATTATAATTTTTTTTTTACAATTCAAAAAATATTTCTTTTGAAAATGTACTGCAGACCAACTTAGGAACTGAGCCTGGAATACATTTTTTTTTGTTAATTTGACTTTTTTTTAACCTCATCTCGTTTTGCTCTGATTATTAGTGGTGGGGTGGTTTTTACATTTCACAGTTTTGCTTAGATGAAGTGGAAGGCAACTGATGTCACGCACATTCCCTCAATCAGTCACTAATGCAAGCACACTGAAATTTGCACAAATAATCCAGTGCCCTTTTCTCTTGTGATGGCTGCAACATGGTGCTTTGTATGTCATGGGTATGGTTTCACTGGAAGTTTGGAATTTTATACCTATTTTTGTATATGCAATTTTTCTACATTTCTCCTTTATATATGTTTATATATGTATACATTTCTATATGTATATATTCATATATATATGTATTAATAAAATCACTAGCAGTGTTATTTGCTTTTTCTTTTTATACATTTTGTTTCTTCAATTTGCAATCACATGACTTCCCTTCCACATTGTGCACTGAAGCTGCCTCTCACAATGTGTGAAACCCAGTATTGGGGGCTATGCCTGTCGTCTGTTGGATAAGAAAAGTCCTTGTAGTGAATGGGTCACTTTGTCCCACATAGGAAACGGGAGAAGAGTTTTTAGGACTGTTAGTTTTAGAAGCAATCTTTCTTCTTAAGGGAAAACCTTTTTTGTCAAAGGAAACACGTTCACCCCCCTCCCCCTTTCAGTAGCACTGTCAGCATTCTCTCTGCATGCTTACTACATGATCTGATCTGATATGACACACGATATTTTGATATGATATTGTCCATAGCAGCCCTTGTGTGCCCACTCCTCATCCTGCGGTATGTTCTGTGCCTGCAGGGAAAGCTGTTCTTATTATTGGAATATTTTTGGTTTTTCTTCTCTGTTCTGTCCATCAGGATAATATCGGGCACCGGCTACTTCAGAAGCATGGCTGGAAGCTGGGACAGGGGCTGGGGAAGTCCATGCAGGGTAAGGAAGTACTTTCTTCTCCTCCAGTCCTCTCTGAACTTCCCTCTTCATCTCTGTTCTCTGTTCTCGATTCCTTTTTTAAATAAGTCTGCCTTTTTTGTGGTCTCTTTCTATCTCTCTCTTTTGTTACATGTCTTCCATGTAAGTTGTCATTGTGAGTAAGCTCTTGCTATAGGTGCCTTTTTCAGGGTGGTGTTGTTTTAAGAAGGGTCTTTTAGGGACAGGCTGAAGCAAGGGGTGTTTCAGGGGTGGGAAGTGTATTAGCTGCCAGCTCTCTGCTCCTCGGGCTAATGTTGTGTTGCTGCCTTGGCGTTGACTGTTTCATGCTCATTAGGCCCCTGGCAGGAGGCTAAACTGTGCCTTTGAAACTGGAGCACATTAATTGCTATGAGGGGACTGTTCGGGGCCTTGAGGGGGTAAAGACAACAGGTGTGCTGAGAAATACCCGAGAGAGAGAGAGAGAGGCAGAAAAGGAAAAATGCTGGGTCAGAAATCCTTTCGAAAGGTTGAGATTGTTCCTTCAGTCCTTCATCCCTCCTGCGTTTTGAAAAAAGCAGAATGTTCAGGCTTGAAAGATCTTCTCACGAATAGGTCTTTCTCATGTTCTTGCTGGAATCAGAATACAGTATGTGAGATCCTGGCTTGATTATGTTGTGAACATTAGAGAGAGCTTAGTTCTTGATCTAAACTTTTGGCATGGCTGTAAGAGGTTTGTTATTTTTCTATTCAAGTAAGACGTATAGGTCCTTAGACTTGAGCTTCTAATTCTAATACCGGATTTCTAGAACTTTTCTTATGGTGCTAACGTTCAGTGTAAAAAAAGCCTGAAGGTTGTTGTGCAGGACTGTTAATCTTTAATATCTTTTTAAAAAAATGCCTTTTTGTTTTTGCTTTGTTTCATGGTTATTTTTTCAGAGATTTTTTTTTCCTCCCTTTTCTGGAGTGCGTTCAGGAGATAGCATCATCTATTGTGTAGCTGCACTAGCGTAAACACTTCTCTCACTGTCGGAGGACAATGGAGCGCATTGAACGAGCGCGTGTGTGACTCAGTGAGCTGTGACCATATGGAAAATGTGGTGGCTGGGGAGCATTGTAGTGCTGCAGTATATCCCTTTCACTGCGCATCCCTGTTATTGATACCAGAAAACAGTGGATCCCTTTCAGATTTCTAATCTCAGAATATTTTACGTGAAATTATGGGCTTTTGAATTTTGGACTGGTCTGTAAATTTGCAAGAATGCTCAAAGTGGCCACAGCTGCACTTTGTACCATTAAGAGTCACACTTCAGCCGAGACTTCATCCTGCTGCTCTTTTTTGAGCGAGCACAGCCTCCTATATGTTGCAAAACTGTCTGATCAAGCAGTTGAACTCTGTCCATGATATCTTGATGGTTGTTGTTTTATCAGAAAGAGGACAGAAGAAGTATGGTTGGTGAGAACTTTCTTGAAAGTATTTGGGACCCCAACTTGCTGCTGTTCCTGCAGAAGACATGTTGCTGCTTATTAGTCTGTTTTGTGTTCAAATGAATGAAGAAAAATCAGCTGTGAGTAGGTTTTTATGGGACATGCATTGTGGGACACTTGAGTGTGGTTCAGAGGAATGTATGTAAGCAGCTGCTATTTGTTTCTGTGCTGAAGAAAAAAGATTTTTGTGCATAGAGATACTTATGTTTCTTGAAGCAAGCTTAATGTTTATGATTGAGATTAATCAGTCTCTAATTAGTGGAGAAAAAGCTGCAGTAATTGTTATGGTTTGCTGCCAAGCTGTGGCATTTATAGAGGAATGGATTGTTTTTGTAAATGCTGGAGGTCAGGCAGGACTGCTCCGGCTGTTTGTGTGCAGGCCCTATTCCAGCATGCCGCATGCATACTCCTGTGAGTTCAGTAATAGCAGCTTTCCAGGGAATTGTGATCGTCAAGGGAGCAGAGGAGCTTGCTGTCTTTCCAAAGCACATGCACTCCCTCTGCCTGCCTAAGGGGATCCTGGTTTCCACACGTCTGCATCTTTCACTTGTCCTGCAAGGAGCAGAGGGAGGCTGCTAGCTGTTTGCCATTTGTGCCTTTTTGATGACAGGATGGCTTATCTTAACAGTTGGGTTTTAAGGTTTTTCCAAGAGAGAGAAAATGAGCAGCAAGGTTTGAATGATATTCAAATATGAAGCAGATATTTGAGGTCATAAAGAAATTTACAATCTGTATTATGAGGTATTTTGTTTTGGTGACTAGGAGAAAAAAAAAACACCATAAGCAAAGGGATTTCAAAGTTAAAATGTATTCTCCTGCTTTTTAAATCTCATCATCAAATATTAATCATAATTGTAATGTTCTCCCCTCAGCCAGTCTAGTTAACCCCAATTATCTAATGCACTGCCTGTCCCTCCTGGGATTTAGGTGCAATTATGATGTAGGGATTAACTGAATATAGTTGCTGGAAAGTGTCATCACACTTGTTTGTCTCTCTGGCTCCCTCTCAGCTCAGTCTCTGTGAGCTTTCCAGAAAACATTCTTCCAGTAGTCTTTTGGATCATCCAGGTGCTTTTTGTTAAGCTTGAGGTGATGTTCTTTTCAGAAACAAAAAAAAAAAACTGAAAAGGCAAATGTATATAAGTATGCTACCTTACTGGAACCTATTGTGGTCAAAATCTATGCACATTGAAGTCAATGTTTCAACAAGTGGAAAAGAAATCAGAATGTCATTATCTGTGGGTTGTGATGGATTTCCCAGGTTCAAATTTGCTCGTAGGTGTGAGCTATTAAGTACAAGATGGTTTTCTACTAGTTGCCTGAAGATTATCCTAAACCAGGACAAAGGTAATACTGAGAATAAAAGTTGTGCTAGCTTTCTGTCAGTCCTCATCTCCCCCTTCACAGTTTACAGCGAGTCAGCCAGAAGGTTTTGAAGTGCTTGTCTAGTGATGAGATGGGACAGTAGTTGCAGTTGGTGCACGAGTGGGATTCTTCTAGCCAAGCAAGGGGGATTCTATACGTGCTGGATAACCCAGCCAGCTGTGAGATGCAAACATTGCCTTTACATTTAAAGGTTAATCCTTTCCTATGACTTATGGGTTCAGGATTTTGCCTGTGATCAAGTTGGACATGCTGCCTCTCGCAAGCAGTCCACCGACGCATCTCTCAGAGCTATGAAGCTTCTTAAATGCAGTGCTGCCTTTGCAAAAATGACTCTTTCCTTTGATGATGAATACAGCACCTGATGTCCATTCATAGATTCATTATAAAACGACTAACATTGCAGTGTTCTAACAAATAAGATTTTTTTAATGCCATTGTTGTTTGCTGAATAATTGAAAGTTGCTAATCATTACTTGTGTTGAGCTATATAAAATTCTGATGATTTTCAAGACTTTTTTGTCTTAATGGTTTATTTAAAAAATAAATAATTCCTCAGTGCTTTTTAAAGTGGTATTCCACTTTACATTCTCATGTATGCTGCAGTTGCTAATTATATATATACATATTCACTATTCAGTCATTCTTTAGTTTTATTGAATAGATTGAGCTGTTTTATACCATTCAGAGTATGGACAGCTTGAATCATTCTTCTTTTTTTTATAAAACTTATCTGATCTTACAGTGATGAATAGTGACCATGGAAACACCAGTGTTTGACTGATACACTGCCAGGCAATGTGGGCCTGTATCCCACTCTAGAAACTGGGCAGGAATCTTTGTTTATATGTTAATGAAAGAGGGACTGCATTGAATACATAAAATGTAGAAAAATAAATTCAAAACATTTCTTGTACTTTTTACTCTGTACAGACCCTCCTTGTGGACAGTTGTATGGAGCTACTATGGATGTGACCTAGTCTTCCAGTATAGATTCCTAGATGATCTAGATAAGGTTTCAGTGCTAAAATAAAATGGCATAGTATTATCAATTCCGTCTGAATTCAATATTAGTCACGGGTCTGCAGTAAAAGTGGAGGATACACTTGTTGAGAGTTTTACAAAATTAAACATTCATCAAAACACACCTAAAACTAAGATTTCTTTGTATAATATTGTAAGCAGAATAACTTTTGCTTTTAAAATACATTAAAAACGGGATGAAGCAGGAGTTTGTAGAGCTTGAGACCTATCCAATCGGCAAAGTCTTGGAAGAGTGCAGTCCGGCAAACTTCTGGAGTCCGTAGTGCCAAGTCAGGGATTCTTACACCTCCCCCACCATGTGCTCTTCTTGAATAATAGGACAGCCCCCCCTTTTCAGCTGCAGCTGCTTTCGTTCTGTATACACTTCCAGCCAAGTCAGCAGCAAATGGCTGTGACGTCAGCCTTGAGCACTGTACAGAGTGGCCTCAGCTTCTTCCAGGTTTCACTGCTTGTCTTCTGAAACAGTCGGGAGAACCTCTGCTTTTCTACATTGGAGCAGGCTCGAGGGGAGAGCGGGTCATTCATTATTAATAGCTGCACTGATCTGGCCGGTCAGCTGTGCTGTGCTGTGCGGTGCTGCAGCATCATCAGCTTGTCTAAAGAATCAGCTCAGGCTAAGTGAGGAGCTGGAGCAAAAGCTGGCTTCACAGGCCCCAGACTGTGTGTAGGGGAGGGGGTGTAGCTTCTGGAATCGCTCATGAAGCAGACCCACGTAGACAAACTGGGTCCCTGTCAGTAACCTGCATGCGAGTGGCTCAATAGAACGTAATCCACTTCACTTAATGTCTGTGCCACAGCTCCTACTGAATCCTGGCTCTGGATGACCCGATCACCCGTGTTTAAGATAAGATTTTATTGTCCCCTGAGGGAAATTTTTTATGGACACCCAGCACTTCTGTACATTTAAATAGAGTGCAAAAGAAAAAAAAAAGAAGAGTAGAAAAACATTGCACATCATTCTATTGCACATGTACAGTATAACATATAACAACATGTAACATTTATAACACATCACTAAACATATTGCACTCAAGTGAGTTTAGGAAGACTTAGTTGAAATTATATATATATATCTTGAAAAAAATCCATAAAGAAAACTATGGTTTGGCTGAAACTCTTTAAAGTGATTAAAAAAAACTCTTTAAAGTGATTTAAAAGAACTGGAGAAACAGGAGAAAAAAAAGTGAAATTATCCTTGATTTCAGTATTCCCATATTAGTTGTTTGTGCTTATTCCTCATCTTATTATATTACTTATTGTAGTTATTACTCAAAAGTGACCTCGGCTGTGGATGCAACAGTTTTTTTAGGAGACGAAATGCTAGCAGAGAATTTACAATAGGGCTATAGACTGCATAACTGTTATAGATGTTATATTAAATATACTGTTTCAATAATAGTCCCTTAATTTTGATGATAGATCAACTGACTGCTTCTGGCTAGAGTTTTGCCCTTTTGCTGTTATAGGTGACTGAAAAATAACTTCAGGCCTACATAACACTATGTTCTGGTGTTGTGCAGCTTTTACAGCGCGTTTTCAATTAGCAACTGATTTAGACCTAAAAATCAGGTGCTCTTCTTTTGAAATCTGGATAATTAGGTAAGAGGCAGAATGAAATCCAGACAAAAATGTCTCAAGATCTGTAAGAGATCTGTCCCCAGCTGCGGTGTAGATGATAAAATAGTTGTGCTGGCAGGAGCGGGTGACTCTTGACACAGCACTGTGAGCAGGGGCCGTGGTTTAAGGTGGCTCCCTCTTTGCTTGCTAAGTGTGTGAGAGTTGACCAGGAGGCTGGGAGGGATGTTGTTGTTTTCTACAGTCAGTGTTGACATCGCACGTTGGCCAGCAGGTGGAATAGTCACTGCAGGCAGTGTTTGTGGGTGAGACGTGGGATGTGACATGACCACCCCTACCTCCCTCTGTTTTTTTTTCTCGATCCAGACTCATTCTGAACACCTGCCTTAGATTACACTTGTTAAACTCCGCAGATGAAACGCTGCCACGTGGTTTTGGAGCTGTTTTGTTTCGAATGACAAATGCAGCTCTTCAGCCAGTTTCTCCTCAGTCCCTGATAGCGCAGGCAGGACGGGCTGTCACATGTGCAGAGGCCATCTTCACACTTAAGGAATCTGCAGCCATTTGCTGTTTGGTAGAAGAGAGTCAGTTAAAGGAGGACAAGGCATTGGAGGTACTGCAAAAAACTGGTTACCTATATAAGTATAACGACACAAAAAAAATTAAAACATTTGAAATATACAGTATATATAAATGCCCATAGCATATTTCTCTTTAAACAGTAGTAGGTTTCCATCTCTGCACCATGAAGGAGAGAATGAGCTGTAAAAAGCAACATATTTACTGGAAAGTAATGCTTAATTAAAATGATAAATGAATCTGTACATGTCGTTGTTTAACAGACATGCATTTCATGTTGGCAGGAATTTGGAGCATAGCTGTCTAATTATTATAAACCGTTAGCAAGGTTATTTCATCAACTGGGAATCCGGTGTGTTGTCTGCTTTAAGAAACGGAATTCTTTTTTTAGTTTTCTTTTCTGCCTCCATCGCTAATGAGCGCTGCTCTGTGGCATGTTTGTAAATGAGGCAGGCATTTTGCCTGGTTTGCAAGTTGGCAGAAAAAAAAGTTTTTATTTTGCAAAACAAACAAATGGGTAAACACATTTGCATAAAGGTGCACAAAGGCATTTGCTTCAGTTCTCTGCCTGTTTGGAGGCAGGGTTTAGAGGTAAAAGAAAAGAAGTCAACATTATAATGTTGGAGTGCTGTCCTTTACTTTTCCTTTACAAGAAGTGACTGTTTTTTTATTTGGAATTTTTCTTTCATAATTTTTGTGCTCTCAATTTTACAGCCACCTCTTTGGGAATCAGCTTGCTTTATATGATCATATAGCATGAACTGGAAAAAATTGAAAATAGATCAAATAATTAAAATGATCCAAAGGCTCTTGAATCCAGTTCCTTGAAGCTGTGCAAATCAGTGCTGTTGATGTGAGGTTTATTAAATTCTTGAGCCCACTCAAGAAGGGGAAAGGACATTTTTATTAGAAAAGCACATGATGTTCTAATTGTAAAAACAATTCAAAGACTGTGCTTTCAAAAGGAAGCCACAACAATATTTGCATTTGGTATCATTAAGAGCCTGTTTTGTAAGTCCCTTAATATAGCACTAATGCTAGATCTCTTAACATTAGTGTCAGCAGAATAGTACTTACAACTGAGAGCTTGATGCACATAAGAGCACTATCTGAGGAGCAACCAGACCTTGGAAACAATGAGATCGCTTCATCTTAGAGATGTTTTTGATGCAAGAGATGTCAGTGTCAGTGCTAGTGACAGTACATATTCTTGGTGAGAGGAGCATTACTGCAGAAGTGTTCTTGCAGAACAAAATAACTGAACGGTTCCTGAAAGCTTGATGGTTGGAGGCTGTTTTGCTGTGTTCTTCCTGTGAATGAGCGAGTTAGGCTCTTGGATCTGTGAACAGTGGAGGAACTGGCTTGTTACAGGGGGCTTACCAGCAAGGCCAGATGCTCTCTATGAGCTGGCTGATGGAGAGTGCCCATGCCCAGTGCACTGCACCGCCAACATGTCCATTCATTTATCTAATTGGACTAGTGTAGTATCGCCATGTGTTTCCCAGTACCTTTTGCTCATTGCATCTTTGGAAACTTATTTTTTCTGCCATGGTTTGAACTTTCCCCTCCCTTACTTAAATGTATGTAGTGCCTGCTATTTCAAACATTACAGATTGGCGAAGGAAGAGTTTACTGAGAAGCATCTTGTGAGGAAAGAGTGTAGTGTAAGGTGGTTGCAGGATTCAAGACTCGGAAGCTGTATGAATGCGTCAGTGCTATACATACAGCCTGCAGTTTTGCTTAGTTGTAACTTTTGATGCTAAAAACACTCCAAGATGGCCTTGAAATGGAAGGTAACTGGACACTTTTTTTTGTTTCTTGAAAACGTATTCGGCAAGTAATTCAATCACCCGTTTGAGCTCCTGTTCAGGGCGTTTTCTCCACTTGGCTCGGCCAGGCGTTGGGGATTTGAGTTTGCTCTCCTGCTGGGCCTGGGTAGGTCCCGTCAGTGGGTTTCGATTGATCTGGAGCTACAGGCGCTGAACCAGAGCCAGCGTTGTGTCCAGTTTGGCTCCACCGTGGCACATGGAACTGTCAGGTTTAGCCGCTTAAAGTATGATTTGGCACCACAGTCAACTCAGTGTCCTATTTTTCTAATCACTCTGTACTGCTCTTTAAATAGTTCACTCAGTGCAATGGAAGACATCTGTCACCTCCCTGCCCATCCGTTTACATGGCTCTCGTCTGAAGGTTTGAAGAGAGAAAATTAGCATAGTCTTACGTGGTGCTAGCAGTTGTATTACTCCCTTCTGGATTCATGTCAGCCTGCAGTTCAGTCACGAGAAAGATCTGGGATGTTACCAACACTTTTATCATTGTCGTCTCCAGATTCCTCTGCTTATAACTGAGGAGGTCCACAGGGAAAGTCTATTGTGTATTTGTCCTGAGAACCGAAAAGCAAATATGAATCATTCTTGTTTTCAGTGGAAGAGAAGGAAGGGGCAGGATAATATTTAATTTCGTTCCCCTATGTGAGAAAGGAGGTCCCTGCAGGGTATTTGACCTTTTTGTACTCCTTAGTTACTTCTCACTGCCAGTAGACAATTGTGATTCAACTGCACAGTTGCGTTTGCCATATTAGGGAAGTTACAGACCCTTTGCTGTAACTTATCCTGGAGAATGCATATACCTTGCTCACTATGACAGCAACATTTTCACTTGATTTTGGGTCCCGGAAACTTGTAGGGAAGAATCCTGAAAGGAATTTGCATCCGATTTGCTCAGATGGTGGCAGCCATCATGCATCAGCGGGATGCTGTGATCGCCTCTGATCCAGGATAGTAAGGCACTGAAGAGGGAGCCACCAATAAAATATTGAACCTCCCAGGCAAGGAGCGTTGCCACCAGTGCGTTATTATCTGTTGATTTTTCTTTCTAAATCCCCCCCCCGTGCTTCCGCCTTCCTCGCTGTACCTTCCCGAAGAGAAAAGCCTCCGGAATAAAAACTGCATTGTCTTGACGCGTCTTTGTTTGAGCTCTTTGCTGCGCTCCCACGGGCTGCAGGAGCTTGCAGCAGGGAGTAAATAAGCAATCAATCATTGATCGCGCTTGCTGCAGAACGGCTGCCTCCTTCCTTACCCCTCTCCCTGCGCCATGCCCGAGAGAACCAGGCTCCCCTCTCCGGGCTGGCAGGAGACGAGGACGCGGCTGCTTTTCATGGGGTTTGACTGGTAACCTGGAGTGCAGATGGGATCTGGTCCTTGGCGCCCGGGGCTATGGTGGTCCACTCTGACTGAGCTGCTCTGCAGAGCTGCAGTGGCTCAGGAGCACGCAGACGCGTGCACGCTCTTGCATTCGGACAGCGTGTGCCTAGTTTTGGCCATTGTCCAGAGGAATGATCTGGAAGTGAAATATGTACTGTGTGCACACTTATGTTTACTGCTCTGTGTGTGGAATTGAGTATGTTAGGCATTCTGCCCTGGCTTAAATGCTCATGTGGGTCAGTTCTGTTCTTAATTTCCTCTGTGAAAGGAGAGCTTTCTGTTGCTCTTGTTCTGGTGTTCTCAAGTGCCCTGTTTGAATCTTGTTTTGTTCGCTGCCTGTTGTTCGATGCAGGAGAAATCTAAAACCATGTTACCTTCTGCTCCAAGGTTAGATAGAAGCAGATACCCTTTTAAGCTTATTGAAAGTGGGAGACAGCAGTGAGACAGCGGTGGGTTACTGGTATAGGTCAACAGAGGGGTGCATGGCAATTCATATTCTCAGTCTATTGACCTTCTTCTAAAGATGTGGCCTCGCAGTGACACCTACAGGCTTTAGGCAGAACTGCAGATTGCTAATTGAGTAGTGCTCAATAAAATATTGGCTTACTCTTTCAAATGGCTTGCCGGAATAATCAAATCATAGTGATGTTTCAGATTAGCAGTTTTGTTGTTGTAGTGTTTCCATCTGTGAGAAGTATGTCAAACAGCTTTTCTGGAGAGATTTCTGTGGGATATCCTAGGTAGTTGAGCGTTGAGCGTTCAGTGTTGTTCAGTGTAAAAGTGAATTTTAAGGTGGAAGTGAAGACCACTTAAGGGTGGTTTTGGTTTTAAATGTGTACTATTTGTTCCTTTGATGTTGCAGAAGTGAAATTTCTAAAGGAGAACGGGGAATCAGATTTTGATCATCTGCTCCTTCAGAAAAGGGAGAAAACTAACTACAACTCCCATTCCACATGCTGAGTCGCTCGCTCAGAGCTGACCTTTGTTATTCAGAGAAAAAGGTCATTCAAATGTCATGCCTATCCACCCTGCTACTGATCTTTGGCAAATTACAGACTAATTAGTAGAATAAATTAAATGCATTGCCAGTTGTTTTGTGGACTTGCAGGATTTTCATTTCCGGAATATCATTTTAATTCTCTTCAGTGTTTTATTCTCTGCTTTAGGAAAAAAATTGTTTTTAGGCACCTTAAACAGGATCCCAGAGTCTTTTACAGACTTCAAACATGATAGTCTGTCACATTCCTTTGGGTGTTTCTGAGACCTAAATCCACATGTAATTCCTTCTTAATATCTTTCTTTTTTTAAACTTTGGTTTACATAAAATCACATCATGCCACTTTGCACTCCAGAAAAATCCCCTTAAGGTATTAGTATTGCTTTTAAGTCATGGAGACAGAATCCCAGAACATCTTGCAAGTATTTTTAGGACTCTGATTGGATTCAAGATGCCTTTCTGAATGGCCACGATTACCTCTCTGTTCTGGGTAACTGTGCTGTGTGTTTGGAGCAATTTCTGTCCTGGTGTTGGCGGGGTAGTGCCCTGAGTGTTTACAGCCCACTGGTGGGCTCTCGTACAGGGGTTTAAGGGGAGACTTCATTCCATGCTTTCGTCTCTATACTACATCCTTCTCGCCACCCAGTTGCTTGAGCTGCCTCAGATCGCCCAGTGACATTCCCTCAGGCTGATCAGCGTTTCCACAGGCGCCTGTAGACCTTTCTTTGTTGAAAGAAAGAAACTTCACATTTGCTATATTGAAATGAAAGAAATTTGTAGTCTTTGCCTCTGTGGGGTGGAGATCTCAATTTTAAACTGAATGCTGTTTGAAAAACAAAATCATTGCCTGTCTGATAAATGATTTTCATTTGGCTTTGCCCAAAAGCGCATTTATATGCGGTTGTGAGATGGTTACGGTGTTTGGGACAGGTGCCTGAGACCTAACCTGGCCATTGCAGAAATCGCAGGGCTCACTGCCTGGAAATTAATGCATTACCATGACCTAAACTTTCTTAAATGAATCTCTAGGGCAAACTAGTCTGCGAAACACCACAGCTTATAAAAAAAATAATTGCTAGTAAAAAAATAAACTGCAGCACAGGTGTTCGATACAGTTTCTAAAATACCTAATTCAAAAACAATGTAATGCCTTTTGCAGTTAATGAAAATGGTGATGTATTAACAAAGCATGCGCTCGGCATAATGCAACCATCGTTTTTTCCTCCCAGTCTTTTGCCATGTCAGTGCGATATATACGAGTGTTGACTTGGGATGTAACACACACACACGCACCCGATTCACAAAATGCTTCTGTGCCTCCCATTTGCAATCCTACTACTTTAAAAATGTTAACACACAGGGGTCTGAAATCTGGAGCTGGAGTAGAGTGCTTCTCATTCTATGCGGCCTGGTCTTCAGTGTGCCTTAGGCCAGATGTCAGCAGGGCAGTGTTAGTGGGGCTCTGTGGGAGACGGAGCGCCGCGCAGCAGCAGAGGGTGGGGGCGTGAGGAGGAGCGGTGTGTCCAGCGCGTGGGCGCTGCAGCAGCGCCGAGCGATGGGGAGGGGGTCGGGTCCGAGCTGGAGGTGGGGGTGTCCTTAGAGTAAACAACCCTGCGGGCTTAACGTGTTGGCACCTGGCGTGAGTGTGGAAGGAAACAGCTGAAGCCCTTGGTGGCGCTTGGGAGCCTTTTTCTCGTTAGAAGCGCGCGGTCAGCCAGGAGGGAGTGGTGAGGGCAGTGTGCTGGTGTGGACCGCGGCCCCTGTGACTGTGCGTGGTGGAGCAGAGAGGAGAGGAAAGGCGTGCTAGTCCCCCTCTGCCTGCTGCCTCTTTGTTCCTCAATGTTCTTGCTTAACCAATTGGTGTTTCTTTTTTGCAGCATTATGATCCCGGCCATGTTGTGGTGATGGTAAACTTAGTGGTAATTTTTATTTTTCCCCGATTGAATTGTTCTTTTTTTTGTCATCAGTGCACAAATACAATAGGCTTAAATTCTCTCTCTGTTGTAGCCTTCATTCTGCTGCTTGGTCTCTATTGTTATACGTTTATTTAATATTTCCTTTTGTTTTTCGTTCCCATCCCCCTCCCCCCCCGCCCCCCCACCCTTTACCTTAATGCACATTTTGTCTGATCCTTTTCCATTTGAATGGGTGATGCTAGAAGGGACGTTGTTGTTTGTTTAAAAACAAAAGAAAATCAGTCTAAATATGAAACAAAATTTTGTAAGATTCTAATACTTCCCGGGCCTGATCTCCCCCCCCCCCCCCCCCACCTCTGTTATGAAGGGGACACTGGCACTACTGCGCACATTGCAGGAACGCACAGAGAGCGAACGAAGGGGCTTGTACTGGATGGTATCAAGGTTTCGTAGCCCTGGCCCCTGCACTGCCTGTTGGCCTTACAGAAGACAGTATAGACCTTAACTCTCAGCTCAGTGTAGCCTGACAGGATCCAAGACCAGTGGGCGTCCTCTCACCTGATCTCACTTCAGATCTGTTGAAGTGCCTCTCTCCTAAAAGCCACTTCACCGCACTTTAAAGACTGCCACCTGGAATAAACGCTGGAGTTTGCTTATGAAGTTTGTGTGCCTGGTCACGCGACTACCTTGTTGAAAAGCAGTGTGCTGTGGAGCAAACTTGCATGCGTGCCGATCCCTGAGCAGCTTCCTGTAGCTGTGTGCCATGTCCTTTCACATAAGCAAGTTGTAACCAGCATATACAGGTCACACTGAGCCCTTTGATGTGCACTGCCATTGTCCATGGGCATTGTGTTCTGTTCCCCAAGGTCACAGTATTGCTCCACAGTATGCAGTTTTCACAATTGTTTTTTCTTTTTGCACAACACTAACTTTCTAAGCAGTCTCTGCAAAGACAGTAGCTCTAATTTCAACTGATTCCAAGTTTAAGGAACTGTGTTCTATGACTCTGCTGTTCTCAGTGTAGTCAGGAGATGTTTCTTTTTATAATATCTTACAGCTTGATCCATCAAATTGAAGGATCTTTAGTATCTTTATTGTAGCTTTTTAGTTCGTTTTAGCATGGTGTTCCCCTTTCTGAGTTTTTTAAGTGTTCGTTATTAAAGGGGGCATGCCTGGCCAAGATCTGATGCGAATCTGGTCTAGCCCAGGTTCAGGAGTTCAGTGCAGGAGCATGCAGGTGGGTTATTGGGCACTGTTGCAGAGGTCATGCTGCGAAACCCTGATGAAATCCAGTCTAGCTGACCTGTCCTCAAAGCCGTTAATTATATCATTGGGCTGAAGCTGTTAAATCGCAAAACATACGAAAAGCCTTTCAGACACACCCACAAAAAACAGACCAAATGATTTTCAGGGGGCTTGGAATTAATAACGATAAGGACTCTGCTTGTTTAGTTTGACCATTTGACCGTTAATTACAGTTTATTTTAAACTTTGAAATGCCTTGTTCTTCTTTGGCCATATTTAAAGTACAAATACTCTTGTGAGCCAGTGCATTGATTAAGATGTTATCTGACGTGTTTGGCTTCACCCAGCACTTTTGTGAAAGGGACATTAATTCAGATTGCTGCCCTTTTCGGGGCTTGCTGTGTCGACACTGACAAATAAAACTGTTTTATTTGTTAATCTACTCAGCACTAATGATGAATGTGTATGCTTACAAAGTACCTATCCTCTGTGTACATTATTTTACAAACACAAATAGTAGGTTGGGGGAAAATGGCAAAACCCATAATTTTCTCTGCCTGTATTATTAATTTGGCAAGTGCCTTGCTCAGTGGTACAGCAACAGTTCCCCAACTAGATATCCACAATATCTTGCCAGTCCAGGGCCCTAACCTCTATTGAACAATTGGAATACAGGCCAAACCACAAAGCTCTGCTCAATCTCCCTTGTCACTCCAATGAGTTTTGCTTCTTACAGTATTGTAACATTTACTGGACTCTGTAGTCCACATTTTAAAGATTCTACTTGTGTGACTTCTCTAGTGGACGCAGTAGAAGAAGACTGAACACTCACTGCCTCTACAATCTCGGGTCCTTTAAGGCGTTTCATGTTGATGAGCGGGGAACCAAAGAAACGAGTTGATTTTAAAACAGTCCTGTGAATTCCGAGCCCGCCTTAAGATGAAAATATTTGGTCTCAATTTGCACCGTCGTAGTGAATTAAGTTGAAAATAAAAACGGAAAACTGCATTCGCCCAAGGGTATAAACACTTGAGAGGTTTTTATACAAATTAAATCAGAATAACAAGCCTACCAATTGGAGCCTCTTGATCGTTGTGTACCTGGCAGCAGCAGCATTGTTACAGTTGTGTGTTGTGCCTCTTTGTTTAAGGACCTCTGTCCCTACCCCACCCCACCCCCTGTACCCCCCCCCCTCCCCAAGGTAAGTATCCCCTCCTGCACTGTCATCATGGCAAACACAAGCCAGTGATGTCACCCTGCTGCCGTAGTTCAGTGCTTGTCTCCTTATCCTTCTCTTCTGCTTTGTTTGGCTGTTTATGAGTGGATTAAACAATATGTATCAATCTCCAACATAGTTTGATTTTTTTTTCTGTCCTTTCTTTTCCCTTTTCTTTTCCCCCCAGAGTTAATTTTCTTTCTCGGCTAGTCCTTTTCACAGCTTGCGTTGCGTGCGGGAACTGATAATTGGGACGTAGGCTTCAATATCCACCTCCCCTTCCATAGCTGCAGTAGGGACAGATGATTCCCGAGACATTTTTTTGCAGGGCCAGGCCAGGTGTGCGTGGTAACGCAGGCGGTGGGTGCGTGTGCGCTTTCTGGTGTGGAACTCAAGGGACACATCTCTGCAGGGTGCTGAGAAAGTCAGCTGGCGCATTTAGATGAACATTTCATGAGAAGTGCACACAGTGCAGGGATGAAATTTAGTGCAGTTACAAATGAGACAGCAAGGAATGCGGTCACATGGACTTTGGAAACTCAGCATCTTTATGTTCCTGTACCATGCCTTTCCACATGTTCAGGCACTCCGTGAAAAAAGTGTGGGCACATGCAGAGCATGTGCATGCAGGCAGGTATCCCATGAGTCTTTTTGTATGTATACTGAAATCCTTTACTCTGAGTGGGTCAGTTCTCAGCTTGTTTGATTAGGCCAGAGGCCTAAGCCCTCTGTCTTTTGAGCTGCTACGTACCAGTGTTGTACAGTATGTAGAAGAGGAGTGTAACAAATCTGTAGTGTTGAGCAGTAATTCAAATAACATGCTGTTAGATCATAGGATACTGATTATATACAGTGTTACAGTAGATGAGTCCCCACAAGACTACTCCACTATTCACGTTTCTTAAATATGTTGCAAACATACCATAAGGGTTGCAGTATAATTTTACAACCTTAATTGTTGTTCTGGGCTGTAATGTTTTTTTTCTGATGTGTTGCGGCAGAGAATGTGATGTGAGCCTATGAGAGTTAACATCGAGCGCAGCTTGCCTTCAGGATGCTCAGGAGAGAAACTGCAGTAGATTTCTTTACAATTTGATTTTCTAAAATTAATAGCATCAAAGTAGTCCCCTGCAGTCAATGCATACCTAGTCTGCAAGAGTGTATCTTAATGATTGAATCTAAAATAAATTCTATACAGAACTGTGATTATATGTTGACAAAGAGCCACAAAAATGTGCAAACCTCCATCCAGTGCTTGTAAGCTGTGAGAATGGCTGGTGTTTGGTTCACTGTAGCTTTTCTGGTCTCTGCACTTCAAGGCAAAATCTCTAACCCAACACACTGCAAGGAGGCTGTCCAGGTTAGCTCATTTGTGTCTCACCACTCCTCTCTCTCTGTCTCTCTCCTCTCGCAGGCAGGACAGACCCTGTCCCCATCATCCTCAAATATGATGTCATGGGAATGGGCCGCATGGAGATGGAGGTAGGCGCACACTGCGTTAGCTGTGCCTCTCCTGCAGGGGGCAGTGTTTGTTCAGTGTTCATGTTCTGAAGTGGTGAGTTAAGACCATTATGTTAAACAATGTGAATGTGGAATTGTGAATGGGCTTGTTTGACCGTTCTGGGAGGGATCTACACCAGGGCAGGAGAATCCCAGTGCCCACAAGGACAATGTGCACCAAGAGTTTCATCCTAAGCCAACAGTCTTGGTCTGCTGCTAAAGAATAGGGGGTAAAATAAGGAAAAAGGAGCCCGAATTTGTATATATAGTCCAATACTGAGTAATATACATATATCAAAGATATAAATACCAGCCAACATTGCCAGCAGGTTTCCACGAGCTCAGGAGTCAGTCACATTTGTCATGTTATTTGGAAGATTGGGCTTTTCGGATGAACTGCAGAATCAGCTTTTGAAATTAAAAATTTGGCTGTGGATCCAAAGAAACACATTTTTTAAGCAGAAGGCCTTTTAAAGTTCAGCTGGAGGAACACCTGTAAGTCTGTGCTTATTTTATTTGTCCATTTTGGCTTATCGGTCCTCTAGGCAGTTTTAACTGATGGTGAACTAAAATGTTTGCAAATCATTTCCTTATTTTATTAGTTGTTATAAATCATTGACACAGACATTAAGAAGAAATGCAACTATTTATAGATACTTGCTTTTTCATTTTAAAGCTGAATTTAATTATGATTTCTTGTATCGATTTCTAGGGCTTAAAAGTGCCTCAGGTTTGTGTAGAATACATGAAGTGTGTTCATGGAGCACAATCTCCCTGAAGTGTGTGCCTGTAGGAAGATATTGTCTGCGATCTGTAGACCACAATCCCAAGCATGCTGAGATCGTAAAATTATGAAAACCACTCCCTTTCCTTTGTGGTGTCAGTGTCACATGCTGTCCGATTTATTAGTATTATATAGCTCAATATGAATGATTCAGAAACATGTTTTTTATATTCCTGTCTGTATAGACTGAGCGTTGATTCTTGCTCTGAAACGCTGTGCACAGTACAGTGTCCTCAGAGTGAAATCATTTTGGGATAAGGGATGATGCCGAGGTGTAGATTTCAGCACAGTGATGAGTGTGCATGCCCTAGCTCTGTTTTTTAGAAAGACATAGCAGGTGTGTGTGTGTGGCGGCCTGCGTGTGTGTCTGAGAGGCACAGCCCGCGGCGGTGCTGCCCCTCTGACAGCGCTGTGTCGGTTCTGGCAGCTGGACTATGCGGAGGACGCCACCGAGAAGAGGCGAGCTCTGGAGGTGGAGAAGGAGGACACCGAGGAGCTGAGACAGAAGTACAAGGTACGGCTCTGCCTGCCCACAGGGCTCCCCGAGGTCTTTAAGAAGCACCCTGATCTTTCACATGGATGTGGGGGTACAGCTGTCGACAGTTTGGTTGTGAGTGGGAGTTTGCCAGCTGTACTGAACAGCTCATCTCCAGGAATTTCCCTTAAGGCTGTCATTCAAGTCGTGTGTGTTTGTTTTGCATACATTGTATTAGTAAAATTGTAATTTTATTAATTAATTTGTATTAATCTGTAGCTTTGTTTTAATTATTAAATAGGGCCTTCCTGGTTTAGTTCTCTCCCTTATAAATCAACCCACGGGTTTCATCAATGGTTTGTAAAAAATGTAGGAGCTTTATTTAGCACTCCTAGGGGCACAGCATGTTTTGGAAAACTAATAGACAGCAACACAATTAAATTACATCCACTTCTTTTGCACAAACACCATTCTTACCTTTTAAATGAAGCAGATGAGGCTCTTCATCTACAAGGAGCCACACTTTGTGACTTTGTGACAATCGCTGAAGGTCCATCACAGAACCAGAAATCATGTTTTATGAAACCATGTACATTTTGTTCATTGGATGCCTGGGGACCTTGGAGACTGTCCAAGGGGTCTCCCCTGAGAGCACCTAATGTGCAGTTCATGCATTTGCCTGGAGTTCTGCTAATAATAATTATAAAATTGATAGTTTTATAGATTTCTTTAGTTTTATCTTGCAAAGAAGGTGTATTTTTAGATCTCTTAACTGCAGTTCCTAGGCAGAAAGCTGAAACCCTTTGTTTTATCACAACATAGTCACCACATAACTGATAATTTATCGTTCAGCCATACTGCTCTGTTATTGCAACATCGATAATAACATCAGATTAAACACTGTTTTCGGTTCCCAAAACATGTTGGAGGTTACCTTTAAACTTCACCTAAGTAGAAATTAAGTAAATCGCTTATTTGGTACCTTTTCAAGTTTGTTAGTTCGGTTGAGATTTTTAATTAAGTGAAGAGCTCAAGTTGAAACCAGGGAGATCTTTGAGAGCCCACTGAGGGAGCAGTATTTTCCAATAGAATTCCCTGCCGCAATCATGGAGCTCTGTCTGAAAAGTGAGTCGCTTCAATGGTTTAATGACGTTGGGACGTTGTCAGTGCTTCTTTGGGGAATTAGAAGATTCGTGTCCTCGGGGACTTTTCCCACGTGTTTCAGCCAGCTCCTGGGAAGAGCAGGAGACCTCAACGGCCAAGGTCCTCCCTGCAGGTGTGGTGTCGGCCTGGCTGCGTGCGCGGCTGTCCACCTTGTTGTGTTGCAAGGTCTTTGACAGCTCTGTTCCCAGGGCCCTGACTCACCAGCTAAGGCTGTGCTGTTCACCAGCAGCCCCAGGCGGAAGACTATCCGCATTACTGGTTGCCGAAAGACCCAAGTGCCCACAGGCCTTTCAGTAGGAGTTGAATACATTGAGATAGCGCGCTAGAGAGGGAAGACGTGCCTTAATTTAACTCTGGGGTTGTCGCTTGCCGTGCTCGGAGAGGAGCTCTTTCTAATCCTCCCATGTAAGCAGAGAGGACTGGCTGGGCTTGCTGGTGGGGGACGGAAAATGCCTCTGTGTGCTGCAGAGCCCCTCGCTTTCATCCGCTCTTGGTGCCACATGTAAGCGGAGAGGAAACGGAGAGAGGCAGGAGGAGGCGGCCGGGTGGTTGTCTTTGCGAGCGTGCCCGGGGAGAGGGGCCGTCTGTCCGTCTGCGGGTGCTCATGCACGCCGGGGGCCTCCCTCTGCGCATGTCTTGCTGCTGCGTGGCCAGTGGCTCCACAGGGCTCGTGAACGGCCGCCTCCGGAACTTCAAAGGAGTGTTTAGGGGACCCATACGGAGACGGGGGAAGCAGAAACCGGTAATTTCATTTTTCTTTGTATTGCTAATGCTCCATGGAGAGGTTTCCCTCTGCAGTGCTTTCAAACTGGATGCTGAATTCCAGAAGTAGAGACTGATGGTAGTGCTTGGAGTTTTCCGAATTTGATCAATTCAGTCTAATGCTATAAAAGCTTTTTTCGTGAGTAACTACATGCTTGTGCTGCAACATAATCGTCTGCTGTGTCATTTCTTTTGGCAGCATGGAATTTCAGTTTTGATAAGGGCTAATCAGGAGCCCAGGAGAGCTGCGAGCTTGAATGGGTGACTTGGGTGCCTTCTGCACGTGTCTGGGAAGTGTTGGGACTCCCAGGAGGGCAGTACTGAGAGAGCGGGCTGGCGTGGAGCTCAGGGCAGACTTGAGCACATACTCGGAACACCGTTAGATCTTAATCATAAATCATAGCACCTTCTTTTAGGAAAGGTGGAGTTTAATATGGTATTTAATATTCCCCTGGGCAGGTTCTATACGTCAAAGAAGTTGACCTCAAGATCCAGTTCTGAGAAGTACCACATTGCCACCTGTGTTCAGTCCAGAACATCTTTCCTCAGCAGAACTGGCCTGTTCGTTCTTTGCTCGTTCCACATGGACAGAAGCGTAAACCTGTGTATGTGCACAGATGTGTACTTCTTTATACAGTTCTATAGCCTACTTGTGGATAATGCCTTCCATTTGATGCATTCATTCACCAGTGCATTTTATCAGTATCATTAAGCTACATTTATTTATCCCTTATGCCTTTATTGATTAACTCCAGGAAACGGCAGTAAATTAAGCAAATTAAGTGAATTACGCAAGTTACTACAAGACTACTTGTGTCTTCAGCTCCTTAGATTATATGCAGATTTCTGTAATAACAAGCTAATTATTCATCCCTAGTTTGTTGTATTTGCACTGTTTAAATTAGCAGCGGTGAATTAAAAGCAGGTTAATTGTGTGAGCTGTATGGTTTTTTTAAGTTGTTTTTTTTATCATAGTGATCATTTCTGTTCGTAACAGCTGATGGTGGCGAAGCAGGCTTTTTCTCTGTGCTAAGAGTAGTGTTGGGACCACATATAATTGACCAATCAGTTATGACATTTTGATATTGGAGAGATGTGTTACAGACTTCTGTTTTTTTTTTCCATTTTATAAATTGCTGTGGGGAAAAGACTGCATTCAGGAAATGGCTCACCATTTTATTTTTATTCATTAGACCATCAAAAGATTAGTTTTAGAAATCATCATACATCTAAGGGGTCATTATTTTAATGCAAATTGCACCCAGTCAGAATTCAAGAGTTCAGACCTGTTAATGTATTTTCTTAAATAATGAAGTGGAAAATGAAAATAAGGGTGCCACAACTTTCCATTTGCAAATTGTAATGGAAAAATGTAGAACGTATGCTTTTATATCCATCACCGGCACAGTGTGAGATACACCTGCAGGAGTTTTTGACCCAAACGATTACAATTACATCATGCTTTAGTTGTGTTTTATAAAAGTGGCTTATCAGGGACTGAAACCACTGTCAACTCTCTTGTGTTTTGTCTTTTACCTCCGTAGATCTAAGTTCTAATTTGTGTCAGACCTGACATTGAAACACATTTGAGAGTTTTAAGCCAGCCCCCTGGGGTTTGAGCTCATGTATCTACACGGTCAATGAGGGGCTTCTGCCTGGTGGAGACAAAGATGAAATCTGATGAGATTCACAGACAAGCATAAGATTTTCTCTCTCAAACACCACAATCAGATCTTTCTCTGGGAGTCTATGGACCAGTAAAGGTCTCAAATGACAATTATTACAAAGATGGGGGGAGTGTTATGGCTTTTCCAGTCTGAGAGATATGACATGCCTTTCTGTGCTGATGGCAGGCTGTATCAATGTCACTCGTAAGCATAGTCTTTGTCAATGACTTTTGCATCAGGAAGTGTAATAGAACTGTGTGATTGACCTACAGTTAATGTTGGCTTACTTCTGAAAGGTACTTGGAGTGATCTGGCTTTTAAAGTTTGGTGAAGGAGGCAGAGGATAGAAAATGAATTTAAGATCACAGTATGTCGTGCACATCAATGCTGCAGGAGGAACAGGCACAGAGATTGAAGTTGGAACAGTACTGTGAAAAATGAGACTTCAAGCTGGGTGGTTTATTGCTATACATGTTTTTATTAAAGTTTCGTTTGAAAACAAATTTGATTTCCTTCAGATTTGAGGTCTAGGGGGTCCCAAATTGTGGGAGGTAGCGTGAGCAGGTTCTTGTTAACCACAGGGAATTTGAGTGATGGTGAGGAATAAAGACTTGGAGGTTTGGCGCATTGGGGAAAGGTGTTGGAAAGGTAAGTGAAGAGATTTTCTCAAGCCTTTGCCGGTTCAGGTGTCCAGTGTGTGCTTGTGCTGAAACAGCGTGGGCTGGACTCACGCGTCTTCTTGCCTGGCAGTCACAGTGGGTGAGAGGGTCATAACTGTGTTGCTTAGAAATGAAATGAGAGATTCTAACTTTATGGGGAGGTAAACATTTATTTTAAAAATAAAAAAAGCAAATGAATAGAAATCTGGCTGCATGTGCATTTCTCTATCTCATGCTGATAACCAAAGGCAAAGGGCTAAAGCCTGCCTCCTAATAATCCTTTCATTTTGTTGAAAGCCCCTTACATTAAAATAAGGTAGAAAACAAGTAAATGCTGAAAATGTGCTTGCATTGCATTGTCCCGGGAGCCTAGAATGATTAGTGCATCACACTTGGATGTCTCATCGTGTCAGTCCTCTGCTGTGGGAGTGTGAAGTATAGATCTGTGATGCGAGGAGAAGCCTGATGTAGCCTGACTGCCCCACTCCTCTCCCTGGAACCTGATGGAGACGCAGCACAGGCGACACAGTTGTAGATCAGCGATTGTTTTATTATTAAAGATAAATAAGAGTAAGAACTCATGTGCTGGTGTCTATTCATTTGACAGGGCTTTTCTGATCTGTTGGCCGTTGAGTGTATCATGGTGCCTTGAAAATACAGCGCAGAGAACATTGCAAAGCGACTGCTTTATAAAAAACAAAACAAATGAGTACACATCGAATTGCTGTGTTTACATGTAGTTCATTATTGCGTCCACCCTGGTTTTCATAATATCCTCATACTGACCGAAAGTGCTTTGTTGGTGGGGCGGGTGCCTGCCTGCCTGCCTGCTGCACTGTGCAGTGGTGAGGGCCCTGAGAGCTGCTGCTCTGCAGGGAGGAGCTGTGCATGCAGGCCACCTCTGCACTTATTGGTATTCCTCAGCTGTAGCAAGAGGCGGGTAGTGCTCTTGAAAGGGGCTCTAATATTTCATTCAGGAAAGTTAAGAAAAAATCATTTATTATTGCTTTACAAGATCCAGTCGATAGCAAGAGGATCTCGTCTGAATTTTAATAGGCCTGCATTCCTTTTCGCTGGATCTTCTCCAGTAAGGCTTACCCGGCTGCTGTCTCAACACTTTGATGTGTGCTGTGCTTGTGTGTGTCCATGTGCCAGGGCAGGGCTCAAGGCCAGGGGTCTTTACAAATTCTGGGAACAAATAGGAAACAGTGTAAGAGATTGTATGACTTTTTTTTTGCTAGTGTACAAATAGAAAAATGTATAAAAAAGGTTAAACTAGAATCATAATTAGCATATCGGTGCTTGTAAGCAATAATGCACGATTTAGGTTTGCATGTCAGTATCGTTCCTCAGTGTACTGCTACTACGTACTGTTCTAGATTGGTGCATTTATGTTTGTATGTAACTGCTGAAAACCTTGATCTTAATAGGTGCTTAGATTACCTAAAGGTGTGCTGGCAGTAGTGCCCAACAGTGACACCGACCACCATAAACACATCAGCGATCACTGCATAGTTATTTGAACAAAATAATAGAAAAGAATATCTGTGTTAAAATGTTTTCCTTCATTTCTTCGATCCAACTTGCCTCAAATCCAGATCTAGAATGGATTATGGGAAGGCAGTAGCCTGGTGACATTGCTGGTTGTCTTGCAGTGCATGCTAGGAATTTTACTCAATGCCCTTCACTTGAGTACATTTACATTTACACTGGCAATTATTCTGTCTGTGTTGGAATCTGACCTCGGTGTATGAGAAGACAAGAGGATGTATTCCAGTTGTAATATCAACTTTTTTTAACAGGTTTTATACCACAAAAATGCATTATAATGTATCCTTTTCTTTTCCTGTTATGATATTTCCTGCAATTTAATGCAAGTTCTCCCATTAATGGTAATTTAAACTGCTTTGCCTTTGATTACCAGTCCAGCAGATGTGTCTCTTTGTTTGCCTACCTCTTCAAACACTTCACAGCTGAAGTTCTGTTTCCCTCGTTTTCCCTTAACTCGGGTTTATGTGATCATTTGGGTTTATGAGAAGCCTCACTGTCTCTGCCTCTTCCGCTTCTAAATTAATCGGGTCTACAACAGCTCTCCTGCTGTTTTTCCAGGACTATGCCGAGAAGGAGAAGGCCATCGCCAAGGCTCTGGAGGACCTGCGAGCGAACTTCTATTGTGAGCTCTGCGACAAGCAGTACCAGAAGCATCAGGAGTTCGACAACCACATCAACTCTTATGATCATGCACACAAGCAGGTGGGGGCACTCGCATGCTAACCTGTGCTGTCCTGATGAGTCCTGGGCCTGTTGCACTGACGCACTACACACCTGCTTCATGTAGCCCGATGGGCAAGTCTAATTATGCTTCTGTTAGATTTCTTAAAATCAGTTTAAATCTCTCCATACAGACAACGTAACACCTGCATTGAAAGTTAGGTCAGGTAACAACGAGCATTTGACAGCCAAAAGTGTGTGTGTAATAGGATGCTGCAGTGGGGGTATGCATCAGGCTTAAGCAACGCTGCTTGGCTTGCCTAAGGTAGTGTGAAAACCTTACCTTTCAGCCTAATTAAGAAACTGAGTTGAACCAGCAGAGGTTTCAAAGACCGTAACCTATCACAATAAGTGCTTGCTACTGGCTGACCAGTAATGCTCAACGAATCTTTTCTTTTTTGCATAAATTGGAAAACTTAAAGAATACATTGTAATCTATGCTATACTAATCTATACTTCACAGTATAATCAAACACTTTATCTTGTAAAAGAAAGATGCTTGTTTAAAAAATACTGAAGAAAAAACCTGATTGGAATATCTTTGTGAATCTGCATAGATGTACAGATATAAAGTATCTGCAACAAAAGATGTTGCATTTGTAATTGGGCTGCTTTGGTCATCAGTTAATGCCAGAAATCCATAGCCACCCTAAAACACCTTTTGTAAGGATGATGCAATGATCTCACTCAATCGGTGATCATACAAATCTCACACTGTGGCACTGAACACAGCAATTCTGTCTTCCAGCTTTGATGGTATAAAGTAAAAAAAAAAGTTTAATGTGCAGTCCTTAGAGATGGTTAGGATTCAAATTGAGTGTAAAGTTTGGTTTCCTTCCAAACGGTTTGCTCACCCTCAAACACACAGGTATATCAACATACACGTCACCTGCTGTTCCTGGTCACTTCACCTTTCCTGCCACAGGCAAGACCTTTTAGCCAGAGTGCAGTTTCATGACCCGACATGACAGGCCTCAGTGTGCTGCTTGTAATATCCCATTCATTTCCTTGACAGTTAGTTGATTATATTGGGAGAAAGTTAGACCTGATAATCTTCGCATCCTGAGGGGAAGTGGAGATGAAATAATTCCTAAAGCAGAGTCACTGTCAGTGTCCACTAAACTTCAGGTCAAGTCTTCTGTTCTGACAGTCTGACGCCCTTAAAATGGAAATGGAGGTCAGTGATCTTTCTGATGCCAAAAATGAAGACGAAAGGGCAGACTTGCCCGGCCTGAAGTCTCTGGAGGCTAAACTGCCAGAGTGCTACTGCATTCTGAGTAGGTTAGAACATCAGAAAGGCTACAGATGGACAGCAGGACATTTTTTTTAACATCTGCAGTTACTTAACTTTTACAGGGAGGAGGAGAATTTAATCGAAGTTGACTCGCTTGCATTTCAGCTGCTTTAGCTGATTTCACCTCTTTGCAGTCCATTAATCTGTCTGTTTGATTCCATAAATCACTGAGCGTGTCAGCGAGTCTTCTGTGCTTACCCTTGAGTCTCCACATTTAAAACACTCCGATTTTCCACTCTGACTGCTACTCAATCTGAAGACACACACGAGAATCACTTGGCGAGTGTGCTTTCATTTATCTGGATGGCCTTTGCCTGTTCGTCCCAATTGTGTTCCCCTCTCTATCTAGCTGCTTAGAGCCTGGGCTACACGCTATCATCATTCATGAGCAGTGTATGTCATTAATAAGGCCCTACAAAACTCAGTTGTTTCACAGTTGGAACTTCACAGTTGAAAATGTATCTTGGGGTTCTTCTTTGATGCCATAAAAACGCAGCAGGTTGTAGAAATATGGGATAGTAATCAGTGACAGTCTTTGCTTTCTTAAATCGGTCCGGAGACGGCACCTGAAACGGTGCGTCTTTGCCGTTCTGTCTGCGGTGAACAGACCCATCCGTATGGAGTCCCTGCTGCCCCTGTGTCAGAGGGCTGTGACTGAGTGCTCACGTTGCACCAGCCCAGCCTCGTGATGCCTCGAGTCTGCCTTCTACCAGGCCCCAGAGCTAGAGCAGCTTGTAGGGCGACGTTTCTATAAGCAGGAATTATATCTTTGGCTGTAGCAAAGAGTACGTCACCCATCCTTAGAGCACAGCTTGAGCTCTGAGGTCCCGGGTCTGAGTCTGGGTTGTGTGGGTGGGGCTCTCCAAACAGTGGGGCACATTGGGCTGCGTGGATGAAGGTGGTGTTTGCTGGCCAGGGCTCTTCTGGTTTTCAGCAGTAGCGACCCCTCTGGTCGTTGGCTGGAACACATCTCTCCTCCTGTCAGCGCCACACCTCTGGTACGGGGCTGTGACGCGCGGGATTTGTTAAAAAACCGAGTGGGTCAGAAGTGGGTGGGTGGGTGGGAGATGTCTGCCTGCACTTCCTCATTCTCTCCTGTGTGCACATTGTGGCGGGGGGGGAGGTGAGGATCGTGTTGAGTCGAGGCATGACAAAAAAACACACTCTCTGGTTGCTCAAAATAATTTAAGCGCAGCGAAAATAATTGGCGACTCTAACTAAATTGTTTTTTAGTGATTCTAAAAAACAAAAGCGCTGTCCCTTCACCCTCTTCCTCCCTAACCTGAAAAAAATGAGCAGGGAGGGGTGGGATGTGTCATTCAGAAACTTTGCTTGTGAGTCTGCAATCTATCCTTAACACAAACCTGCAGGGCACTTTAAAATCCTCCCCAGCTGCATTGGAAAAGCTCTCTCCTTTCTTTCTTCTTAAATTGCAGGTTCCATCCTAGGCCATATTGCTGATCTCTGCTGCAGGCATGCAAACTGGGTTTTATACCCTAAGCCTTTAGTTGCCAGCAAAACAGATGTGCATGCATTTTAAATGTTGTGCATTAATTGTTTGTGTAGCTGAAGGAAGGAGCCATGCATTATTACTATTCAAGGGGAAGAAATGGGTCCAGTGAGCAGAAAATATCTGTGAAGTGAGGCAGTAAAGGCCACAGCATGTACTGTACCAGTACTGGTAGGAGGGGTGAGGAGCAATTATCCTCTGCACATATCAGCCATTTGGGAAGACAGCTTACTTCTGCCTGAAGCCCCTCCCCGCCTCTCCACCTCACTCCCCCTCGCTCTCTGCCCCACTCAGCTCTGTGCTGAGTGCTGATCTGTCGAGACTGCTTGCCCTGTAATGCTTAATTTTTATTTTTCTCTTTATTTTTCCTCTTTTTTCATTTTTTTTTTTTTTTTTTTGGTTCTGCGATGTTTTAACATCTTTCAGCTGATGTATTGCCAGCAAACCCTTCTAAAAATATGGGCGTCCAGACCACCAGCGTGAGTTTCTCTCTACTGGCTTGTGTAGCTGTATAATTATACGTGTCTGCCCTTGGCCCCACTTCATCTAGTGAATGACTTGTCTTTTTTTGTCCATCACTAATTACTGCTTGATGCTTATCTGCCCTTTCAAAGCAATGTCCAGTGTGCAGGGGATGGAAGTAGCAGCATGTGAGTTTTATGCATGCACAGTATTTCTTTAACCATACAGGTAATTCTTAAAGAAACAAGGTCTGCAGCAGAGCACTGCTGAAATGTGCTCTATACGTGCAGAAGAGTAGTGCACTGGAGAAGTTCCAGATTTTTTAACTGGGTTAATAAGATGATTACAGAATCTCCAGGGATTATTATACATGACTATCAGTGGTGTGGTCAGTCACCAATAAAATAAGTTAAAAATATCACTACATTTATTATGAATGTATTATTATTATTATAAATGAACATTAAAAAAACTATCTTTAAGGACTGCGAGATTGATAAAATCAAAATCCAATGATTTGATTTTGTGTGTAGATTTCTGTGCATAACGTACATGTTTATCATCTGGAGATGTGGCCCAGGCGCTGCTCTTCAAAGTTTTAGACGCAGTCGTGCCCGAGGCTCCTCAAGAATCACCGTCTCGACGGCCTGTTTGGTTACAGATTGTACTCAAGATTGGGATCTTTGCCATTTTGTTTTTGTATGAAAACGTGCTTCGTCATCAGACCAAAGCGGTTTTCCAGAGCCACTTTGATTTCATTGCTTGTCGAGTTGTTTCTCCCCCCCCAGCTAAAAAGCTTTAACAACATGTGCTGAATTTTCTTACACTTTTGAGTTTCAAGCCAGCAGGGTACTGTGCCATAAAAGCGCCTGTGACTGACTTTGTGTAGCTCGGACATTGCTTTGCCTACCTCTCGATTCCCTGCACCTTTTTTCTTTTCTGCTCCCCCTTTCCTGTTTCATTTTCCCTTGGCGTTCGATTAACCTCATGCTCTCCACTCCTTCTCGCGAAGCCCAGCGTTCCCACATCTCCCTGCCTCCCTCCCACCCGCTCTCTGTGTCCTTCATCCAGCCTTTTGCCTACGATCATCACACTTAGCGAGAGGCACTCTAGACTGAGCTGTGGCTTTGTAACGTCGTGATCCACTGCTTGTTGCTGCCAAAAGAAAAACAAAATCGGCACAAAGACAACAAAAAAAAAAGATGCAATAACCAGTTTTTCTAAAGCTGCTTAAGCCAAAGAGAGCTTGGCTTGCAGAGGAGGTGGCTCAGTGGCTCTGAGCACAGGTAAGGAGCTCACTGACACTGTGTGGTAAAAGTTTTAAGCTGGGGGTGGGAGTAAATCATTGGTGTTTTTTCTCCCTTTGAAGCGTGGCTCCACACGGCGAGAAGCTCTCCGAGGTTTTCTGCAGTGCTTGCCTGCCCCCCCGAGCAATGAGCCCAATAAAGCAAAAGGCTTTAATTACGCCCCGGCAGGACTTTTACATTTTTGAATGTTTTTTTTTATTTTCTAATGTGATTCCTGCTGTGTCATCTTTAGTGTCAGTCAGTGTCTGTTTCCCACTGCCTGGGCGTGCCAGGACTGTATTTCCGTTCTGTGTGCAGAAAAGCGTGTCTCCCAGCTACACAGAACATGTTAAAAACAGCAGCAGCCATATGAAATAGCAGCAGTAAGCATTCTTTCAGCAGAATCCTTCTTCCAAAAGTTTCCTTTACCTTAAGCTCTGGTTTTCTCGTTTAAAAATTGAATAATCTTGAGCTGCGTTAGAAATAAATTCTACACTTGTGTGCATAGCAGTTTAAACTGTCAATTCAGCAACACTTCCAATCAGATAATAAACATGGAGCACTAAATCGTGCCTAAGTCGAATAGAAATGCTGGCGAATGCTTCTTTAAAACCATCATCCATCGATTCAGTTCGTTTTTAACTTACAGGCTTAGGTCACCGTTTCATCCTATCGGATAAAACCAAACCACACGATTAACACACTGGAACTCGATGTGGGCAGCTTGCAGTTGTGTGGATTTCCAAGGCACTGCTGTGAAAGTGAAAACGAGGGGGAGATGCACGGCGGCCTGCGGGTGGCTGGCAGAGCACTAGGCCCTGGTGGTGGAAAGCACTGGCTGAGCCGTGTGGGGGGGTGTGGCGGGCCGCGTCACTGACTCTCTCCCCGTCTCTCGTTCTCCTCTTTCTCGCCCCTCCTCCCTCCCTGCCCCTTCCTCTGCCTTTCGGTTCAGAGGCTGAAGGAGCTGAAGCAGCGGGAGTTTGCGCGGAACGTGTCGTCCCGCTCGCGGCGGGACGAGAAGAAGCAGGAGAGGGCGCTGCGGCGGCTGCACGAGCTGGCGGAGCAGAGGAAGCAGCAGGACTGGTAGGACACGGCGCCCTCTGCTGGGCGGGGGGGGGAGAGCCGCAGCTCGGAGCTAGCGGAAAGCCACTGCGGACTTGCATGGCCGGATCTATACTGACATTTCATCAGTAGAGCAGTGAAATTACTGCAGGCACTTGGGGGAGTCCTTCTTGAAATCCCTGGCTGGGTCATATTGTCACTGTTGTTCCAGTAAATGAAAGACCCTCCCTTTATAACGGAAAATAAAAATTCTTATGTAAGACTGAATGTGAAACTTTTAGCACAGGCTGTGCCACTACCTGCATCATGCAGTAATTTCGTGCATCTCCACATCCCTTTTTTTTGCTTTAGAAATGGAGAAATAATTGTGCATTAACGTTGCGTGTTAAGTCTTTAAACCGGCTTTTACCTCTCGGTGCTCGTACAGCCTGACGTGATGCTGGCCTGTCCTGTCTTGCAGCGCCCTGGGCAGTGGCCCCATGTTTAAAGCTACCACAGTGGCAGTGGACGGGGAGAACAGTGAAGAAGGCGCCCCAAACCCCGAGGGGCCTCCACTCTCGGATGGTGCAACGGAGGGGTCACAGGGAGAAGACAAGGGAATCCCCAGCTGTGGCCAGGTTACCAGTGTGGCATCACCCAAACAGGCAGCTGCGGCCGGCAGAAACAGCCCCTCGTCTTCCTCCTCATCAGCCCTCCTGCCCAAAGTGAGCGTGTCTTTCTCCTTTGCTAAGAAAGCCCCCGTGAAGCTAGAGACGGCAGCTGCCGTCTTCGCGGAGCATGGCGAGGAAGCTTCAGCCGAGGAACCCAGCAAGGACGAGGAGAAGGCTGGGGAGGAGTCCTCCGGGTCCCCAAAGGGCACTGGTTCAGGCAGCCCAGGCAGAAGCCCCGAGGAAGAGCAACAGCAGCAGCAGGATGAAGGGGGAGCCTTGGCCTCCACTCTGTCCAAGCTGAAAATGATGATGAAGAGAGAGGAAGGCTCGTCTAGCCAGGAGCCCCAGTACTATCATTACATTCCCCCGGCGCACTGCAGGGTCAAGCCCAACTTCCAGTTCCTGCTCTTCATGAAGGCGTCCGACCAGGTTGGCAACAAGGAGGAAGAGGAAGAGGAGGAGGAGGAGGAGGAGGAGGCAGCCTCCAGCCCCTCTCAGAAGGAGTCCCAACCCAGGGAAGACAAGCAGGCGAAAGATCAAGAGAAACCGCGGCGAGCGTCGCCTGAGTCGGGCACCAGCACACCCAGAGCGAAGCCCGAGGAGGGGGCTGCAGGTTCCCCTCGGGTCAGCACTCCCACCTCGAAGGCACCAGCAGACAGCGGTCAAGCAGCAGCCGATGACCACATGGGCCCCCGGCTCCCCACAGGTCCGTTTTTCCCGGTTCTCAGTAAAGACGAGAGCACCACGCTCCAGTGGCCCTCCGAGCTGCTGGAGTTCACGCGCGCCCAGCCCTCGCTTTCCTACAGCTGCAACCCGCTGTATTTCGACTTCAAGCTGTCGCGCAACAAAGGGGGCCGCGCGGGGAGGCCTCCCCGGAGCGCCGAGGCCAGCTGCGGAGGCGGGAGGCCGGGGAATCCCGCGGGAGAGGGCACGGGATCGGGGGGCCGGGAGGCCGCGGCTGCCGCGAGCGGCACGGAGACGCCAAGCCCCTCAGCGGGCGAGAAGAACGACGGGCCCCCGGCGAAGGGCGAAGGCACGGCGGGAGGGGCAGACGGGCACAAGCCGCCGGGCAAGAACAGCAGCAAGAAGAAGAAGAAGAAAAAGCACAAAAAGTCCAGCAAGCGGTCGAAGCGGAAAGAGAAGGGGAAGGGGGCGCTGGAGGGAGGGGCGGAGGGGGAGAGCGCAGCAGAGAGGTCCAAGAAGAAGAAGAAGAAACACAAGCGGAAGAAAAGCAAGAGCAGGGCTTCGGGGGAGGAGGAGGGCAGAGAGAAAGAGAGCGCAGCGGCCCAGGCCTCGGCAGGCAGAGATGGCGCGGACACGGGGAAGAGGAAGCGCCCCCTGAAGCAGGAGGCTCAGAAGGTGGGGGCCGAGCAGGGCGACGCAGGCAAAGGCTCTGAGCCAGCGAACCCCTCGGAGGAGCACAACAGTACCAAGCGGCACAAGCCAGACCCCGGAGCTCCTGTCCCGGCCCCGGCTCAGACTCCAGCCAGCTCCGGCCCCGGTCAGCGGAAACGCTCCAGCAGCGGCGGCGGCGGGGGGCGCGGCAGCCGGCACGCGAGCAGCGAGGAGGAGGAGGAGAGCGAGGACGGGGGCTCTTCCTCCCAGCGCTCACATCGCCGCCAGCCGGCGGCCCAGCAGCAGCAGCAGCAGCAGCGGCGGCACTCCAGCGAGGACTCGGAGCGCTCCAGGAGCCGCTCCTCCCGCAGGGGGGACCGGAGGAGCCACCGGGGCAGAGGGCGGGGGGCCGGGCGGGGCCCCTCGTCCCGCAGCCAGTCCTACTCCAGCAGCTCGGAGCGCTCCTCCAGGGGCAGCAGCCGGTACAGCGGGAGGCGCAACCGCAGCTACTCGGACAGCTACAGCGACTACAGCGACGCGCCGCGGCGGCGCTCCAAGCTCTCCTCGGACTCCGAGTACGAGCGGCGGGGCGGCAGGCGCCGGTCCAGGCAGCGGCACTACTCCTCCTCCTCTTCCGAGGAGGAGTCCAGCCGCTCGCGCAGCCACGGCCGCCGGCAGAGGCGCCGCCGGCACCGGCACAGCAGCTCGCGCAGCTCCAGCAGCAGCAGCCCCCAGAGCTGGAAGCGCAGCAGCTATAGCCGCAGCCGCAGCTCGGCCAGCCGCTCCTCCAGCTCCGCCAAGGGCTCGGCGCGGCGGCGCCGGGACAGCGCGGCCCGCCGCCGGGACTTCAACCGCTCCCGGATATACCGCTCCCAGTCCCCGCGCTCCTCCTCCTCGTCCCGCGCGCCGCCCCGGAAGGAGCAGGCTCGGAGCGGCGGCCACGCCAACAGCAACTCCTCCCAGCCGCGGCCGGGCAGCGCAGGGGCAGGGGGGGGCGGCGGGGGTGGCGGCAACCCCGGGGGCGCAGAAGAGAGGAACTCCCTCACCGCGCGGCAGCTGCTGGAGAAGGTGCAGTCCCGCAAGGGGACCGAGGAGAGCGGGACCCAGGCAAAGCCAGGAATCAAGCTGAAGGACCCTCCGCAGGGGTATTTCGGGCCTAAGCTGCCCCCTTCCTTGGGGAACAAAGCCATGTTGCCCCTATTCGGGAAGTTCCCTGTGGGCAAGAAGCCGGTGCTGCTGCCCCTGCGGCCGCCTGAAGAAGCGGAGAAGGCGGTTCGGGCGGAGGCGGCGGAGGCGGGGGCCGAGGTGATCCTCGTGGAGCCCATCCGCGAGTTCCCTCCCCCGCCCCCGCCCCCACCGCCCCCCCCCCAGCAGAGGGAGGAAGAGGTGCAGCAGATGGCGCAGGAGGAGGGGCGGCTCCCGACTCCTGAAGCTCAGCCGCTGCCCGAGGCCCGACTCTTTGAGCAAGAGCCGGCTATGGTAGTGCCGTCGTACCCCACCCAGGACCCGATGCAGGAGCCCCCCAACCCAGTCATGGAGCCCATGCTGCCCGAGATGCAGCAGCAGCAGCAGCAGCAGCAGCAGCAGCAGCAGCAGCAGCAGCAGCCGGCACACCCCTATCCTGGGTATCCCCCTGCTAGCCTGGAGGAGGAAGACATGGGCACAGAGGCGGACGAGGACGCGTCCTTGGCCCCGCTGGAGAGCCAGCCCATCACCTTCACCCCGGAGGAGATGGAGAAGTACAGCAAGCTCCAGCAGGCGGCCCAGCAGCACATCCAGCAGCAGCTCTTGGCCAAGCAGGCCAAGACCTTCCCCGCGGCGGCGGCGGCAGCGGCAGCGGCGGCGGCGGCGGCGGCTAATCTGGCCCCGGCCCCTCCCCCAGCGGCCCTGCAGCACATCCACATCCAGCAGCCCGCGGCGGCCGCCGGCACGGCCACCTCCATCACCACAGTGCAGCACGCCATCCTCCAGCACCACGCGGCCACGGCGGCGGCCATCGGCATCCACCCGCACCCCCACCACCCCCACCCGCAGCAGCTGGCCCAGGTGCACCACATCCCCCAGCACCACCTCACCCCCATCTCCCTGTCCCCGCTGGGCCACTCGCTCATCCCCGCGCACCACGCCGCCTTCCTCTCCAGCCACCCCATCCACATCATCCCCGCCTCCGCCATCCACCACACCCCGCTGGCCCTGCACCACGTGCCGCACACCGCCCTGTACCCCACACTCTTCGCCCCGCGGCCCTCCGCCGCCGCCGCCGCCGCCGCCCTGCACCTGCACCCCCTCCTGCACCCCATCTTCTCAGGGCAGGACCTCCAGCACCCCCCCAGCCACGGCTCCTGAGACTGGCCCGCGGCACAGGTGCCTGACGCGCGGCGCGGCGCGGCCGCCCGCGCCTCGAGACCCCCCGCCTCTCCCCTGTCCTGCTGCTCTGACACCTCGTGACGGGCGCAGCCTGCCTCTCCTCCGTCAGGCACCCTGATGCCTGCAGGACGTTTTGGGACACTGCTTGGAGGATTCGAAGCCGGGAGACGTGTAGGTGGGAGAGGAAAAAAAAACTTATCTGCAGTGAGTGGGGATTTTTTTATTGAATCTGGAGGGATAGGCTGGGGAGGAATCACCAGCCGTTGCCTGGTGCCTTCGCTGGCTGGGGTATACAGATCAGAGCGTCCTGGTATAACAGATTGAAAGACTGGGGCATTTTACGTGTATCTGAATTTTGGTGGGTTTTCTTGAACCGAGTCTCTGAGCCCCCTGGTCTCTTCATAATGTCTGGGCAGGGCCTGAACCCAGGGATGTCAGGGGTCAATGGCAAGGTAACTGTTGGGGTGTACTTGCTAACGCATTGCATGGGGAGCCAGGAAAACCACTGGAGTATTTTTTTTTTATTACTTTTTGTTTTCTACAGCCAAAGATAAGATGGCTGAAGCCATAAGCTGGATCTGCTTTGTCTTCTTAAATGGGGAGGTGACTCCTAGACTGTAGGATTGGCCCCTTGCCTCTAAAGCTAGGGAAGTCGCTAGGGAACTGCTCCTGAAGAAAGACGCACTTTGAGGAAACGGAGGCTTGCTGTAAATGAGTTCATGTTCCTGACATCTCCCAGCGTTGTGCAGCTAAATTTGTCAAACTGCTATTACAGAAGTCTCACTTCAGGTTAATTGTCTCCTTCATGGTTCGATTTCTTTTTTGTAAGATTGTTTTTAGATGTTCACATTATTCAAGACTCCCAGAAGAAATTAAATGTTGTGTGATGGCAAACTAATAAGCTAATTATCTCACATCAGTCATTAAGTGTAGAGACCCCCCCCCTCCCCCTAATGTTATGCTGTGGTAGGACAGAAACACCAGCTGTTCCCTTTTTAACTGGTCCATGCAGAATTGGGCATCTGGGGTAGGCAGCCAGGGATCGTGAACTGCTAGAACTGGATCTCTGAGGTTAAACAATGAGTTCAAATTTGGAGAAAAGTGATTTATTTTTTTCTAATCCTGTTTTATAGTAGATGTACCAAGCTCATTAGATTGTTTGAATCTGTAAAACGATGCAAGGTCTATTGGGGCTGTAGTTTCTATAGCAAACCGAGTACTAGTAGGTATGCAATGGGATGACCTTAACCATCAACCTTTATACATTGTACAGCTGTAAAGACACATGTGATCAAGGCTCCAGCCCAGTCATTATTTAACACCCCGAAGAATTGCACTGAACTACATACATGGAAATGCTGCTTTTGTAGCACATATGATTATATGATTGTAGTATACTGCAATAATTTAATTTTTTTATGCTGTTTTTTGTAAAATCACCCTTGCTTGGTGGGGCAAGTGACATTTCCCCCCCCATCTCTGTAACCTACAAGAGTGTAAATAGGGTTGCAGCCGTTAAAAAAAAAAAAAAAACAACCTGTAAGGCTTTAGGGTTTGTAGTAGTTCCTATTCAACCCCAGGCAGTGCAAAAATCTTCAAGCATGTATGTTTTATCAAAACCCTTGTTATTTTTTTTCTGCCGTATTGTGAAAATCAGAAGTGGGCTGTTTTTGCGTATGAGGTGTCCCCAGTAAAACACTTGTGTGGTGTCTGGTTTCCCCTCTTCCTTGACTTGTGGTGCATTGGCAGTGAAGTGTATTGCAGCCTGTTCTGGCACCCCAGCTGCCTGGGAGCCCGCCCAAAGCATCGTGCCTTCTTCAACCACGCCTGCGTCCACAGACCTGCGCCAGCTTCCCTCGCCACAGCACTGCCCTGACCGCTGCCCGGAGCCGGAGGGGGACGACAGCGGGGCAAAGAGATCTGCGCACAGAACCCAGGGCATGAAGCCGTTCTTGCCGATTTAGGGGTAAATGCTTGTGAGTTCATACAGTACAACAACTATTGTTCACCTCAAGGAGGGCTTGAAAATAAAACAGTAAGGTTACACTTCTCGAAAAATGCTCAAGCTGCCTGAAGTACTAAATTGTAATACCATAGGACTCCACATATTGTTTCAGTGACCACCAATAGATTTTATGACTCTTAAACAAGTGTTGACCCACATTTGATTAACTTTTTTTAAACTGTTGTAGCGATGTGGATTTGCTTTGCTGTCTCACACTACTTCTAAAAAGGATTTTATTAATAATGAAACAAAGTGAGGGTAATGAACATAGGATTTTCCTATACAGGATCTAACTGCACATTTTTGACTTCACTATTATAATTTATTATGAAGAGTGGCCTTAGTACACTGGTTAACTTTAACAAAAGGCTGGCAGTACCGCCTGTGGACACCAGGGGGCATCTGTGAGCTATATGAACAAAATGGGTTTTTGAAACTAGGTGTGTTTGGCCCAATAACGGACATTTAGATCTCATTTTCCGGTTTAACGATGAGTACAGTCCTTTGGAAAATGGAATGTGTACCGTGAGAAGGAGAGAAGATTCAGCATTAGTGGTTATTCGGAAGCTGACGCTGGAGCTCAGAAGCAACCTGCTGTGAACTACGGAGGTGGAGATCTCTTGTTTGTGTGATGTGGTGTTGATTCCCCATGAATAACAGCGCTGTTCATGGCCTGCCGTCAGGAGGACCCGCTTAATGCACCCATGCAATTGTGGTTTAACTGCTTTCTGTAACTATATCCTGTACAGTGGAAAGAGTATTCTAACAATGATGGCAGTGGATAACCTACCTTGTTTTATTTAACTTTGTCACATAAAACAGGCAGTAATGTTGCTGTAAAAAAAATCTTTATAATAAAAAGATTTGTGAAACTTTGGGGTTATTTTTTGTATGTTGATGCGATTTGATGCTTTTAGAGGTAACTTTGAGCACCAGTGTGTGTTTGACAATGATGGGATGCTGACCCCAGAGTCTGTACGACCTGCCTTTCATTTGAAGCCCGTAATCCGCTCCATGGGTGGATTGCGGTGGATTGCTGCTGTGAGTTCCGAGCGATTTTTTCCCTTTAGGAACACTTGGGTGGTCAGGTTGTGTTCAAGTGGGAAGCCGTGTCTGCGTTCGTTGCCTTCAAAGGAACACGTAAAGGCTAATTCCATACTGAAAAATTAAAGGTGAGGTGCAACATCTCAGCTGTTGAGCCTTCTTCAGGTATTTTTCAGTACGGTGGTCAGAATACAGGTTCGGCACTTGGTCTGATCTATTTGGGTACTCTTTATCAGGGTGGATCTACAGTGATCTATTATTCTGGGGTTCAGCTTCACACAGCTCCTGGATGGCTGACCCCCACCAGCCTGTACTGGGAGACATGAGTGTTCCGTCTTTCATCTTGACGAGTCGGGGTTCCGCAAACCGGCACGTTCCTGTCCTGCAAGGGCTCGGTCTCTCCCAGCTTTAGTCTCTGGGGGGGAGGTGTTGCTGGCAGCTCTGACAGAAGAGGCCCCGGAGAGGAAACCCCTGGGGGTCTGAAGAGCTGCGCGGAGGGGGGAGGCAGTGACACATGGACTTGCACCTGATATCCGGTAAGATGTCTGCTCCTATGGGAGGTGGGGGGGTGAATTCACACCTTTATACTGGTTTTCCTGCCAGTCTGGAGTTAACGGTTTAAAACTGGAACAGCCACCGAGGTCAAGTGCAAGTACAAATGCATCCCAGTAGAAGATATTAACCATTCTGTTACAATGCACGGTGTTGAAACGCATTGCAAATGAATTATTTTCAAACCACCACTGTTGGTTCTGGTGCGATTTTACGTGCCTTAAGGATGACTTCTGCACACAATTGAGGGAGACATTCTCTGTACCAATAGTTGATGTTTCCATGGGGTTGGCAGCTCCAGTCACTACATTCATAACCAGTAAGAGGAGTCCTGGCATTTTAGTACAGTAAATAGCAGACAACGCTGAATACGGAAAATCATGGACAAGGCACGTATGAATATGAATGGTAGCATTTATGAGACTTTGTTATACAAAAAGATGTCGGTTTGTACGTGTGGGTTTCTTCTGGGTGCCCCAACTTGCTCCCACAGTCCAAAAAACAAAACATACTTGTAGGTGAACTGGCTTCTGGGAAAAGTGTAGGTGTCTGTCTGATGGATTGTTGTCCTGCCCTGGGTGTAGCCCACCTTGTGCCCACTGTTTGCTGGGATAGACTCCATGTGACACCAAGCTGGCTACAGCGGTCAGGAAATGGATGGATTCCGCAAAAAAAAATGAAAAGAGTGAAAAAACAAACCCTGAAGGAGTTCGTAGTGGGAAGGACTGCACACTCTGCCCGATCTCTCGTTTCCTTCTGGCTGCCGGCTTCTGTTCGCCTCCACGCGGGTCGGAACTTTCTCCACCGTAAAGGAAATCAGGGAGAGACGGCGAGTGCGTGCACATCCTTCCCACCACGAATTCCTGAAAGACACTGCCATGGCTGTAACTGCCTGCAGTGCAGCAGCGATCCGCTTTATTAATACAGCTCGCCACAGGGTATCATGACTGGCATTCCTCAGCCTTTTTCATCTTGTACTTGTATTCAACTACTTATGCGTTTTATTAAATTCCAATATTTCATTTTCTTTTCTGAGAAGCAGGGATGCGTTGGTTCAACATGCAGTGAATGTTTTCCTTGCACTGAGACCCCAGGGTCTTCCACCAAAAATGAAGATGCCTCACAGATATGCAGTTTCTTTAATTTCACTTTTCAATTATGTGCCAAAACCTGGAAGCACTGATCTCATTACAGCTCCAAACAGAAGTAATTAAAGGAACTAGTTCACAGACTAGGCCGCGCTGGTCAAAGCGCTGTTCTGCCTGTGCATGAAGCCTCAGTTCAATCGGTGCTGTGTGGCTCATCCTCCTTTTTAGAAGGCAAATTCTGAAAATAATTTTAACCATTTTTAGGATCGAAGTAATGAGATCATGCAGAACAGCGAAAACAAATCATACAGTTCACTTAACATTTGATTTATTTAAACGCAAGTTTCTTCTGTCCTATAAATTGTTAATTGTTAATTGTGGACTCCCTCTAAATCTACATTGCTCGACCACCATACAATTTATGACCGCGAGCTCTGAGAAGTCTTTTCCTTACATTATTCAACTGTAGTTGAAATGGCAGAATCATACAGAGCGCACAGGTACGTAAGAAATGTGGAACAATGGAGAAAGTGGAAATATCGCGATACCTCCCTCTAGGACAGGTGAGGTCCGCGAACAGATGGATGAGGTCGGTCAACAGGAGGCACCAATGAGCCCAATTCTCCTGCTGGCTTCAGTTCAGCTTCACTGTTCCACATGTTGCAAATGCCTTGCTGCTCTCACCGTATCGGTCTCTGAATTCCGACAGGAGAGGAACCCCAGGGGAGAAGGGAGCCAGGACAGACAGTGGATATGTACAATGTAATTACAAGATTCTGGCGATTCCTCTCCCATTAGCACTTAACACTTACTCGTTAAGCTGCAAGCCCAGGCTCTTCTGCCCACTCCTGCAGCAGGAGAGCTGTGGCCAAGCTGGCTGTGCGACTGCTTTTCTGAACACAATACTGAGCAATTGGTCACGGGTCCCTCCTCCTTCCCTCTCAGCTGTTCTACAACGCATCTGTTTTAGAAGATCGGCTCAGAGACAATGGAGGAAAACATGGAGAAAAAGAGATGAGAAAGTTTCGTCCATCGAGGCCATTGTATGTGATCCACTTTTTTTTTTTTCCTTGAGTGTCCCCCAGGTAGACGAGGAGTGTGTTTGTCGGGGCTGTCCTTGAGATGGCAGTGAGTGAGAGGACGGGCAGAGGAGGGCAGACCTCAGCTCAGGTATTTCACCACCAGGAACATGACCACACATGTGACCAGCATGCCCCCCATCATGATGAACTTGTCCTGGAAAGCCCTCTTCTCGATCAGCCTCATCACAGTGTTGGACAGCCCCAGCATGTTCACCACATCCAGAATCTTCTTATGGGTGCCCTGGTGGGGGGACAGAGATTAAAACAGAAGTTATAAACTAGAGGAAACCACCCGGTCTGTCTATCTTGCTGAGCTGCTAGCAGCTAATTGACTCGATGATCTCATCGAGTTATTACTTGATGGGACACCAGATTGTCTGCTTTTCACACACCCCTAATTGTCGCTATTCCTTGAATCTATTTGTCTTATATTTACTGTCTCTACCACATTTTCCTATTTGTTTTGCACTCTTTTGTCCCCAGAGTGGCAGACACAAAGGACCAAGCTCTGTGTGCTCTTGCCTGCGCAGGGGGGGCTCAGCGTGTGGATCTGGTCTGGGGAGAGTGAGCGGCTCTGTGCGTCCCCTGCTCTGGCCCTGTCAGATGCACCTTGTGCGCGCTCGGTCCGAACCCCCCCCCAGAGGATCCTGCTGCTTTATCTCTTACTTCTGCCCTCTTTCTCCTTTTCCACAAGTTTCTCATGGCCAGGACAGTCTGGAGTCAAACAACCGCACCCCAGAAGGGACACACCCAGATAACCGGAGCCCAGGAGCGGCTCAGGAAGAGGGCTCTCCCTGGAAACATGCCGTCAGCTCCCAGCCTGTTAACACACGCCGTGCCACAGCGGCATCCACAAACCCCCGATGCCACCGGCGAACGGCCCCGGGCCGGGGTGCACGATCGCCGTGGCCCTTCCTCCAGAGTCCCCTACAGGGTTTCAGGGCCAAGAGGACCATTTAGTCATTTCATTTCCTTGATACTCACAATAATGTGCTGCACAGCTCGGTTATGCACTAAGCTAAGAAACCCCTGGACAAATTGGAACCACTACCGCCCGCGGAATACAGTAATATAATAATCATGGCACAAATACCATCTCTCTTCATTGGTGTTGTATCGACCTCCCAAACAAATGGTCCCCGATTTAGGCAGCAACAATGAACGATAGCTTCTCAAGGAGAACTGTTGACAGCTGTTAGTCTCCCTGGTGCCAGTGCAGCTACACAAGGGCTTGTCTTTTGTTTCCCGGGGGTAGACCATATGTGGAGGACTAATAAAACTTTCTGCTCCTCACATTCTTGACATCAGCTTAAGGAATGACTGTGGAAGAAATTGTTGGAGTTTTTGTTCCAGACAGAACTCCGGATTACACACTGCTCCTCTCTTATCTGGGCTCTGGGATTGCTACTCTCCATGGATCATGAGCGCAGGAAACACTCTGGACTTCGAATGGACTGACAGGTACGGTTTCTCTAGTTCCTGCTACAAAAGAGAGGAAAACGTGTTCTTCTGCTGAATGGAAACTTTGAAGAGATGTTTCATTAAGAGTTGTTATTTTGCATCCATTTAGGGTTTCTGCCCAAAATTTCTAATAAACCTGTTTGATAGATATCTGACTTTCCCTGAATATCCTTTTTGTTCTGTTGTAACAGATTTGGGTAAAAGTTTTAGGTCTGATTGTTTCAAAGCTACAGAGTGTGGAATGTGGAAATTACTGAAAGGAACTATTTTTTTTAACATCATCCACTGTGAGGGACACTTTCCCCATTTATTCTAAATAACAGAGTGGAGCCCTCGCCCCAGCCTTCACGTTTCACGTTGATACTAATTCAATTTTGGATGAGATGCTGGTAATTTATGTGAATATGGAACACTGAACCCTAAGCGTGTCATGGCTGAGAACTGAGCCCCAACAGCTTCTGCTCCCTACAACAATGCGGGCTCCTCTATTTTGTTTTTGTTAGTGTGGCGCGTACAGTTCAGGAGCCCGGGTCAGCCCCCCCCGCCACTACGACCAGCTCTGTGCTGGGCATGCTGGGACGAATGTGTGTGTGCGAGGCCCACCTTGAGCGTGCCCCTCTGGTTCCGCAGGTTGTCCAGGATGCTGCTCCCGCTGTTCAGCAGCTCGTCCATTCCTCGGTGGGCGCTGTTCAGGGAGGAGCTGAACTGCAGGGTCTCGTCTATGGGGATGGAGGTGTCAGCGTCCTGCAGGGAGGGAGGGAGGGATCACAGCGCAGGGTCAGCGACTGCTCAGCTGCCTCGGCCGCTTCTCCGCCTGCTGCACTGTGCCAGGTAAAGGCTTTCTCACGTTTGCTGTTCCACTGTCCCGGCCTCGCCCGCTACAATCATGTAGCCAGTCGAGGCCTCTGAAGCGTTCTGCCGAGTACAGCAGCTTCAATCTGTGTAGCCTACCGAAGTGTGGAGTGACGCACCGAGGCTCAACATGTGAAAGGTTTGCAGACAGCTGATAAAAAGTTCAATCTTAGTCCCGTCTGCAAAAGGCAAATAGCAGGTGTCTAGCCCAGGTACCACATAGCATTAAGTTAAATACGAGCAGGTCCTGCAGCCCACCTGGCTAGTTTGATTACTCAAGTTCACTCATCCAGCTAGTTCTTGAAAGAAGCCAGAGAATCGGCTTCAACCAGATGGTTCCACATCCCCACAACCATTGATAGCAAGGCTGGTTGATTCCTGACAGAACTGATCGTCAATACACGACATCATCAATACATCACTGCATTTCTCTGTGGCTGCTGGACTTGTTTTTAAAGAGACTACTGCCTCTGCTCTGCGTTCTGGGCAGGATCTGAAAGCCAGCTCTCCCCGTCTGCACGGCTCTGGTGCTTCACTCCCGTGAGGCGGGTAAACATCTGTGTGTTCGGGTCTGGTGCGGCCGCGGTACTGACGTTGGTGGTGAAGGACCGGGTCAGCAGCTCCTCCCTCTCTCGCTCCTGGGCCTCGCGGGTGTAGCGGCGGTGCTGGAAGTTGCGCAGGGCCGACTGCAGGTGCTGGACGTCGTACTTCAGCTGGTCCACTCGTCTGGACGGGGGGGGATGGGGGAGAGACAGAGGGGTCACTTCAAACGGCTGGAGCCTGGCGGGGCTGCAGAGTTCGCCTAAAGAGCACACAACACCAGAACCTGCCATGGCATCTTCCAACATGGCAACCCAGTTCCACAGGACAGGCACATGGCCTTCAGGTTACTTTCTGGCTTTTGTTAGGTGATTGTGTGCACATGAACAATTGCCACATCACAAAGTCCCACTAAAGACCAGATGTGTGTGGGGTTTTTGTAAAGAGGCTGCTGGCCTGCCCCCCAGCCCAGGTGGGTGGGTGGGTGGGTGAAATGGGCTCCCTCATATGTGAAGGGCTCTAGGATGGGGAAACCCGCTACATCAGTGCAGGTATTGTGTGAGAGGAAGCCTGTAGCCCGGAGGTGTGGTGAACAGGAGATCTGGGAAGGGGCCGGCTGGGACTCACAGTTTGGCGTTCTGGCGCCGGCTGGGCGTCTCCTTGCCCGCCAGGATCTCCAGCCTCTCCAGGCTGCTGAAGATCTGGTCGATTCGCGCCTGCAGCTCGTTCTCCACCACTGCGGAGAGAGAGGGGGGTGAAGACAGGAGCCCTCCACGAGCTCCACACGCTGTTTGTCTGCATCTTCCCTTACAGGGGCACAGCAGCTGCGTGCTGAGGGACCACCCCAGCAGGCAAGTGTGCTGGTGAAGCTCCTGCGTGCCCCCTCGTTGGGCATTAGTACCGTCAGTGGCCTTTGGCACACAGTGCTGTTGTCCATGGGTATGCATTCATCCATGAGTGCAGTTTCAGAAAAATGTCTGACTAGAAGAATCAACTACAGGCATCTCTGTATACAATACTAAATCACTGCCCTCTCTACTATCCTATCATAGAGGGTTTGTAAGCAGGTTTCTGGCATTAAATTCCATTATTTTTAACTCCTTGATGCATATCCCTAGTCTTTCTTTTCCCTTCTAATAATGAGGAAATATCTGGGAATGGGCATGATCCAGGATTGCACTGAGTTCCTGGGAGAAATGGGGAAATCAGCCAGCAGGGTGGAGCAGAGGTTCAGGCTCTGATATTCTGCCTGGAAGGTTGTGGGTTCAAATCCCACAGAAGACACAGCCTTTGAACCAACTTCACTCATGTTGTATCGGTACAATACCTGGTTGCGTAAAGGAGTTATGTAAATAGCTTTGGATAAAACAGGCGTTCATATACATGAATACATGATATGGGGCGGAGCGGTGGCACTGTGGTTAAGGATCTGCGCCTGTGACTGGAAGGTTACCGGTTCGTATCCCGCGGCCGGCAGAGGAATCCTACTCCGTTGGGCTCCTGAGCAAGGCCCTTAACCCCAACTGCTCCAGGGGCGCTGTACAATAGCTGACCCTGCGCTCTGACCCCAAGCTTCTCTCTCCCTGTCTGTGTGTGGCTGTGTCTCATGGAGAGCAGGCTGCGAAAAGATGAATTCCTAATGCAAGAAATTGTATATGGCTAATAAAGTGATCTTATCTTATCTTAATATGTAGGATATTCACAACAGTTCCCCACTGCCCAGAAGCTCTGAAGCAGCCTAGTGAGCTGCAGTTCTTTCTGAGGCTCAGGTCTTCAGATGCTGACCAGCAGCCAGAGTTCAGAGTCTTTATCTCGGCCTGCTTCTCTCCCTCTCCTCCCACTTCCTGCACTGGCACCAGCCTGGCTCGGCACACGCCGCCCACCACGGAAAACAATCTGGAGAGTGGGCAGCTGAGAGAGGAAAGCACTGGGCAGCACCCAGAAACACGGCCCCGCCAGGACAGTCCCTTTCTCAGGGCCGTCCCTGATTATTAATAGTACAGAGTCTAGACTTCTGGAAACGGCAGAAAATGGTGGGAAAAAAAAATAGTGTTGAGATGCTGTCCAATCATTACATCATCAGTTAATAAATTTAGAAATCTTCCTATATCAGATTACACCTTTTCAGAACGGTCAACTGTCAGCATGAAAATGTCACTTTCATACCCAGTAGGCTGTAGTTTCTCGTAAAGACAGGGAGGCAGCATTGTAATGTCAGTATCTGAATGGCTGTATGGGAACAAAAGTGTCTTCTAAACAGGATCACAAAGGCAGACTTGCCGTGTTGTGGAAAGAAAACCTGGACTGGATGAAACCTGACACTCTGTCTATCCTGGCCCTGGGGAACCTGCTGTCTAAGGTACCACGTAATGATTCACTTACAGAATTTGTGGCGAAAGATAGAGTTCAAAGACACATTTTAGGTCAGCATAGTCTGTGTGGGCACCATTTCCCCCAATATTCTGGCTTGCTGTAAAAAGTACACAGACTGTGTTGTCCTTAATCACACACGGTAATATTAAAACTCTTGGTTTTATTTTAAACACTACTTTTAAGAGTCCATCTTTAGTTCCCAGTTAATTGAGAATTTCAGTCACAGAGTCTCTGTGCATATTAGATATTAAATGTTTGATGTGGAAAAATAAAGAGTTGTAGCTACATACAGTTAGACACAGCATTTTGTACAGCCAGTGTCCTGATCCAAAAACTAGAGATTGAAACCGAATCATCTGTGCTTTGGAAGTGATGGTAATCTCATTTACTGCTGTTGTTGTTTTTGTTTGATTTTAATGGGATTCTAGTTTGTGCATTTGTTTTTACATTAGAAACTCAGACCTCTTACAATTAAGATATCAGTTTTGTTCTGATCGGCTTCATCTGTTCCCCTGTCATCTGATCATCACACACGTGTTGCTATCCAGTTAATGCTGATGCCCTTTCACAGCCAGTCTGAGCCAGCTAGACTAGTCAGCTTGACAAACACCTCCTTTAAAAGCCTGGCACTCAGCTGGCTTTGGGTATAACCCTTCTGGGGCAGCACTAAACATGGACAAAAAATTTGAGTTTAACGGGCTAAAGATCAGATCAGATCTGCCTGATGTGCAGACGGTGAGGAAGACAGAAGTGGAAGCACTCTGCTGGGATTTGGAGGCGGTGGACACTGGCTCCGCTGTCAGACTCACAGTGAACGGACTGACGATCCACCGTCTCCAGTCGCCCCATGCTGCTCTGAACCTCCTGGATCTGTCTGTCCGGGAAAACAGAAACCGAAAGGTGAGAAACAAATTAGCCACAGCCCCCAGAACAGCACTAGGTGGTCTGCTGGATTGCAACATCCCAAACCTTTATTTCACACCTTGCTGTATGTTTGCATTTAGCAGGTGTCACTGCACGACAGAACTAACGGGCAACGCTTTCCAGCCCTTCCTCGAGTGTGGGCAGGGACTTATTCCAGTCAAGCACACCTTAAAGCTAAACATCCCAGCTACGATCAGTTGATTGTTTCCTTAATTAATTCACTAACACACCGATTTATCATCGGTGTTCCCTATTTCGGATGCACAGGTAATAAATAAGGCACGTTTTCCTTATTAAAAACGAACGTACCAAAGCACTCTCTTGAGAATGCTGTGCATATGCGCGTGTATGTTAAGCTTTTCTGCTCCAAAACAATACCTTAATCAATCAATATCTTACTTATTATTAAGTGGGTACATTTTTTTTCATCTAAGTGAAACAATATATTGTTCCATTGATCTGGACACGTTCATAGTTGTGTAATCGCTGCTGACTCGGTGATAAGCATTTCCACGGAACTTCGGAAAACAGATGTCAGCTAAATCATTCAGTTCATACATTTCCGATCTCACATTTTCTCATAACTGTTCTTCTCGATATTCTACGAAAGAGTTTTAACTCGTCGAAAGAGACAAACGGGAAGTTATAATTATAATTATTAATTAATACTGCACGGACATTAAGCAACACAGAACATGTTTAAAGAAGTCAAATGTCAGGATCTGGGTATTGTTCCATATTTAGTAGGAATACATACTATTGCAATGGGCATCGTAGAGCAAGACGGACGTTTATTTAACATGTATTCGTTACAACTTCTAATACAGTGAATTATATTAACACACAGCAGCAGCTACGTTGTGAAACACTTACTTATTTGTCTGATGATAAAGCGACTCCATTTTCTTTCACGGTCCCACTGGACGAATGCACAATATCGTAGCGACACCAGTCGAAAACCGTTAAATTATACTAGGAAGCAATAAGATTAAAATTTCCCCCAGACCCCTGAGTTTCTCTTTCCCCGTGGAAGATGGGCATACTTTACACGTCACCAGCCGGAAGGACCCCGGCTGCTGACTTAGACATCCACGGATCTGCCTGAATGTTAACGTGGAGGTACTGTATTGACCCGGTGGCTGAAGTGTCAAAAAATGCTTCTAACGATGTAAGGCATGTTGGTCGTACACAAGAGACTTTCATATTTAAGTTCTCAAAGGAACACTGACTCGGATATTTTTTTTCTGACAGGGCAATACGGGAAGTTAATCTTCCTTTTTTTATCCTAACATAGAAACGACTCGAATGTCTCAGTGGTTACCAGCCTTCAGAGCCGGCGAGTAGCTCTCGGCGAGGGAGAAGTTTGTTTAGCTTTTTAATAATCCATCGACCGATTCCAGTGTCGTGACAGAAACACAGCCAGGTACATTTTTTTTGCGGCACGTTTGCTGCGTAAAACATTAGTGACCCGAAGATATCAAAGTCTGACGCAGCAGATTCAGTCTGAAAGAGTCCTGCTCACCCACTGCGTTATAAGTTGAAGGTGAAGATTAATGCCCGCAATACTGTAAGAGGCCAACAGTACAGTACAATTACAATTCATATTAACAGTTGTCACATTTATTTTTTATTTTAATTGCAAAAGTACAATTTTTATTATAACCTGCACCTTTAATAAATGAAATGCTGCATGAAACGCTGCAAGTAGTAAATATAAACAAAAGTACCTTTATCATTCTGCTACGCCTGTGCTCGTATCTCACAATAAACTAAAGGGACGCTTTTTTAATAGTTTCCAACAGATGTCGTTGTTGTCAAATATAAAACTAACACGTGCCGCCTGTGTGTGATTGAAGTGTTACAACATACCAAAATAAAACAGTGTGCCATTTCCAAATAGTTTTACAGCCCAAATATCGGCTTCGCTTCGTTCTGCAACGCTGGACCTACACATTGCGTAGACGTGCGTGATGTGTGAGTCCCTATGAAGTTGGGAGGTGTGAGGCTCTCCAAGGGCAAAACTGGATTTGAAAGCGCTTGTTTTCCCACAGGACCTACCTAAACACTGTACATCTTTGAGAACCGTTGGTTCAAGCGTGTGAGCAGCTGATCTCGGTAACCCCGTAGGGCAGGTACCGACGGAGTCTTGCTGAAACGGTGACCTGCGATTAAAAGCAGAAGAAAGATCAGAAAGACTGGCCGTTCGACTGCCAAGCTTCCAAAAATAACATCAAGCCTGTGGCTATAAGCAAATGCTGTGCATCCACCAAGTAAATCCCGATATTCTTAGTGAGAAGTACTGTTCTTAAGCGTGACCCATTTTATTTGAATGCAAGGTGTTAGTTTACCCTATGAATGTAGTTCATTGGGAACAAAAAAAACATACATTCTAATTTTAGGATTTAAGCTTGTCCGGTGTTATATCCAGTGGTGATTTTTAATCAGTCTACATCGTGAAAGACTGAAACACATGACACATCACTTCCAAAAACCACTCTTGTAATTCAGCATCACTGTGGCCCAAAGCCTATTCCAGAAAGCATTTCTGCACAAGGCAGGATGTCTGTCCATCGCAGGGCACACACAGACAGACGTGCACGCATTCACACCAGGGCTGTTTTTTTTTTCCAGAAGCCAATTAACCTGCCAGCATTTCTTTGGATTGTGAGAGGAAACCCACATGAACACAGGGAGAACATGCAAACTCCATGCGGATAGAGCCCCAGGCGTAGATCCCCAGCACTGCGAGATAGCAAAGCTGACCACTGCACCACCATGTCATCTAAAAGAAGGACATGCGAAGCATTCAAAATGTAATTCTGTACAAAGGGTTTCTACACATTGATCCATTAATTGAATCATTGATATTCTTTGTAGGGTCTTTGTACAGAATTTTTATTTTATTTTGTTATTTTTCAGGTGCAGAGGTTCTGGCCTCAAAAGCTAGGGGTTGAAAGACGTTGGAGCGTTGGGGAGAAATGTAAGTGGCAGAAACTCATGCACACTGTTTGGATGGATATTAGCTGATCCACACTGGGGTCAGGAGCTGGTGGAGTTCTCTTTGGCCTATATTGCTACTCCGGTAGGTCTTTTTAGCAAGACTGTCTTGTTGAAAGACGGTCAGCATTAGTTATGCTCAAAACCAGAAACCTCCAGCCCCTTATCCAGAAAGAAGCCAAAACCTTAAGGCTTTCTAAGTGTCTGGGCTTGAAATAGTGCCTGAAGACTCCTTTGACATTGAATGATTAACCCAATGCAGAAATTAGTTCGGCTACAGTAATTGACATCTAGGCTTTCCTGAACACCATCCTAGGAGCGTTGGTTGCATTTCCACGGGGCTAAATATTGGCAGAAGTCAATGTCCTTTCATGTTTTGCATAGATTGAATGACATCAGAAATCAGGGGTGAGCTGAATAGGACATCACAAATCCGTTCATCTCGAGATGAGTAAAGGCATGAGCAAACATCCATGCAATGTAAAGTTGTTAAATTGTTAGCGAGTTTTGTTAATGCAATTATGGAGTGAATGGAGACTTGGACGCTTCCTGGCGCCTTTCTTAAGTTTTTTCCAACACTTCAACAAGAGACGTTCAGACGGGAGACATTGTGTAATATAAGGTAATCCTGAGGCATTCCTGTATACCTACGAAACCACACTTCACACCCTCTGTCTTTATCTTTAATTTGAAATAGAATTAGTTTGTCTTGGGGTTGGTATGAGAGCAGCATTCTCTGGCCTAATTGCTGATCTCTTTGATTATGCATAATGTTTACCGCACAAAAGCCATCGCAAAGAGGCACACGTGTTACACTGTATGAAGGGGCGTCTCCAGGCTACACATTTTAACAGAACCTACTTCATTTCTGCTCGGAGCTGAATCACTGCTGGCTGTTCAAGCCAGCTCTTGCTCTCCCTGATAGCATTGCTCTCTAGTCATAACAATTCCCTCAGGGTGGAGAGCACCCTCTGTGTGTAGAAGCTGCGAGGAGGATATGCCAGGTCTGTCCGGATGATGTATGGCACATTGACATCAGTGCTGAGGTCAGGGGGGGTTGGTACAATCTATCCTCTGGTGGCAGCAGGATTTTGAACTCTCTGTTCGCCCATTGTACTTCTCACATTATGGACAGAACAACTTGCAGATTCTGTTCGACACCTGTTTCAAAGTAGAGTGCATGAACTCTCTTTTATTAAGTAGCTCTTAGAGCAGGGGCTACCAGTTGCAAAGGACCCAGTGCATTAAGGTGTGTTCTAGCTTGAAATCTGCCAAAGATGTTATTGTTTCAAGCCTGCTCCTTGTTGGTTATAAGTTGTAAATATCTGGACAATCTTCTCTGCTTCTTAATTTGAGCCATTCTCTGTTGGTGGATGTTTTCATCCTACAGGACATTACGATGTTCAAAAGGGTCACATACGGTACAAAATAGGTCTCTGGATCTTTATATCCTGCAGTTTGCATTTTGTCCCATTTGAAAATATTACGCTGTTTGCCAACAGCATGATCTTTCTCGTGGTTTTATTTTCAGTACACAGGAGTGGTGTGGGCGAGGTCCGTGGTCTTGCCAGGGTATCTCCTCAGTGCCGTAATGCAGGGTCTGCCTCGGTCTCGGGTGGCCCACCTCCTCTCGTGTCCCTGTAGGTCAGCTGTCTCCACCCTGGGGCGGGGAAATGCGATCTGCCCCCTTGTCAACACCAGCATGAAAACATGTCACCTCAGAACAATACCGGGGCAGGCGGGGAATCTCGGCCTCGGGGGACAGGCTCCTTCTCTGGGCCAGTCCTCACCCGTCACTGAGGCCTGGACGTGCCGCGGAGGCCTCTCGCGGATCCCGAGCTCCCCACGTCGTGTCCGGGGAGCATGTGCTTCGCCTGGGGTAGGAAGGCACCTCTGTACACCTCGCAGTCTCACACCACTGAGCTCATCTTGCTTTCCCTTTAGTCTTCGTGAGCGTTCGCCCCGCCACGGTAGCAAGGCAGGTGGGCTTTGAGCATGGAAGAAAGCTGAAGGGAGGGCTGGAGACGGCTGTCATTTGCAATACCTAAAAATGAAAACCCTGTACATGTTGTGGATTTCGGATGAGACGTAAAACCAAGGTCCTGACTCTCTGTGGTCATTAAAAATCCCAGGGCGTTCCTTGAAAAGAGTAGGAGTGTCACCCCGGCGTCCTGGCCAAATTTCCCATTGGCCCATACCAATCATGGCCTCCTAATAATCCCCATCTATGAATTGGCTACATTACTCTGCTCTCCTCCCCACTGAGAGCTGATGTGTGGGGAGCGGACTGGTGCACTATGGCTGCCGTCGCATCATCCAGGTGGGGCTGCACATTGGTGGTGGTGGAGGGGATCCCCATTACCTGTAAAGCGCTTTGAGTGGAGTCTCCAGAAAAAGCGCTATATAAGTGTAAGCAATTATTATTATTATTATTCATTCTAAATTATTGTTTCAGTCTTTCAGGCTTGCATATCTCTATATGCACTTTCAGAAGTCTTGGAATTTTGGAAAGGCTTTTGTCCACCTCTTAATTTCACTTTAAGGCGTTCTGATAATGTTGAACAGTATTGGGAGCCACTGAATGGCGGATTAAATAGAAACTGGGAAACTGTGCAAATAAAACCCAAAACGACTGGCGCAGGTCAACCCTAATTAGAAAACACAAAAGTAGCTATTTATCGGAAATACTGTAGTTGTCTCAAAATACTTCTGGCCTTTTGCTCTTAAAAAACCGTCCGCATTTACTAATAATATCCCACCTCAATCTGTACACTCAACACCACAGTATTTTTTTTTTATGAAATGAAGTTGGAAGAAATGTGGCCACCCATGCTGACTGTTTTCAGTTCGCAGTGAAATACCTGCCCTGCAGACATGAGGCCTATGTGATTCTGAAGAGCTCCCTTCAGACTGGTCTGAGAGCGGGGATCACAGCTCAGACAGCTGTCAGCCGGCTCTCTGACACTCTCCGTTTCTCCCCTCGTTCGCCTGTGGCCATACCACCTGGGAGTCCAATCTCAGGCGCTTGGAAGTCAGCAAAATATGCCACTTGACTCATCCAAGACCCTTTTAGGCTTGTGGGTGTTATATCATGGGCACAGTGTGTGAAAACTGAAGGCAACACACTTTTGGAATGAGAACACAAGAACTTCGAATGAGATGAGGGCTTTTTCTTCCCATCTGGATCGTTACGTTGTCAGTAGCTAATTGATCTTTGGATCTCATCCAGTGGTATCTTAATGGTCCCCGTGTTATTAGTTTAGTATCATAGGCGGTTCTCGTTCCAGACTCCCACAACCATTCACTCTTGATCTCAAAGCAGAGTTAATAGAAGACTTTACATGACAATGCAAAAGATATTCGTGGGAAAACACCAACGCATTTTGGCCCTTTATGTGCCCGATGAGTAGAAGAGAGAACTAACACAGAGTATCATCACATTGTGAAGAAGGTCTAAACAACCATTTTAGTGCAAAGTATCACAATTGGACTTTTCTAATAATAGCTACATGGAATGGAAGTTAAAAAAGGAACGTGCTTATTGAACAGATTTTACTGAACAGATTTTAAATTAAACAAACTCTTTTTATTTGGAGCGGGGCTCAGTTAATAAATCCTGTTCTCGGCATCACAGGTCAGCCGTGCGCACTGAAACTCAGGGCCACTGTGTCACAGTCGTGTGGGTGAGGAGGCTTTCTGAAAGGGTGATTTCTTGACACGCTATGCTGCACTGGGAGTTGTCTGTATCTCAGTTTTGCATGAAGTGATAAGAGATAAGATTGACCTGGATACTTCATCGGTTACTTTATTACTTTATTTTTAATTTAATAGGGTACTAGATTCATTGGACCAAGATTTGTAGGATCCTTATTGGCACTGACAAGTGAAATACACTGTCATGCCCATATGAGAAATAATGTGGTCTGCATAAAACATCTGTGATATCATTGTTTTACTTTATTATATATAGCATCATACAGTACAACAGTGACTTACCTTTTGTAAACACAAACACACGTGTTTGTAAACACGTGTGTTTTCTTGTAATGTTTTGTGTTATGGACGACAATGCATGCACTCGGACATGCATTAATCTAATCAGAATGCTAATCTACATTCTGCACATCATCTTGCATCTCTTTTGATGCCTGGCATTGTGACTTGGAAGGTTTTAAATGATGGAAGATGGCATCCAGGACAAACACTGCATTTTGATAAGAGCAAGGAACTGGTGTTTGAAATAAAAATGAATAATTCACATCCTCCTCTTTCTTAATGAATAACTTACAGTGATCTCCCTTTCCCTGAGAACAGTCAGTGCTGGGAGGCCCTACCCAGGCAGCGCTCTGCTCTGTTATCTGGGCTGCACTTGTTGATCAGTCTGGGATGGTTGATTTTGCTTATAGTGGAGGTCAGATTTAGCAGCGGGGAGGCCCAGGCGGCTGGGTTTTCAATGTGAGAGAGAGGGAGAGATAGGGAGCTGCTTTTCTAAGTTGCTTCCTATCACAGTGGAGCACGACAATGTAAACTAAACTGTATCAGAACCCCAGGTGTGTTCCCAGGGCTCGGCACTGGCTCATGGGAACAATATCTCCCCTCCATTCCCAGATCCCAGACAGCGAGCTGGGGATCTCTGCAGGCTTGTGAGTACTGCAAGAATAAGTTGGAGGAAGGGGGTTGGTGTGTCGTAAAACCTACAGTATTTGCCTAGGAGGGAGACTGTTTTATTTATTTCTGTCCAACATTCGAAATCAGTTTCATGTTGATCTCTAACACGAGTATACTGAGCCCGTGGGAAAATATTTCAACGTGTTGTGCTTGCTAAGATTTTTTAAAATGGTGCTCAAATAAAAGATTCTTTGACTTTGCCATTGTTGATCAGAGTTTTACACAGTGTTAGAGCTCTGGTGTCTCTTAGGTACAATACCTATATTTGTAGGCATGCTTTCCATTCATAATGTACGATAAACAGTACTCAGCTATACGTATTCAGTGCCACTGATTTGCAGTAACGAGGGAAACTGGAATCTCTCTGCGTTGTTGTAATTGTAGTCCAAGCCCCGTGATGTCCACGGAGGAGTTCACCACTGACTGCTGCTTGGAACTAGTCTAATCTACCTGCCTTTACTCATTAGACATGCATCTGAACCACACATCTAGACATCCAGCCTGGCCTCTCCCAGCAGGGGGTCAGGGCAGGTCTCTGGGGGCATGATTGTGTGGAGGAGAGTGCAGGGCGGCTTCTTTATTCACCACTGTTGGTGAGACACATGCTTGAGAGAGCCGCCAGGCACACCGTGTCTAAACACAGCCGGGCAGAAAAACACAGACACCAGCAGCCTGACATATGTGTAGAGGAGCAGCACCGTACAGCTGGTGAGGCTCTCCAAGGCACTTTGGAGCGGTTGGGCCACAAAGACCTTGGTGCACTGGAGACTGGGCATTGAGGAACAGACCCTGCCCTGTTCGCGGAGGGTTCTCCCCAGTGGGAGGCTGGACACGTGAAGTCATGCTCTCCGCCACCCAGCTGTGCAGTCTGTGGTGTGGTCCTTCAAGCAGGCACCACTGGAGGAGATCGTTTTGATTATGCTCTGCCCTGGCATTTGAAAAGCTTCCCCTTTGATCTTAAACCTTAAATTGACAAATCTTCAGTCTGTCCACTGTTTAAATTTATACACAGCATGAGGATCTGCAGAATACCAGCCTTGGAGACTAGGCAGTGGTGCATATTCTAAATAAGACCACTATATAGCCGAGAAGTCAATGACAGGGGAATATTCGTTCCTGGTGAGGAACATTAATGGGACCTTAACATACTGTATGTCACTATACTGAAATTCAAAAAGCATGTAAAATGTGCGCTTGGAGGTTTACTTATTGAAAAAATTCAGTAATAAAATAACAGCAATGAATGTGTAATAATAATTTGCATTTCTGTAACTTTTTACATCCCATAGTGTCACAATCTTCTTTACAAATTGAAGGGGACCAATTTCATCCGCTACTGAAGAGCTACACCCACCTGGGTGACATGTGGTAGCTGTTATTCAGCCTTATTCGCTTTTGGCAGGCCAGAATAAACAAGCCCAAATATATTTTTCTACGCTCTTATTAGCAGTACTGTGGGATCTTTAATAACCGTGTAGCAAAGACCTTGTTTTAAAGTCCCCAGTCATATATGGGAGCATTAGTCCTGAAATACAAGTGCAGTGGTAAGAGTGCCACCTACTGGTCCACCAACACTACTCACAGCAATAAACTGATTTTCTTTAGAGTAGTAAAATAGCCTCAGAGGTATTTAAAGTTGCAATTCCCAATTGCATACATAAGAAGGACTGGTATTTAATGTGCAGTCCTATGTTTGGCTGCAGCTCTTTGCCTTCAGTTTTGCGATTGCTTGCTTGGAGGCTGGAGTGAGTGGGGGCCTCTTAAGCCGGTGTCCCCGAGCAGCTGCAGGTCAGAGTCGAACCCCAGGTCAGCCTTCTTATCACTGTCGGAGGTCAACTGCTGGCATTCGATTCCCTCAGTTTCCTGGCTCAGTTCACTTCAGGAAAAAATGCACTCAAGTCTTTCTTAGCTTCAGGCTGTGCATGTGCTTGTTGTGGGTTGTGCAAGTGTGTTAGTCATTTCACATTCCAAATTCCTACCTGATGCAGTATTTCCATTCCCACTCCCTCCCTCTTGCTCCTTCCTCCTTCCCTCTCTCCTTCTCTGCCTCGCTTTCCCCCGTCGTAGCTTTTAACCCTTTCACTGATCTCAGACAGCAGCACCGTCTGGGCGCTAGGTGAACGTTGAGCCCGGTTTGGGCCCTGCAGAGCTCGGAAGGGTTTGCCTTCTCCGATCGCGGACTTCAGTGTGCTTCTGTCCTGAGACACAGCAGCCCTGCATGGTCGGCTCCAAGCCGGTCGTTGGAAACGACGTTGAAAGTATCCACCTGCGTTAATGTGTGGTTTTCACAAAGGAGGACTGATAGGTATCTGTGCTCTCAGGGTGGCTGGGGGGTAAGGAGGGGAGTGAGATGTGTGATAAGGTGCCTGCTCCCTGGGAGACTTCAGTCTAGCCTTCCTGACCTTACTGAGCAAACACACTGGCGTGCCTCTCTGAAAAGAAACACACGCCCCACTGCTCCCTGTTACAGGACACAGACACTGCTACCCTCCTCACCAGAGGGCACGAATGATAAGCCTTGAAGGTTTCATGCACTCTTTCTACACTGCATCCAGGGTGGCTTTGAGGTAATTAATACACCCACCCCTCATTATACTGCAAACTTGGACCTATGGTACTCATGGAGTCGGCCCCCTGTTTGCATGGGTTTCCTGTCACAGCCCAAAGATGCGCTGGTTGGTTAATTGGCTTCAGGGAAACTTTGTGCTTGTGTCTGCCCTGCAGTGGACTGGCGTCCCGTCCGTGGTGTACCCTGCCTTGTGCCCATTGCCTGCTGGGACAGGCTCTGGGTCCCCCACAACCCCAAACTGGAAGAAGCACTAAAAATTGGCTCCCTCCCACTTTATTTTGCAGTCTAGCTAAGCTAACCATGCTTGTGAGGATAGCACAGAGTGCTGGTTAGGACTGTGGACTCCACTCCGCTTGTGAACAAGTGCTCAGTGCTGTGGTGTGTCGGGGTGCTTGCTTTAGATGCTGGTTTTACACCCCTAAGCAAAGTGCTGTACTTACCCCATACTGTATGTGTCTCAGGTTTGCACCCTCTCTTGCTAGATGCGCTGCGTTGACCCTTTACGGTTAAGTTGTGAGCAAGTATCTGCTGTATTGCAAAAGGCCAAGATGCATGTACAGCCTACTGTATCAGTGTTCCGGAAGAGCCCGCCGATGGAGTGCTTCAGGATGGAAGATGAGAACGGAGGGTTTCAAGGCTGTGGAAAGCCGAGACGGAATGTTGGTGTTTGAGCTTGTAAACGAGGGCTAGAATGCAGCGGTGATTTATTGAAGTATGCAGAGTTTCTGTGCTGGAGAGAGCCCGTCCATCTTGATAATTGTATGATTTGACAGGAAACGGTTCAGTAGCGCTTGGGATCACTGTGAGTTATGGACTGTAAAACTGGGAACGTTCAAAAGCAAAAATCTGCACGTCTGAAAAGCATGCATTGAACTGTTTCCCGGGTTCAAAGAAAGCTGTTGTGGATGTCAGGCTGGACCTGGCACAGCTCTGTCCACTTGTCTGTACAGCAGGTTCTTCCTGACTGTCTAGGGAGAAGGACAGATTGCATTCCTATTATCTCAGTGGTGCCCATTGGTCCGAAATCTTCATAATTATAACAACAATGATAATTCCTTACACTTACAATATATAAGCATATTTATATATATCTGCTTTTCTGAACACTCCACTCAAAGCACTTTACAGGTAATGGGGACTCTGCTCCACCACCATCAGTATGTACCCTCCATGTGGATGATGTGACGGTTGCCAAAGACCACCTGTACAATTCACCACACACCAGCTCTCAGATCTCAGGAGAACAGAGTGAGGAAGCCAGTTTATAGATGGGGGTTATTAGGCAGCCTTGATTGGGAAAGGCCAATGGGTAATTTGGCCAGCATGCCAGAGTAACTCTCTGGGATTTTTTAACGACCACAGAGTTTTACGTCTCATTCGAAGGACAGTGCCTTTTTACAGTACAGTGCCAAATCCCTATAAAGAGGCATTAGCACCCACACAGACTGCAGGGTGAGCGCCCCCTATTGGCCCCACTAACACCCCTTCCAGCAGTAACCTTAGCTTTCCCAGGCGGTCTCCCATCCAGGTAGTGGTGTTGGAATGCTGGAAGGCCATGTGTGGGGAGACGCCACTATTGTGTCTGTATTTGAGCCCGGAGTGCCTTTAAGCCCAGTCAGTGGCTGGGACAGACAGGTCTTAAAAGGGATGCCTTTGCCCACCTCCTTAGACCACCAATGACCACCACTGCTCTCACTTTGGAGGGATCGGAGCTAATGGCCCAGACACCCAGTGCAGTTTGCCTGGGAGCAGTTTTTCAGAGAGCCGTTCTTGCCTCTTTCCCAGTGTGCGGACTCTTTCTGCTGCCTACAGCTCACCGACTCAGATTTCAACACATTCAACACATTAATCTTCATCCCTCCTGGCTCCAGACCCCCAAGTTACACACAGCACCCAGATTGCTGGGCCCGGAGGCTCAGTGTTGCGTAATTACTGTAGGACACCACAACAAAGCCAGTGCTAAGGTGCAGATAGTTTCTGTTTTATTTAATTTCCTTCTTGTTGAAAGTATTGATCTATTGTAAAAGCGCTATATAAGTGTAAGCAATTATTATTATTATTATTATTATTATTATTATTATTATTATTATTATTATTATTGTGGTTACAGTGTAGTGTATACAAATCTGACCAGTGATTTTAACAGAAGTCTCGTTTGGATTAAATCTGAAGGAGTGATTTTGGGAAGACGTGGGCTCTGAGTCAGACACATTCAAAAGCATTATTACACACTTCAGAACAGGCGCTAAAAACCCGTGAAGCTTTAAACTTGGTTTTGAGTGGGGAGTTCAGGACCTTCGCTGTGGTATTTGTAACCAGGGCTGTTCTAACCTAGCCCAGACAGTGTTCAGAAGTGCCAAACCGGTCGTCTTAGAAACTGGGACAAAGAGAGTGAGCCAGGAGCACCAGTGCTCTTTTTCAGAGCTTCTCTGTCTTTTTTGCTTTCGGGTTTGGTGCCAGACGTCGCCGAGCGAGCGAGCGAATGAGGCTCAGGGAGTTTTCATTTCTTCTGGAGGCCCTTTTTTCCCTGGTTTGTTTGTTAACACAAGGGATAAAATGGGGACACCCGCTGAATTCAGCCCCCACCCACCCACTCAATTTACAGGAAAGTGTGCCTGATACTCCACGTGGGTCAAGAGCCAAGATCAGCTACTTCACCTGCCTAAGATCCAAGCCGGGGGTGTCGCCTGACACCTCTCCCCCTGCAGAGGTGGGGAGAGAGCTGCCCCCCCCCCCGCCCCCCCACCATTCTGCTTCAGACGGGACAGTGCGTGAGAATCCAGGGTCCAGATCCTTGGAGCCCAGGAAGGGGGTGGGAGACGCAGAAGTGGCAGGGAAATGAGAGCTTTAGAACTTCATCTGAAACAACATAAACAGCTGTGAGATCAGCCTGGCCTGAGGCCTTCTGTCTCCAAGGGAGCGAATACCCCTCCCCGACGCAGCCCGGCTCTCCGATCCACAGTACTGGGGTGGCAGGACACCAGCCTGACTCCTGCCTGGGGGGGCAACACTTCTCAAGATGGCTGGGTCATTTCTTGGCCCTGTTTGCCCTCCCTCAGTTTTTCTTTATGCTCAATTCACATGTAATATTGGCAAAGCACTGCTAATATGAGCAAGGACAACTGATCACTTGCGCTGTTCCCCAGAGCTGCTGGAAGGGGGCTCAGCTCAGCCGATCTCTGCATGCTCTTCATTCATTGAGCTAGACTTCAAACTGATCCCCCCCTCGCCACTAACCTCAACTCTAGAAGAGCTTTCAAATACAGGTACATGAAGTGCACTGTAAGTTCAGTGTTTTTATACTGCACAAAGAATGTCTTATAAGTAAATTGTGTAGATGCCCTTAAACACCTATTATTAATATTATTATTATTAATAACCATTATCAGATATGTGATTACAATTCAAACTGGCAACATATCATCTCTTATGGTAAATAGTCTTGTGATGTCATTGCATGTTTCATTAAGCAGATTATATGTGGGACTGCACATCATTTACTTGTATGACACATTCCCGTTTCAGTGTAAATACATTTTAATTACCGTGTAGTTCATTTACCTGTATCGCGCAGTGTTTCTATTCGTCTGCTTTCGTGACTCTCGGCTCCTAAGCGGATGGAGGCGGTTCGTTCAGTTTAATTAGAACCTTTTAAAGGTCGATTGCTGTCGTCCTTTCCTCGTACCTTTCCCCAGGTAGGGCAGAGCGCTCTTTCCTCGCCTGCCAACGGAATTCGTGTCCGAATCTCCCCGACCTCTACACAGCGCCTGCGACGCTCAGACCATCAGGAACTTCCAATTGCGCGACAGTTTGAAAGACTCCTAATCCTTGCATGTCTGGGGGGCATTTTGGTGGCGGTTGAAGTGATGGAGAATGCAGACTGACTCTCACGCACTCGTGCAATCGATAACTTCTGCACGCAGGGACCGCGCTACTCTTAAAGAAAGACGGATTGGATCTGGGGGAAAAGACTGTCAGATTTGTTCTGGGACGTTAGTAGCTCCTAGCTCCCTATTCCTTTTATGCTGAATTCGTTGCCTCCAAATTTTGTTGCTGATATATCTGTATCCCTAACGTGACTCGCGGACGATGCTTGGCACATTTGTTGCGGCTACAAAACGTTTCTGAACCTTTCACCTACTAAAGTACAGTCTCCCGGGTGCAGACGATAAAATAGGACTATCTAAAAGTCGCGCTGTATGCGATATCATTCAGTTTTCAGTTCACCGGAAAGCCGCAACATTGTAACACATGACGATGATGATGTCGTGAAGAATGAAAGGAAGCGTTGAGTTAAAACACATCCTTGAATCAACTATTAAATAATAAATGCACCCAAACTCTGGTCAGTTTGAGTGCAGAGTCCCTGGGAAGGGACCAAAACCCACTCATTTCATCCTTACCTGAACTGCCTTTTCAGTTTGGGCACTGTTCAGGAATGTAACTCTAAATAAAAACTATGCGTCTGCACTGTTATTAGAGAGATTTGTTATAGTCGCAGCGCGGCTGGTCAACTACCCTACAGCAGTTGTAGTTGGCATTCACGAGGAACGACGGCAGCTGAAGACTGTGTGACTGTAGAACCGTTTATTGAAGTTACCGAAACCCCGCTTGGCTGAGGGCCATGGGACGGAGAGGCTAGGACCCCCCGTGTTTGGTGAAGAGGTGACCAAGGTGTAACTGCACAGGTGAACATGAGGTGGTGCAGTAACTGTGAGCTGAGGCAATGACGTCAGGTTTAATTGCGAGTTGCGGCAGCTGAGCTTAACACGAGCCCGGCTGCCTTCATCCCTCCCGAACGTTCGTCAGAACCCCGTGCAACACCTGCGTGACGCACACACGGCAGGCGCGCGGTGAACGCCAGCTGTTTCGTGCTGAAACGCCGCGTTGCGCGCGCCGATGTCTCTCTGCTCCCCGGACTGCTCGGGCTCCGTCTTGCTGCAAACGTGTCCTTAACAGTCACTGCGCTAGCCTGGTACCGGTGAGTGGTAGCGGGCAAAAACAGCCTGAGCCGGATTGTTAAAGCGAGATTATTTCTGTGTGCACAACAGATACTGCTGTCAGACATCCACGTCACACAAGTAGTGCAGAAGGCCAGTAATATCAATGACGTCACCACCACCCCTTGCACACTGAATTTGAGCTCCTTCCATCTGGGCATTGACTTAGACTACCCAGATTCAACTGCAACAGGACTGTCTTTTATTCCCACAGCTGTTAATCTGCATCATCTGGACAATTGATTGTGTATTTTATGTCACACGTTGTTCTCTTTCTCATCATGCATGTACTGTATGTCTCTTATTAGTTAATGGGTTCGTGTTGCCTTAGATGGACTGGGTGTAGTATTATGTCTTCTACCTGCCTGCAAAGTAAATTTCCCATCTGGGACAAGAAGAGGGAACAAGTAGCTGGGGAAAAGAAGTCTCTCCGTTAAACACAAGTATGCTTCACCCTGCGGGATGACTGGCAAACCAAGTGTTGCTCCAGCTTTGCTTACTGTATCTACAGATGCACAGCAGTCCCTTCAGAGGAACCCACCTCCCTTCAGGTATAAATGAAAGGAAAACTAAGTTATTTGCCAAAAAGAGGTTCAGCTGTGGTTTGCCGCCTTGCCAAGCCTGTAATTCGCTAACCTGTGGGCAGGAGTGTGATTGGATGAGAGGCGCGCTGGGGGACAGATAATTGATAGGTGCTGTAGTAATGGATTCCACACTCGCCCGTCTTTCAGCGGCTCTCTTTCCACATCCAGCTCGCCTGGGGACGGGGGAGGGAGGAAGGAGCCGAGCTGGGTGGAGAGAAGGGGGGAGAGGGCTGGGAGATGGGGAATGGGAATGAGGGTGAAGAGGGGGGGCACAGGGGTGACGGCTGGAATTCGCTCCCACTTTGTCCTGTGCAGCAGTGCTGTTTGGCCCCCTTGCTGGGACACAGCTAGGGTCTGACGAGGACAGCGTACAGACATGGATCCTGAAGACATCTGTGGCACCTTCTCCATACGGGGATAAAGCCTCTTCACTGTTTCTTCTTGTCTCCCTGATGCACCACGGAGAGGTTTAGGAGATCCTTTGTGCCCACTGCTGTCTGAGCCCCGAATAACTCTAAAACAATCCCAATTCGGACGTTTACTGTATTTATACTGTTCTTGTTTTAGAAATAGCGCACTGCATTGGTTCATCAGTGGTGCCAGTGTCTGGTTTTGGTGCAGTTGTTGTGTTTGTGTGATCTTTTATGTCTATGAGCTGCGCTGACAACTAAATTTCATCCTTCCAGGATGAATAAAGTGTGCGCACCCTAGTCAGCTGTGTTTTCTTTCATTTGGTCTTCAGAGCGGCGCTCCTCAGTCTTTATCAGCACTGTTTGAATCGGTGAAGGCAATCCTGCTTCCACAGAGCTTGTCTGACAAAATCCCATGAAAGGATTCTCTTATATCCAACAGTCCTCAGGTCTTATTAGTAATAATATTATTGTGTGCCCAGTGTATACTGCAAGATATTGGACAGGAAAGGTTGCATGCATTATTTCTTCATTATTAATATTCATTGAGGTCAGTTTCTCTTCTCCTGAACACTGCAGCTCTGGGACAGGAGGCAGTGCTGATTACAGAGGAGCAGTATTAATCCATGCCAGGCATCGTCAGGATCAGAGCACAGGCAGCCTGTGGCAGTGGGGGGCTTTCTGATCAGTAGCTGTGTGTGTGTTTACACAGAGGAAGCTAATTCATTAGCCTTGGGTGAAACACCTGTAGCTGTGCGAGTGTGTGTGTGAGTGTGTGCTGGACAGAACACGACAAGAAGCCCTTCCACCCCCAGATGAAAGGAAGTTTGGGTTAGATGATTAAAAAAACAATTAGTGAAGAGGATTTCGTGTGAGCAGTTTGGGGCAGGTGTGTGTTTGTGACAGGAAGAGAGGGTCAAAACAGCAAACAGTGGTTTCATTTCTGAATGTTTATTGTGGCATTCCTTTGTAAAACAAAAGTAGCAAATTGTAGTGGTGACATCATGATGAAAGAACTGTAAAGTGCACAGATGTTAAGAAATAATGTGTGGTGTTCTGTAAGAAACTAGAACAGCATGGGTAAACTAAAAAATGACTGAACTAAATTTAAATAGGGGCAGGCATGTTGAATCCCTGAGGATCTGTGGAACAATACTCTCACTGGCCAAAAAATTAGGGTTCTCGGTCTGTAAACGCCAAGAGCAGTTTGATCAGGCTGTGGTGTGCAGTCCGCAGGGTTGTCAAATACCTACAGTTCCAACCTGTCTCATTCTTCCCACCTGCTTTCAATAGAATATGGAGCCGAGGATGGTTCTGGCTGGGCGAATAGATGGAAGACAGCCCCAGGGGTCCCGAGAATCGATTCACGTCCTTGGAGCAGCCTGACAGGTAGGCCACTGAGTGTAACTGTCGCTCCCGATCATGGTTGTGGACACAAACGGAAAATTTTACAAATGATAATGATTATTATTAATAAAGTCACATAATTAAGGCTCTGGTTGTAATATAGATCTGGCATTTGATTTAAAGTGAGAAGTTTGGAATACCTATTGTACGTACCATACAATATCGCTGTGATGCCTCTGTGCTAAGCTGTCGTTGACTTGTGAATAGATCAAGATCCCAGTACACAAAATTACCCTTCTGTACTGTGTCTGCTGTAAGGATAGTCCCGACACCAGCGGCTTTTTCTGTCGTCTCTTCTTGGGCAGTAATACCACCTGCTCAACTGACTTGGGAACCTTGACCTTAACTATTGTGTGTCCCAGTCTTCAGCCATTGTGCATTGATTTTTTTTACAAACTACGAAGTCACCATTATTATTATATACTGTCTATATTATTACATACTCACCAAATGTGGAATTGCCAATAGTTTAAACATTCTGGCAATGATGGGCAATGACGAGTGGGTCTCCAGCCATGCAGGCTGACAACGTTAGCGTTTCCGACGACGGCGGTGTGGGTTGGGTTTTACAACCATCGTTTAGAGTTTAAATTGCGGAATAGTTTTTTAAAGAAGCGTTTGATTCATTGGTAACCACTTCCATAAACAAAAAAAAATCAGTATAGCTTTTTTTACAAAGAAATGCATTTATTTAACCAATACTTTGCACTTAAATAAGAACATAATATAGTATATATATCTTTAAAAAATATCACATAAAGTAAAGATCATTATGTACAACCCAGGCAACATGTACGTAATGTCTAGAAAATAATCTGTTGGATTTCATTTCATTAAAGATGCACAGGCTACATATATATTTGTATATATAAAGCAGATAAATAATTTAAATATTTCTTTGTCTAGAGGCTGTACAAATGAGGTAGAAAAATAAAATTTGGATATAAATTCCCTTGTTCCAGAAGTCTTGAGCCGCAGTGTAAAAACATTCATCCTGAAACGATCCTTCCTCTAATGTACACAGATTCTCTAGAACACCCTCTATCAGATACGCAGTACATATGGGAAAGTTTCTAGTGTGTCAGTAGGGATATATTTCCTATTTAGAAGTTGCATTTGATTTTAAAAGCATTTGTAGAAACTATTTTTGCCAAATGCTAGAATATGAGTAACAGCAATAATGTACAAAGTAGGATTATTTTATAACTTACAATGAAGAGTATTGGTACCTTATAAACCAAGATGAAGGAAACAAACATCCATTTAAGAGACACAGGCAGTGGATCATGCTGTTAAACATGCTGTTTTGAAATCAGAGTTTGACCTGACCTGAACGTGGCTGGTATAGTCATTCAGTTTTGAGATACAGGTTTTTATTTTTTTCTCTGAATTGCACTGAAATAATTAATTGAGGGGCTAGAGTAGTGGAGAGAGGGTGTCTGGTTTTTATTTCACCTGAGCTGTTCCCAATTTTTAAGTCAGTGGTTGGATTGGAGTGATTTAGCACACTGCAATATCTTCAGCCTGGATCTAAAGAGAGACGTAAAACCTACTGCTGACTGTGTTCTTCCAGCACAGTTGATCTGCCCTAGGAGCTCCCAATCTTAAATCACTGGGTGAGTTTTTATATCTCCTGAAGTTGTAATCAGGGCCTAAACCAGGACAGGTGTATTTAAACTAATGAACCAGTTAAGGTATAGTGGGACCAGCTTGTCGTCATGGTTGTGATACTGGCTGAATGAGGTATTTGGAACAATTAGCTACTTACAGCTAAACACAACAGCATCCTCTCCTTTCTAACCTTGCTTGTGCTCTTACTATCCTATGAAGGGGGCCCTGTGTCTTGAATGTCTATTGATCATTGAGTGAGGGGGCTTGCTGGTCTGTGCTCAATAGAGCAGTTTTAGAGGCCAGACACTGTGCTAAATGTTTGCTCCTCCAAGTCGTCAGTAGAAGATTCTCCGAGTGAAGCAAAGTGGTGTACCTTTTTTGGGCACGTTTACAGTAAATGCAAAAGGTACAGCTTAATCAGTGTGGCCAATTTTATCAGACTATTTGAACAACTCAGGGGAATTTCCTGCTATGCATCAATTACCTGTCTGTGATTATCCTGACTGTGTGCCAATGAAAACAGATGTCTGATACAGCGAAGATGTAATACTCTTAATAACATCCAGGTTTTGGGAAAGGAGGGGGGGGTCAGTCTGTTTTGACAAGATTTTAGCTTGATCAAATGAATCCTAAAGTGCTGTGAGAACCTATATAAACTGAACACAGGAGCGCTACCCAGCTGAGTTTCATCTTTGTGGGCTCTTTGGCTTTTGGAAATGAAATTCGGGAGACAGTTCAGCTCATGGGCACACTGTCAGCATTCTGACAATTAAAGAAACAAACATGTTTACTCGGAAAGTAAAAATCACGTGACAAGAACACGTTAGGACATTTTCCCCTTCGTCATTGAGAACGAGGTCTGTTTTATCAAAGATAAATGGTGCAATTTGTGCTCATTGTTAAAACCAGAACCCAGATAATGAGCAACTTGAAAAGCAAATGCTATATAAGACAAAAAGTCTGTGGGGACATTACTGTTGGTAATGTTAAATGGCATTTTTCCTTTATGAAGATTGCAGAAAATAAGGAAATATTGCTTGATCTTTGGCTCTCTGAGGACAATTAATTGTCCTGTTAAAAATAAATACAAGGTTTTGAAAGTTAGCTATTTACTTTATGCAGAGCACCTACTCTTAAGTCTTAACAGCCACTGTGTCTGGGTTTCCTCAATGGATCCTTGCAGAAGTCGGGTCTTTTGTTTGACTGAGAGCAGAACCCCGAATAAGCTATCGGCCATTTAACAACAGATATCTTTACATATGATTGCAGACATGCATGTTGAACCTGTGTACAAAATATACAGAAGTCAGAACAGCAACCAGACGAGATCCATGTGATTAGGTTAGTTTACTGTAAGTCCTTGTAACTGAAGACGTCGTCTAGCTGACTGACTTGTTATACCTGTAGCGTACTATAGCTTGTAAAGTTTGGAAAGGACGGTCATAAAATCTTAATTGCAAGACACACATGGCACAGAAATATACAGCCAGTTAAAGCATGGTTAATCGCTGCAATGGAACAAGCATTGACTGTACAGATGTCAATATCATGGAATAAATTACTGAATTAGACAGTGCAAGGAAATGCATTCACCTCCTTATCAATATTTAATCCTATGAGCCTGACCATTAGAAGCCAGTTTAAGACTGACCGTTGGCACCGCCTTCATTATATTAAAAAGCGAGACACACCCACTCTCATACACCACAGGATCATGGGGGCTCCAGACAGACCCCACTGGGTGACTGCCTGCGTTGATCTGAAGTGTGCCTTTCTGTGGTATTTTATTTAAAACAGCTCCCGGGCTTTTCATATTTAAGTGCTTCTTATTCTTCTATTTGAATGTGCCCTTTGAAGCTCATCTTACACATAAGGTGGTATAAATCCCAGTGGTATGAATCCCTTTTTTGTGGATTGACAGAAAAACAGACAAGCAAAAGAACAGACACGCAGAGAGACAGTCAATTCTCTGCACTGTGAGAAACATACTAATAGAGGGTTTGAGCTACTGATAGCAGCCATTCCAATGCACCGCACTCGTCCCTGGATAGACCACCATACAGTACCTTGTCTAAAGTGCAGTCTACACATATGGGGAACCCAGAGACTTGAGGCAGTGAAGAACCTTTCATCAGGTCCAGTAAAGGATTACTGTATTACGTTCCTCTCAAAACAAAATCTGGACGTGTCTAGGACAACCGCTTAATGTTCAGCTCACTTGTCACTTGTTCCGTCCGCGTCTTCAAAGCGTAATCAAATCGGCATCACAGTGCAACTCCATTCTGACAGCGCGAGGACTGTCAGCACCAAGTCGAAAAGGTGACCTGTCCATCTGGAGCACAGGACAGGCTCACGGGCTTAGAAAGAGAACGAGAGAATAGTTAGAAGACGATGGCGCACAGAGATCCTCAGATTGCTGCTGTTCCACGGCTTTTAAAAGAAAGTATTTTGGGAGTGGACACATGTGCGCAGGGACGGCAGTGGTTTCCCTCCTGGGTTATTCAAGGTTGCCACTGGAAGTCAGTTAAGAACACCTCCCAAGTCTCTGCTTTTTGGCTGCGTCGCAGTCTAGGAACGGAGCAGTTGGTGAGAGCCAGTTCCGCTTCCTGCGGCATTGTGCTAGTGAAATGATGCAAGAAAGACCAGGAGCTCCTCTCTCTTCCCTTGCTCCCTCCCTTTACCTTCCTCGTGTTGGCGTGCTCGCCCGTCTCCCTCGTCGTTCCTGACGAGCCCGTGTCATCCCTCTTTGCCCAGATCCCTCTCTCCTCGTGCCTCCTTGCTCTGCCTACGTTTCCACACGGACGGTCCCTGCCTCTTCCCCAGTTGCCTTATAATTCTCTCCCTGTAGCTGTCAAGAATTCCCCCCTCTCTATCCCTCTCCATCTCCCCCCCTGCCCCTCTCTTTCTGTTTTGTTCCAGCGGGCTCTCCTCTCTCCCCCTCCCTGCTCCCTGTGTCTCAGGGCTTGCAGGTGTACACCTCCTCCTCCCTCAGGCAGGTCTGGCACTCCACATGGCAGCACCAGCGCACCTGGCAGTGGCAGGAGACGGTGCTGTGCTGCAGGGCGGTGTTGTAGCCGCGCCCGCAGCACAGGCTGTGGCAGCTGGTGTCCTTGGCGCAGGGGCGGCCGCCGGTGCCGGGGGAGTAGCGGGAGGGGCGGCAGAAGCTGGGCGAGTCCTCCAGGTAGACCAGGTCGGCGGGCCGGGGGCTGCCCCCTTGCCGCCGTGGCCCCGCCAGCTCCGGCTCGCCCGTGGCCGAGTTGGTGACGCTCAGCGCGCGCACCGCCGAGTCGTACTTGAACTTGAGCAGGCGCGCCGTGTCGTGGAAGGGGGACAGCTGCTTCCAGCAGGTGCGCACCGCGCAGGACCCCGAAACCCCGTGGCACTTGCAGGTGGTCTTCAGGCCGCTCTTCACCGCCTGGTGCAGAGAGAGAGAGAGAGAGCAGGGGGTCAGGCCACGGTGCCCGGAGTACGAGCCGCTGAGCTCGCAATTGACTGCTGCCCTTGAGGCGTATCCCCAACCAAAAACTGGAATCGCTAACTACACCCACGAACCCCACTGCCGATGGCTTGACACTGTTACAGCTAGCCGACCTGTAGCTGGTGTGTGGGGAGCGGACTGGTGCGCTCCGGCTGCCGACACAGCATCCAGGTGGGGGGTACATTGGTGGCGGCAGTGGGATTCCCCATTGCCTGTACGGCACTTTGAGTGGGGTGTCCAGGAAAGAGCTATGTAAGTGGAAGGATGTGTTATTTATTTTGACCAATCAGTTCAGACTCCAGGAGGAGGTCTTTGAGAGATATTGGAAGAGGTGGATTATTTTTACTACCCAATAATAATTCTGAATTTATGTGTCTTGAATTTCGTGCTCTTTTTCCTCTTCCCTCCTTTCTCCCTAGCACGTCACCTACCCCTTCACCTAACTGGCCACTTTATTTTTGATCATTTTTCTATTTTACAACAAGAGCTGTGGCTGATGTGCTTCAGTGGAAGAATCGGATCTGTGGACAGTTAACTGCAACGGCATGGCTGGTTTATTTATAAAAATAGGCGCAAAACACCTAAATGACCAATTTCAGTGAATAACGTGGCATTTGCTGTTGTCAGAAAATGTATCAGCACGGATTTCAAGAGGCAAAATAGGAGGTCGGTTGCAAAGCAAACATTAACATCCGTCTCGAGTCTCTGATTGCAGTTTTTGGGGGGATTTATGCAAAATGTTACACTGAGCTCCAAGTAAATGAGATAAAAACACTCAGATAAATCAGGCTTTAGAAATCATTCTGTAACCCAGTTATTATTTTTGGCTGTTTGGGAGTGTGCACTGTATATGTCACACTTCCAGGCACAGATTCAGAAAGGTGATCCTCCGAAATTTAATTGTAAAATTAATTAACCTAAAAAGTAATAAAATCAGTGTATAAATTTAAGTTACAGTCAGAAGGATGTGTTACCGTTGTCTAGTGGTGAAAAGGCAGGAGAGAATCAGGAAGGGCTGCTTGAAAACCGAGACGCTTAAGAGAAACGCTTCTTCTGGGAAGCATCAGCCAGTCGTTGATTAAAGGCTTTGCGAGACTGGTTGTTGTTGTTTTTTAATTCCGAAACATACTGCAGGAGCAGGAACGGCCAGAACGAATCTGGCAACGGGCGCAGATGGGTCACGTGAGGCGGCGCGGGTCCCCGGGGGGGCTCCTTATTCATGGCGGCGCTAATCAGAGTTTAAAATGCGGGGAGGAATAGCTATGGAGCGGTCAGCTAGAAAAGAAAAAAAGCACCGGGGAAGGCAGAGGACAGGGAGAGGTCAGGTCTCCAAGCGGCAGGAACGGCCCTGAACTGAAGAGTGTTAGAGGTCAGCTCCATTCCACACCGTGCAGGTATGAGCCCTGAGGGCCCTTGCTTAGAGAGTAATCACTCGCAGGGGCCGCTACCTGCTGCTGTGTCTCAGCATGTTAATGGGCTCGACTGGAGATCGTGGCCAGTTACCCACAGACGGATGTGTGATCGGTGCCTCGACCCAAGGGGGAAGGTGGACGATGCTTTTTCTGTTCCGCATTCTGAATGCCCTGTTGGGTGAGTGTTGAGATCTGGCTAGCAGCCTGGCTTGGGAGAATTTATGGAGGAGCCAGGTAAGGTTTAGGTTAAATGGGCTTGTAGATGCCCCCCCCTGCACTCGCTGTAAGGATTTAGAGCATGCTGCAGGAGATCGGTATAATGCAACACTTGCCTTGCCCCATGCACCCTACGGTGGAAGAAAAGAAAAACATGGTCTCCACCATGAATCCCCAATGAGAGCAATGTGGGCTAAACCTTCAGTGTTGGGTGAAATACTAGTGTGTTCTGCTGGCATGTCACAGCTGATAAAGCAATGCTAGCTGTGTTGTGGGCTTTGTGTATTATAACCAATAACAGAGAAGTCAATCATTACCTCTGTCCCGCCATGACAACTACCAGGGGTGGAGCAGATGTCATTTATTTTTTTGCAATGTCCTCCCAGGAGCTAAAGTGATACTAGTGAGCTTCTACTGAGCTTGAACAAAGGATCTCAATCCGACTGTAGGTTAGTTAAACTGTGTATCAGGTCCATGAACCATGATGAACAAGTTGTATAAAACAGCATATATAACTTGGCATTAATTATTGCATCATGCTTCAGCCTGGGTTGCCTTCTGTGTGGAGTTTGCATGTTCTCTGCAGTGCCACATGGGTTCTCTGGTTTCCTCCCACCTTCCAAAGACTTGCTGCTTAGGTTTGGTCAGCTATATTAAATTGTTCCCCCAGGGTTCGATTCCTGCTCCCAATGTCTAAGCAAGCATGGGCCACATGTGGTGCATACTGTATAACAGATGGATAGATTGCATGTTAGTGTTTCATTCTCTGGTTACATGTTCACTTGGCACTCTTCGAAGTTTCTTTAATGAATTGTGTGGCCATCATAAGAAAGATTTATCTTCAGAAGTATACTGAGGATCAGGTAGTTTACTGTGAATAATAACTGACCTGATTGGATTTTCAGGTGTAGATAATTTCTTACTCTACCAGCTCAGACCGCTCAGTGAGCAGTGCAAGTGGGCACCCTGCTTTCAGACAGAAAAGACTGCCATTTTCCTTGCCACAAACTGCAAGAGCAGTGCTTACACACGTTTGGTTCTGGTGCTTTAAGAGAGTCTCCGAGGCGGGGGGGACGGGGCGCGGGCTGGCTGACTTCACCGTCGTAAATTACACGCCGCGTGTCTATGAAAACGTATGAAAACGCTGCGACAACAGCGCGCGCAGCCCCCCGAAGCGGGCTCTTTCATCTCCAACGGCGCATGAAGCAAGCTTCATCTTGCCTGAAAACACCTGGCCGCGCGCGCGCCCCCCGTCTCTCCTGGGCTGGCAGAGCTGCTCGAGGCCCCGGCGTTTCCGGAAAGACCCGCAAGGGGGAGGCTGCTCAGGCCTGTTAACCTGTTCTGTGCCAGCGGGGAGCTGCGCCGGCCTCCTCTTGGGAAGCGTAACGTTCCTGTGCTGAGCCGGGCGGGTGGGGGTTGATGGCGGCTGCAGAGGGGCCCCCGGACGAGGCCGGTGGTGGTGGGAGGGGGGGCGGGGGCGAGGCGTACTCACCCTGATGCCCACGTTGGTGTTGTGCGCGTCCACCCGGGCCCGCAGGTCCTTGCCGGCCCGCTTCTGCCCAAGGAACCTCTTGAGGAAGCGGGTGCTGTACTTGAGGTTGTCGCCGCAGATGCCCCACTGCCAGGCCTCGCGGTGCTGCAGCTCGGGGGAGTCGTCGCAGGTGCAGCGCTCCATGCGCCCCGAGCTGCAGGCCCTGGCCAGGGCGTGGGACAGGGCGGCGGAGGACACCGCCAGCAGGAAGGCTGTCTCCTTAAACCCTGGGGGGAGAAGACATGGCTACGCACTGGACGCACACGGTGCCGGCTGTCGGCGCGTCTCCTTGTTTCTGTCCACCTGACCTTGAGTGCGCGCGTTCCCTCCCTGTCTGATAATAATCCACAATCCATCACCCGGCTCACTCCTTCATCCGACTCAGGGCCCCGGGGGGACCACGGCCTGTCCCATCATGCAACAGGGCAGGATGTCGGTCCGTCCCAGGACGCTGACAGGCACAACCACGCTCACACCAGGGCCAGTTCCTCCCAGAAGCCTGCTAACCCCCCAGTATGTCATTGGACTGTGGGCAGAAACCAGAGTGCCTGGAGGAAACCCACACAAACACAAAGAGGACGTGCAGACTCCACACAGACAGCACCCCAGGTCCAGAATTGAACCCCGGGCCCCGGCGTTGCGTGGCAACAGTGCCTACCACCGTGCCACTGTGCCAGCCCCAGATCCACAGTATATCAGTCAGCGAATCCGCAGTCTTTGTGCTTCCTGTTCATGTGAGAGGTCATGGCAAAGAGAGCGAGCACGGTGAACTCTGCTCCTGAGCAGCACACGTCTGCCTGGTCTCTTCTTCACACGCAGCGCCTGAAGGGGCATCCTAGATATTTATCGGGGTGCCCCGTTGGTAATCTCCCCCCGCCTGGCTCTCCCTGGTGCTCGCCTTGCCTCCAGCCGTCACAAGGGAGTATTTTGATCCGATTAATTATTATTTTGACTAGGAAAGGATTTTTTCCCAGATGAAAGCGAGCAATCTTGCCTCCCATTTCCTCTGGGAACTGGGCTCTTTTCCGAGCTAAAAATACCCCGCTGGTGTAGGACAGCGACGCAGAAATCCTCTTGTGATCTCAGGTCTTTAACTGGGTGCGCTTTACCGTGATCGTCTGTGATCTGCAGGTCTTTGCCTTTTTCAATTTAATCAATATTAAATGTGAAATAAGCAGTACCCAGTTCCCATTGCACCTTACAGTCCAAACAGGCAGCCGAGAGAGAAACCTGAGAACTGGCAACGGTCTGACTCTACTCTTGGACTGGAGCTTCTAATAACCTGCTGAACATTTTCAAGAAGTTTAGAGCGTCATTTCTGAAAAGGGCAAAAACACAAACTAGGGGGCGAAATAAGTTCTGAAGACCGAGTAGCATTATTTTACGTTGTGGTTCATCAATTCCGGCAAATTTTGCATGAAACCTCTGAAAACAACAGCTGTGAGCCATTTCTTATCTTGGCTCTTTTTAAATGCTGCTGTGCTGTCCGGGAACGATCTAAACCAACTCGAACTCTTGTCATGATTCTGGCCGGCGTGAACTGTGAATATTCCGGCGGCTGTTCAGTGAGATGAAACCGCTCCAGCCAATTTCTCCCGGCTCCTCAGTTGAGTTCACGGAAGGGGGGTCCCAAGTTTTGGAATAGTCTCCCCGTACCCGAACCTCGCTCTCACTCGATCGCTGCGAGGTACACTCGTCTGCAAGCTGACGGCGACGTGCGCGTCTCTCCGGATCGACCTCAGACTCGCGTCGCTCTGTTTAGCAGCCTCTGACCTACACAAGGCGCACCGTGACACATGCCGAATTGGATAACCCGAGTTTATGGCAGAAACACAATAATAATAATAATAATAATAATAATTGCTTACACTTATATAGCGCTTTTTCTGGACACTCCACGCAAAGCGCTTTACAGGTAATGGGGACTCCCCTCCACCACCACCAGTGTGCAGCATTACTTCACAATACTTCATCAAAGCAGTTTGGCCATTCTGGGAACCTCTCGTACCGCCTGCGTTTGACCGAATTCGGGTTCAACCTCTTACAGTTCTTTCCCCAAACGCGATCCCGGGGTTTTAACTGGGCTGTTTGCCTGGTGTGTGTGTGTGTTGGACTGGTCGGCGTTACCTCGCTGGAGGAGGCTGGCGCGCCCGTCCAGGCTGCAGTTCCAGCGCTCGTGGCGGAACTGGTAGCGGCATTCCAGCAGGCCGAGGCGCACGGACTCGCGCAGCGCGCCGGCCAGCCCGGGCTCGCGGCGGCACACGCGCTTCTGCCGCCGGCTCAGCGCCAGCTGCTCGCACTGCTTCAGGTGCGCCCGCTCCGAGGAGGAGGAGGAGGGCTCCGCCGGCAGGGGCTCCCTGCCCGTCAGCCTGCCGGGGGGGAGAGAGGAGGCGTCGGTAACTGGGGGCTCCTGCAGCAAGGCTGTGGCGCTCGCCTGGATTTTAGTTTCTTAAAAGTTTGTTTTTTTTTAACAGTCGAAACCGCTGCTCACGTCACCCCGTGATATCGCACAATATCAATTAAATTCATTACAGAAGGTCGCGCAGCATTTATAGAATCAATACATTCGTCGGTTCTCAGCTTTGCTTATTGGTTTCATTTAAAAAATAGTGAAATACATTAGTTTGGGACGAAAGAAATATCTCGAAAGCCTCTGTGCTTTGGTACTTGCGATACTTGTTTTCCGAACTTTTCTTTCGAAAAGTTTGGTTTAGTTCAGCCTCAAGATGCAACAGGACAGAAACGGAAAAGATGAGACCTGCTCCGTCTTTGCGTTGGAGTGTTTTTGTGCCCTATTGCTTTTTTTCCCTTCTGAGGGGGTCTGTGCAATTCACACGGCTACGAAAGAGCAAATCCTGCGGCACCCTGATCTACATCGCCTTCCTGCGCGTTCTGCCCGAACCGGGACCGGACTATTGGCGGTGACCCAGAAGTCCCAGCGAATGTTTTAACACCAAGAACGAAATTTCTTCCTGCCGGTCCCCGACACGAGCTTATTGTTTTCATCATAATCAGTATTTTCTTGCGACGTAGCAAGATACACGCGCCCCTGGGTGTTGTCTTCACTGCTTTAAAAGAAAAGCTTTTAGTTGGGGGAAACTCTCTAGGCGACGTTCAGATAAATCGTGATATCCGTCAAAATTCAAGATAAACATGTATATCATTCTCGCTAAAGGAATGAACTCATCATTTGCACATTTCGTACAGGATTATTATTATTAGTAGTAGTACTATTATCAATTAATATTAACTGTGTTTTAATTTTATTAATAACAATATTACCATTATTAATTATAAATATTGATAGCTTTACCCAGCGACTATGATTGTTTTGTTATATCTAATATTTGTGACTATTGCATTATAATGATATCAATACATTAGTACAGTAAATTAATTATATTTCTATTTTTCAAACATTTTGAAAAGTTCGGATCTGGTTGATTATTAATATCAGAAGGCTCCCGTGGCATGTTTGTTTGCAATACAACCAAGCCGCGCTTAGCTTTCACACGAAAGGTTAAAACTTTTTCTTTTCTTTTCGAAACGGGAAAATGTCGTGGGTTTCGATGGGAAAAAAAACGTTAACGCTCTAAGTCAGGTGAACACCGGCCCGAAATAAAGGCGATGTATCTGTGAAGGAGGTAAAAGTTTTGCGGCTCATAACCGCGTAATTGGGCGATTGTCCGAGCAGTGCCGTACAGAGGCGCCCCGCGGGGTCACCCAGGGCGCGTCCTCGGCGCGCAGTCGGGGACGCGCCCCCCGAGCCCGTGCGTGCGGGCAGTGAGTCTGAGCGGTTTCCCGTCTCGGCTGGCGACCAACGATAAAAGTAAAATAGGAATTAGAACGTGATCTGATTTATTCCTAATTATTGCATTCGGCCCGGAAAACAACACTGTCAAATTAAACAAAAACAAAAGGAACTCGCAAGAAAAACCCGTATCTAAAGTAGCCAACGTGATTATTATTATTATTATTATTATTATTATTATTAAGAGGAGATCATGGCCGTCTGTTTCTGTCAATAATTTATATTAAACTAATTACATCTCTATAAACCAGATAAACAATAAGCATTATTTTCAATCCGTTATTTCTACTGATAAGTCAAGTCAGAACGGAGAAGAGTGCGTTAGTATCTGAACTCGACAATATAATAATAATAATAATAATAATAATAATAATAATGTCAGATCTGTAGCATTTAGGAAGAAATAAAATCACAGTGGCAAGATTGTTTTACAAACAAAACCCCCGTAGTACTTCTATAACAATAGAACAGACATAATAAGCCCCATAAACTCCAAGCACACCAACTTTATCGTGCCCTTTGAATTAATTTGTTAAATCATTTCTCGGGAAAGCATTGTCGAGCACAGAAACCCAGCGCGGGACTGGTGTCGGCAGTAACATATTCCTGAGCGACAGCGGATTTTCTAAAACCCCTCCGATAACTGTCGGTTGTATTTTAATTAGCAGCTATTTTATATCCCACAGTTGCCATATTGAAGAAAGGGATAACTATTCTCCTTCATCTCATTTAAAGGAGAAAAATAAAAAAGCCGGAATCCTTCTGCACGAGGTCAAATTATGACCTTAATTATTCTTTGGGGAAAAAAAAATGAGCATGCTCGTATGTACATACAGGATTTCATGTCATGGTTTACGGTAGCGACTTCTAGTAACCTTGAAAGCAACTGTGATTTCGGAATCAATCTGGCAAGTTAAATCCGGGCAGAAGGAATCGCAGTTGTAATTGTTGGTAATTGTTTGGTTTATATACAAGACCTGCCCCAGAGACAGTCACAGGTAAAACATAAGAGCGCAGCAGAAAGAAAAATGACTAACGAGTGTTGAACAATTTCCAGAAACGAGCAACTTGCCTCTTCCCTAACTGGCCAGCGTCAGCAGAGTCGTGTTCTGCGACTGCATAAGCGTTTATTAAAACGAGTGAAGTCGTTCTAACAGTGCCTCTGCCTTGTAAACCGCTTATCACCAATGGCTATGAATTACTACAGAACGGAGAATAAATCGATTTGTTCGATACACAAGACAGCGAAATTACAGGCAGATAAACACTGCCGTCGTCATCTTCAACACTGTCATTGCTGCAAATAGGCCATGTCCTGTCACATACTGTGTCACAGATTGGGTTAAGAGAATTAATTTCATAACACACGACGCGAAATCCACACTTTTCCCTCCATGTGCGCGTTTCCAAAGCGTGAAAAAAAAAGAGCGCAACTTCACTGAAACTCCGTCATATGAGATATTAAACTTTTTCGCCTTTACCTTTCACCCCGTCAGTAAGCTGCCCTTTATAAGGACGCCTCTTGGTCTAATGCCCCGAGCAGAGAGTGAAAAAGCAGAGAGGAAAGGAAACCCAATTTAAAAATATATATATATATCCCCGGCTGACCCGAAATAAGCGGCTGAGCGCGAGAGGAGGATGTAGAGGGCAGCGAGTCGCAGCAGGCAGGCGGTCCTCGAGAGCCGGGGGCGCATGATGCCGGGTCGGCGACGCTCTTCATCGCGCTGTTTCTCCGCTCTGAAGTCCCCGCTGACCGGACAGCTCGCCTCTTAAAGGGCCCTGCACCCATTTCACCCCGGGTGGGGAGGGCACGGTCCCAGGAGGGGCGCGGCCTCCAGGGATGCAGCCGGGCGCTGATTGGCGGCGCCACCACGCTCGCCCCGCCCACACGCCGGGACGGGGCGGGGCCTGGCAGGTAAATCCTACCTGTGCAAAACCCGGCAGAACCATCTGATCGCGGGTTCCTGTGTGCATATTCAAATACATGCAAATCGAGCAGCACAAATAGGCGGTCCTTTGCACATACACCTGCTCTGACATGAACAGGTGATTTCAGTGGGATGCCTTATACCAATTCAAGATCCAGTATATTGGCTTATGAAGTTCAAAACCTTATGTTTTAGAAGAGTGTGAAAACACCCCCAAAAATCCTTCTGTTCCCACTCAAATTCACAAGGATCTGGGAAGAGAAACACAAAATTAGATACACTGGCTGTGCGGTGCAGTTGAGTTTTTTTTTTAACTGTCATATGACATTGTATTTTAGAAAGTTATCATTTTAAAGAGAGTTTGTGAAATTTTCCAGCTACCACAATAGAAAGATAGCTGAATCTTATTGTTATGTTGTTCTGTGAGTGTGTGTGTCTGTGTGTGTCCCACGACGGGCTTGCGTCTCGTCCCGGCTGTAGCTGCCTTGTGCCCATTGCTTGCTGGGATAGGCTCTGGCTCCTCCAGGACCCGTGGTCTGGAAGAAGCAGTTAGAAAATGATTTAATCGTAGTATTACAGATAACTGCTAACATGTAACATGCCAGCAGCCATATCACCCTGCAGCTCCCGGCTGGCAGCCCACTGAAGCTCAGCAGGTGTGAGCCTGGCCAGTACCTGGATGTGAGACCTCCTGGGAAACACCAAGGTTGCTGCTGGAAGAGGTGTTAGTGGGGCCAGCAGGGGGCACTCACCCTGCGGTCTGTGTGGGTCCTAATGGTCCAGTATAGTGATGGGGACACTATAATGTAAAAAGTCGCTGTACTTCGGATGAGGCATAAAACCGAGTTGAACCTGACCAAATTTCCCATTGGCCCTTACCAATCATGGCCTCCTAATAATAATTGGCTTCATCACTCTGCTCTCCTCCCCACTGAGAGCTGGTGTGTGGTGAGCGATCTGGCGCAATATGGCCGCCGTCGCATCATCCAGGTGGGGCTGCACATTGGTGGTGGTGGAGGGGATCCCCATTACCTGTAAAGCGCTTTGAGTGGAGTGTCCAGAAAAGTGCTATATAAGTGTAAGCAATTATTATTATTATGTAGTCATGTTAATCAATAATGATCAACTGATTATGATGCAGCTAGCTGGGCTGGCCCTCAAGCCTTTTTATTTAGAAATTTATTGATTTTTTATTCTGCTGTGCTGACTGGTTTGACATGCTGCCCCATTGCCGTCAGCGTTGATGGCAATGAATGTGCTAACGATAATAAAGAAGCAGAGCAGAGGGTCCCAGCCCTGGTCTCCTGGGGGTGATGACGACATCAGGGTCTGTATCCTCAAGCAGTTTACAGCTGAACACTGTTGAGTTTGCAGCAGTGTTGGATCCAATTACAGTTCAACTGGACCCTTGAACCCCTCCCTGCTGCTTTAAGCTGCTAATGGTTTAAAGAGACAAAAGCACACACTCCTGTATGGTCATGCAGTGGGCAGATCCTGCAGGTGGATGAGCTTTCCCACTCATTCAGGAATGGTGTTTTTTTGGGGGGAAGCTGTGAGCTGATGAACGACATGGGAATGAGGCGCAGTGAGACCAGGACGTTACGTCCACATTGCGCCCTGTGCCAGCGGCACCCTGTGCCCCAGCTGTGGCAGAGTATTTATAGACAGTGGGGAAATGGGTTTCAATTCACGTGTGAGAGAATTTATTTAAACGGCATGAACGACACAACTGCCCCACCCCCTCCATTTTCCTGTTCGTAATGAGCTCAAGTCGCTCGTCTCTCCTCACGCGCACTGCCGCAGTTTTGTCTCTGCGTGGTCTGGTGGCGCTGAGGCTCCCATGTCGTCAGAGGCTACGCCTCCAGTTTATCCTGCTCAGGATTAGGATCTCTGATTAAGCGAGACAGCGGCTCCGAACAGTAAGACCCTCCTCCCAGACAAACAGTTCCTGAACTATGAGTTGGACTTGACCGAAGCAAAGGAGCTCAGCAGCTGCAGAGAATCTGCCTGGGTTCCTCCCATTGCTGAGGCCTGCAGTGCCTTCTGGTTAGCACTCAACGACTAAATCCAGCTTTTTATAGTGGACAGCTTGAAAGATAGCTGTTGACAGAACATTCTGGCTCCAGCCTGCAGCAAGTCAATTGGACCACTCAGTGAGATTACTGCTTACTCAGACCCATTACGTAGCTGAGATCTTGACTGGATTAAGGCCAGGAGGCACTAGGGCACTTCAGGAGTAGAGTTTGCTGCCCCTGCATTAAAGGGAAAAAAAGGGGAAAACCTTGATCCCGAGCCCCTGTTGCTGGAGTAGACAGGCCACCTCCACGCCTCAGATCTCCGTGGACTGGATTAGACTGAACCTGGATTCAGAAGTGGGAACTGCAGGGGCTTTGCTACACGAAAGGTTGTGGGAGTCTGCGACAAGCCAGCCAGCCACCTTGTCACAGCTGGAACCTGGCTGCTCTCAACATGTGTCTGCAAGAGATCTGGCTACACAGCAAGCTTGAGGGGTCCGATGGACTTCTGACTATAACCTTCTCCTTCGTCCCTATCAACTGAGCGAGAGGGACTTCTCCATTCCTTATGGAATTAGAGCAGTTTTTTCCAACACTGTCTGCAATCCGCCCTCTTTTAATGTCCCTGCTGGTCAAGACAGAGGAAGACAATTTGTCCAGGAGACTTTGAGAAGAGGAGCTGGTCACTGCCGGACGATCTGATTGATGGATTATGATGGATTCCTGATTGATTGGTCCATCTGTATTCCCACTGATCAGGGTAGGGGGGGATGACAAATGAGACGACAAGAGCCCAGGCGTAGAAACCATTTAACAATCATTTTGGGATGTTAAATAGGTTCTATTAGAGGAGATGAAAAATAGAACAACTTCTGCAATAGAACAAAACACATGGAAAGTAATCCTGTTTGTATCTTAAATTGATTCATAATTAAATGGGGAAAGTAATCCTGTTTGTATCTTAAATTGATTCATAATTAAATGGGATATTTTTTTTTTGTTGTTGAGCAGGTAGAAATTGGAATGGCTATATGCCTGGAACTGGCCACCCCTGAGATCCGGTAAATGTGAACACTTATTTACTACATGAATGAGCGGTTTCCACTTCATGAGCAATCAATCCCTGAAAAGACAGAATTACAAATTGCAAGAGACGTGTTCCCCAATTCCAGCCAAGAGAAACAGAAACAGTAAAGTTTTTAATCCAGCACCTAATCATTTATTTTCAGACCTACATTTTCACACCTCCCACGCCAACGCACTCGCGACCACTCGGTGCTTTTTCCGGCAGCGATTCATCAACACAGCCTGCGGAGGGTCAGGGCTCCACCTAGTGGACACAACTAGACCACCAGTCAAACAAAGAGGGCTCTCAGACCTCCTGGTCAATTCCGCATTCCCAGGACTACAGTACATTAATCAGCTGAGCGGTGTAAATACTTTAATTACCGATCGCCTTTGGCAGCAGTGATTCTGGAAAAGCTAATAATTACTTCATACAATTAGTTCTCTCTTGTAATCTGATTTTACCCCAGGGGGAAACAGGATGTGGATGGTAAAATCTGTTTGCGGTGTTCTGACGCCTTACTTGACGAAGGCCTGAGTGTCATATTGACACTGTGTCACCTGTCAAGGACAAGAGCCACTTAAAGACCCTCCACTCTGTACTCTGTTTCCCCACCATGGGCGTCCTGAGCTCTTTCCTGGTTTGTGGGGAATGGTGTGCTGAGTACTCCCATGGGTTCTGCTCACAAGAGGTGGCCTAACTCTCAACAAAAAAACAACCAAAGTTAGGCTGTAGAGTTAAAAGTGCAGGATTTAAATCATGGGATGTTATACTAAAACTGCGCCATACACAAGTAAGACCTCATTCAGAATATTTTGGTTATCATGTTACAAATAGGGCAGCATGGTGGCACAGTGGTTGTTGCCAGTGCTGCCTCACAGCGCTGAGGCCCTGGGTTCAATTCCTGGCCTGGGGATTTTTTAAATATTTATCATTGAGAATATTACATTTGTTACTTCCAGTCTTGCTAACAGACAAAGCCACTGCTTTCTGGTAGCTTTTTCAACACCGCGTGTCTGACTTTTATCGTTATAAACAAAGTCCTTTTGCACATATATGGTCTTTGGTGCATTTTGTACTCCTAATAGATGACAATGTGGCTGTAGTTACACGCTGAGGGAAAGGAGGAGTTAGAGATGTTGGTTTTGTCTCATGATCACAGTGTGTTGAACAGGGAGAGTGCTCAGCTCTCCAGTTGCACCTCCTAAAAAGCTCATTTACATCTGTAGTCGTTGAGCAGGATATAACTAAAGAAAATACAAGACATAAACATACAGTATGGTATGATATTATAAACATAATATTTGTGAAAGGGAACATGTGTTTTTGTGTCAGTCTCTGAAAAACAAATTGTTGTATAGGACAGTAGATATAGGAGAGGTTTATTTAAAAATATTAAATCCCTTCCCTGTTTTTTGCCTTCCTTGTGTTGGTGTGTGTATAGTGACATCAAGTCTTACGATAAAATCACTAATAGTTTTTTAATACAAATATATGAGGAATTCCCAAAAAGGGAACTGTAATTGTAAAACAAAAAGGAAATAAAGCTAACTAGCTATAGTTTTATAGCTATCACTCTCGGGTTTCACACTGTTAAGAGCCGTTTAAAACTCATAGAAACGTGAGGGCAAAAAAAAAATTTTTTAAATAAAAAAATCGAAAATACATCCCTTATTAAACTCCTTAAAAAAAACGCCCAACCCGTGATTACGAAACACGCCTCTATCACACGCGTCTGTTCCTACTGCACCCCGACCAACACACCCAAATGCTAACTCTAGCACGCTGCATGTACTTTACATTATATACGGTGTTCCTACGGTCCCCGCCCCTACGTTGATTGCTGATAGGACGATTGGGCTGTCTGTTATCGAACGTCTGACTCTATTGGTTGAGAAATAAAGCCCCACCCAGTGACGTAAAATGAAGTCACCATTGTGTTATACGTCACAACCGGTGTAGCTTGGTTACGTTACTCATTTTCTGTGTGACAGTGTTCTGTGCTATCCGGTGTATTTTAGCGTTTTAAATCACTGGATTGGTAACATGATTTCAGCAAAATTTATATCAAGATTCGTCGTACATGCCACTTTAATAACTCCTTTAGTAAATAAAACTCCGAGGGGTCAGTCAAGTGTAGTTAACTTCTAAGTAAATTCATTATTCATTCATCAGCAAATTTGGTTTACCAAATGTTCCTTTTGCTTCTGGTCATCCACTAAGTAATGCTTTACACAGTTCCGGCGCCACCTGTAATCATTAATATTACAGAAAGCCATTCCTTTGTCGATTTATGGACTCGTTTTCACATTTTGCATCTTTCTTAAATCATAGAGTCTTAGACGCTGTGTAAAATGTGTTTCTTTCTTTAATCCGCTTGCTTACTGTCCCAGCACCCTTTACGTGAATCCTGTACCGTACCGGTGTGTGCCTGCAGGCTAACCCACAATTAACACGGATCAACCCAGCCGTAGCAGAGGGCGGAGACACGGCGGCCCTCTGAAAATCTGACTCGTCTTTCATTTTGTAGGCAAACCGCGAGCTATCCCCCTCCACCGCCCGCCTACAGCCCCAAGAGGCCTGGCGATTGGCTAAGACCGCATGTAGGCGGGACTTCGGGGGCAATTCGTCCGCGCCTATTGGTCGCGGTTCCCGGGAGGGGCAGGTTTCATGACGCGGCTGTCTTTCCTCCTGTAGGCGACGCCATTTTGTTGTCGGCGGAGAAGCGGAGCGTGTAGAGAAAGATCGAGAAGCCGCAGTTCTGAGGTAAATGTCGGCACATCCCTTCAGTTCTGTCTGCCCGTTGAGCTCGTCAAACACTTGTACGCCGTCCTGGGTGAAACGGCCCGTCGTTATCCGGTTCAAAAGGGTGGGGGAAAAGGGCAGTCGTGGAGGAGTGCCGCAGTAGACGCGGGCTGCTACAGCGGTATTGCATTTTACTGTCGAAGGATCCCTGCAGTAGTGTTAGTTCTGTTTTTCTTATAGACCTAACATAATTTCCTGCGGAAGTCAATTGCTTTAAAGTTTGTTCTTCGATGTTGCTTTCTTCCGTCGCAAAAAAACCTTTTTTTGTCCTCCTGTGTGTTTCAGAACCAGCGACAGCGCTGCGTATCTTCAGAATATAAGGAGTTGTCCCCGTTTTTTCCCCCCGACCTTTACGGACAGTATACTTTGTGGTTTTCCTACGAAACAACGGTGTGTTTTTTTTTTCTTGGTGGGAGGGGGGTGTATATAAGAGGAAGACCCGAACTTGCGTGAGTCACCCTCCCCTGCCAGATAGTTTACATTCCCGAGTTCGGGCTTTTGAGGCCCGGCGCTGGAGCGATCCTCGACTCCAGCTGTTCCCGACGGGAAAACGCACCTACTTCTCTAACCTAGTTCCCGGTGTAAAGTCTGTCGATGTCGGCATATTTGGTGCTTGGGGATATTCAATCATCTTGCGCAGGAGCCTTATTTAACGTGGCTTTGGGGGCGCAGGGCGATCCGTTTAAAATGCTGCTTTGAAAACGCACAGCGGCACAACGCTGGCCTTTCTTATCTCGTCGAAATCTGATTCGCGGGCCTAGTGTTTCTGTTAACACGGCGATGTGAAAATAATGCGTACTGTCTTGAGGATCTTGAACTGGGTTTTGTGGAAAGCCTGCTGTCGGGTTGTGCATTAGATGTGGGTGATTTTTAACCGTTGGTGGAAAGTACTCCGCTACTTGTACTTGTCTGATATTTTGGTTTCCAGAAAGTTGTTTTTCTTGCTTTCCCAGCTCCTAGTTTTTGTGTTTTTAAAAGTGGATTAAAACGTGTAGCATTAGTTTAAAGGTATTTCAGGTTGATACTTGAGCTGTTATCTTCCTTATGTTGTTTTTCAGCTCCATGAAGTGAACGCCTTTGGCACTGTAGTACGTTTTTCTGTCTAAATATTCTTAATGGGGGTGACAGGTATTTTCTGATGAGCACGGTGTTCATGAATTTAGCCTTTTGAGAACTGTCTACATTCAATCTGTTTTGTCACCTTCATAACACTTAAATGCTTTGCCAGGTCCCTGTTGTCACCCTGTCTTATCGTATTTGAGCTTTTACTTTAGATCTCATATGTGTTCTTGCACATGACTTCAGGGTCATGTTTCAATTTAAGCAAATAGAAAATACGGTGGACCGATACCTTTATACTTTTCTTACTTTGTTTTTTCCTGGTTTCAGAAGCCTGATATTCCACATCGAAACGAAACGTCAAGAGACGTTGAAATGGAGTTGTGCAGATAATTTATTTGGAGCTTCTAGTTTCATCTCTACATGTAACCCTTGTTAGTCATTGGGGAAGCTGGAAGTTGTTTCCTGCATTTTCATCACAGACCAGTCTAGCTGCTTATTTGTACATGAATGGATAGTGTCCAGTTTGTGCTTCAGGGAAGTTTATCATATGATATGCTCCTGCCATTTTTGCCTTCTGTTTACTGTCCTATTCACATTCAAATCGCTTAAGTCTCTTTTGTTACAGGATGTGTTCAGTGTATTAGTCACATCCAAGGAGGGGTTGTAGGAATACAGTATTAACACTTCTAGCACTAGAGAGAGTTAGTTACTTAGGAGGGTGACTGACATGGATTAGTGTTTTGTAAAATTAAGTTTTTGATTAGTTACTATTGCAAAATTTATTCATGACAACATTGATTTTACCTTACAATAGCTGTTTTTTTCCAGACCCTTAATAATTTAGCTTTTCTTTTTTCAGCATTGGAAATTAAAATACTTTTACTGAGGGTATAACTCTGTTTTATCTTCTGAAAGTCCTGCTTGTTCATGCCACCTTTCAGTGAGCTTAGCCAAGAGAGAAAGGCTTAGATCTCTTGTAGATCTGTTTTCATCGTCAAAGCCTGTTCCTGTGTCAGTGGTCTTTGGACAACAGTGACAGTACTCCTCCCAATGCAGGCAGTTTCTTATTGAGGCTAAAGTATGTTATTTTTATACTGCATATTGTTTGCTTTTCAAAATCCTAAAATTCCACAATTAATAGTATTCTGTTGTGTATGTTGCTCTTGCCATCCATATTGTGGTTCAGTTTTAAAAAACACCTTGTGTATTTTTGGTTGTTGATCTCCCCTACCTGCAGGATAAGGAATTGCATTTTAACTGGACTCAGCTTGTATAAGATGGGGTGCTTTCTAGTGTTGCTTACATGTCCTGGAGCTACAATGCTGAATATTAAAAACACCTTCCCCCCCTTTTGTGTATATTTACATTTGTATGCAAGACACTAAAACTCTGCAGTTGGTGGAGAATGCCTCATTAGTTTATTGTTTTTTAATCTGGAACACCTTTTTTCTAAGGGTGCTATCCACGTGTTTCTGACCTAGTAAAGTGGTAATCAGGATTCTCACTGCTAATGTGATAAATATTTTGTTAGCATTTATAGTTTTTCTATGCTTTGTTTTTGTAAGGTTAACTATTTTAAAAAAAATTAACTGGGTGTTTTTTTCTGTCGTATTAGTGTGGTTCAAGTTAAATTTTTACTGACAGGTTTTTTATTGTACAGTGTGTGGAGAGTTTGTTGTACTGTTGTCTTTTGCGTTGTTTGATGAGTTTGTATTAGATTGGCTGTAGATTTGATGATTAGTAAGTTAGACTTTTGTTATCATCAGATTACTTTGGCACATCTTTTCAAATGTACCAGCATTTGTTTGAAAAGGAAAAAGATAAGCACTGGTTAGTGAAGTTTCTGTTTGGGAACACAGAAGTCTGTGGCGGATAGAAAGGGCATATGAAGGCTTTTATGTTTCGATCCTATAGGAGGCTTGCATTGCATGTTGGATGCACAGTTTTGTTAGTCACCTCCATGTTTGTGTGAATACAGGACAGACAGCATTAAAGACAGCTCCAAGCCCCCAGTCCCGAGTGTGAGGGAGGCAGAGCTGCTACTCAAGGGCACAGGAGTCTGCACTCTGTCAATAATTAATTTGTGAGAGCCTTATTAATTAATGAGCTGTACAGTAAAGCCTCAGTAGAACTTTTGTAATGCCTCTGAGCTGCTTGGAACGTTGTAAGTCCCAAAGCAGTCTTGTAGAAGCTCTGCAGATGGACAGTAATAATTTGGCACTTGGTTTACTGCTCCCCTGGACACTGAATTGAATTTACTGCAGTGTAATCATTTCATTGGAAGGAGAAAAATAATGACTTCTGCTCCCACAACTTCCTCCCTAGCCTGTGTTTGCTGCAGTGCTTGTCAAGAGTGTTTTGTTGACACAAATTAATCCTTATTACATACTCCTAGTGCATCTTTCTGTGTTCTTGCCAGAGTCACTACTGGTCTGTTCATTTTTCTTTTAAAATCAAGATTAATGTTGTGCTGTTCAGGGTGTTTGATTAGGTGGTGTCACACATTAGGCGTGTTTTACAGCAGTGGGGCATTGTCGTAATTGTTTGTTCTGTCCATGCATTTAAATTTTCACGTGCTTATAAATTTGGTAAATATCATAGTTTTCCATTTCTGTATGGAGAGGTTAGTGATAAAATGCTTACTGTCCTATTGGAACCAAGCTACATATTACCTTTGCAAACAATATGAATTAGATTGCTACTAATTCGTGGTTTTAAATGGATAATATAGAATTAACTGGAGTCAGATGAGGAATTGTTCAAAAGTCTTGAGTCTTGTTGGGTTGCTTAGTTTGAGAAACTTGTAACAACTGGGTTTTCCTATTGTAGGTTAATAGTTTACAGCAAGAACCGCACACTTATCCCTTACCTGGAAATCCTTTGTGTTTAGTAAAGAGTGTTTTCATTTGATCAGCATTGTGAATTTTAAAATAGTATGTTGTATATTATATATTACAAGCCATACATGTAGAAGTTACTCAGCAGGCTTTATCTGCTGCTGTTGAGCCTAGAGACATTACATTACTGGCACAATGAGCATAATTTTTTCAGATGTAGAAATGCAGTGGTTTCAAAATTAGGTTGAATAGGATTGATAAATGAAGGAAAGGGTTTCTTGTTGTGGGATTTGTATTATGTTGTTGTAGATTTCCCCCTTCTGAGTTCTAAATTTATAGGAAGTCCTTGAATATTTATTGAAAGTACCATTGTTATTGCCCTAAATTATGTAACATGATGCTGAGTATTACCTGCTATGTTTCTGGAAGAAATAGCCAGGTGCTTGTGCCTGGATCATTGCAAAGTTCAAAGTTACATCAGATGTAGATGACTCAGTTGCTTGTGTACACGTGTAGAAGCCGACAGAGGTATTTATGACTAAACAGCTAATGGGTTTATAGTTTTTTAAATTCTGTAATTTCTATTGTGATTTTGCTGTTGTGACCTGTACAAAAATAGTTGGGTCTTCAGAATTGCCATTTCTTAACACCTGTGTGTGTTGAACGATAAAGGTGAAATAAATATTGCATCTTTTTAAAAACCCAATAAAAAAAAATATGCTTCTAATCTTGCGGATTCAGGTTGTAATGCTAGGAATTTGAACGGTGTAATCTGTCTGGCTGTTGTTGTGTTTTTTCACATAGGCCTGCTATATGGTTATATAAGATTCCTCCACTGTTTTTTTTCAGTTATCACGCATCTGTGAGAAAACATGCTGTGTATTCTGTTCACAAGCTCATTGGCCTAGTCTTGTTTATAGTCTGTTTTGAAGTCTTTAAAAGGTTTCCACATTATCTGATCTACAGTACTGTGCAACTTTATTAGTGCTTCCATTTTCTTGTTTATGTTTGTACCTATGAATTTAACCCACTGTAATGATCCAACGTTTGGAAAGTTATTTGGATGCCACACATTAAGTAGAGATAGGAATGCCCCCCAAAACTGTCAAAGTAACATTTTTAATTAACAAGTAACAAATTATCTTACTAAAAAACACATTAAAATGGTGGCTTTTGTCCACTACAGTGTTACAGACCATCTTGCCGGAAGGAGTTTGTAGTAATGTATAATTAGTGAATTATTAATTATAATTATATAGTGAATTGACACTATTTAAATAATCTTAATTGTGAGCCCCCATAGGGTACATTTAAAGACATTTAGTGGGTATGATTTTTCTGTTGTGAAATTTTCCATCACTTGAATCTGTTTTAAACATTAACTGATTTCCAGGATTGCCTCACCAATGTCAACACTAGGAAGTGTATGTTAGTACCATCTAGGGTGTGTCCAATCCATGGTGCATGGTGTTTCTTTGTGAATGAATAACTGCTTTTTAAGATGACTTTCAGCAAACATTTGTTCAGCTTAATGGGGAGGGGGGGGGGGGTTGGCAGAGATAATATTTTCTTTATTAAAAGGATTTGTTAAATGTTCCAATTTCACTTATGTTCAGTGTGTCTGTGGTCTGATGCAGTCTCTTAGGGGATAGATCATCTGATACAACTGTGACAGAGCAGAAATGTTTCTGTGCTTACTAAGACTGAAAATTACAGAAGATTTATCCAGGTTTATGTCTACAATGGAACACTGATGGGGGAGAACATTTCTAATTAAATCTGCAGTCTTACATCCCTGTCTGAGTTTGTAAGGACACTCAGGAACTGTCTCTTTTCATTTGGCTCCTGATTAATTCACAGCATTGTATCCCTTTACAGGGGTAGTGTTACCTGTCGCATTTCTGTTCTTGGCTGTTCTTCCAAAGTGCAGGATCTTCTTTCTCTTTCAGATGGCCTGTACTTTAACAATCCATAGCAGATGCCTAGTAACATCTAATGTTTGGCTCACCTGTCCTCAGCACTATTGCAAAAGAAACCCATTACCCTGTTGCGCCTGTGAACTCCTGAGTTATATTTTGTGGTTTCTTGGATTTTGTTAACCTGAGATCCTGTTGTAGGATAAATGAAATATTAAAAATATAATTTTTTTTTGTATTATAACTTGTTGGAGGTTCATTCATGAAGTCCAAGTGTCTTATCGTTATACTAAGAATGGACTGTCTGAAAAGCTTCTGGCTGAAGATGTTTAATGCATGCGTGGAGATCAGTGCTAAAGGGTTCTTTGGTCTGTTTGCAATATACCTCTTTAGTGTCAAGTCCTATGGAAACAGGTCCTGTGTTGGTATAATGACCACTGGATGGTGCAGCCTTGTTAGTTGGGAAGAAAAGCCTGCTGTGGAGATGATACAGTGCTGAGTTATTAGTTTAGTGATTTATAGAAAAGCTGGTTCAGACGTTTTCTTTGTCAAAGCAGCTCTGTATAAAGACTGCTATGCATTGAGACTTAAAGAAGTCATTGTGTTGGGTCTGGAGAGCAAACAATGAATGTATCTTTGTTTTAAGTTATAATCCACTACAGACTTGTGGATTTCGTGGTCTTTTTAATTTAAACATTTACTATATTTTGTCTGTAGTTTCTTTTTGCCATCTTTTATCTTTCTGACTGGTGTTTTTAAAATTGATACTGCAGAGCAATATCTTGATAAGAGCTAAAAGATCCCTAACAAAATTACTTGGGAACTGCTGTCTCAGCAAATGTTTAAGGCTTTTTGATAACTGCTCAGAGATGGTGTAAAGTTTTCTTCACGAAGATGCATAGAAAAACTGAACGTGGTCTCTACTTCTCATTTCTTAGTTTTAAAGGTCTTGAGCACAGTTATCACTACTGAACTATCAGAATTCAAATGTTTTCGGTCAGTGTTCACAGCTATATATTATATCAATGAATTATCTTTTTCTACATTACTTTTCCTTTAAGACATGGCTATGTATGATGATAACTATCATGCATGCCATTGTGTTTATATACAAGACATGAACTACATGCATCAGTATCTAAGGTTAACTAGCTTCTTTGTTGTCTCACTTGCTTTCAGGTTGTGTATTAAGGTACAGAACAATGGGGAATGTTTTTGCGAACCTGTTCAAAGGCTTGTTTGGGAAGAAGGAGATGAGGATCCTGATGGTGGGGCTAGATGCAGCAGGCAAGACCACCATCCTGTACAAACTCAAACTGGGCGAGATTGTGACCACCATCCCAACAATTGGTGAGTCCCTTTATAGTTCCTGCCTCTGTACCTAACTTTTAGTCACAGCCTGGTTAGCTGCTTTCATCGTTTTGAGCTGTTTTTGTGTATAGGTTTTAGTATGTTATGTTTTCATTTAGCTTTTCATTTCGTAACGTAAAAATGGTCCTTTTCTGCCATTTCTTAGTGCTGCATCAGGAACCTCAGCCCGAGATTAAGCTGATAGTGCATTTATTGTGAAACTTAGCGAAAGTAAAGGGCATCATGTGCATGGAGGAGGTTAGTAGTCCACACCCAACAGTATGTGTTCTAACAATGTGGACTGTGTGTCAGATCAATATATAGAAACCCAGGTAGATTCATGGTGAATCCCAGGTGACCACAGTTTACAAATGTTACTACAGTGTTGCATTTCCAACTTCCCTTGCAGGTTTTAATGTAGAAACAGTAGAATACAAAAACATCAGCTTCACAGTGTGGGATGTAGGTGGTCAAGATAAAATCCGACCTTTGTGGCGTCACTACTTCCAGAACACACAAGGTGAGTGTCCCCGGGGTTATCCTGGACAGATTTTCAAAATTAGAACTAAGTATTTTGTTATCGCCACCCAGTTTTTGTATGTTTTTTGGCCAGTTTAGTATTTTATGTCTGTGCTAACGCATGCACACAGGTGAGAGCCATTAATCTTTTAGCATGTCTTGGGCACCACAGCCCTGCACAACGAGGTCGCAGGTTCTCTGAGACAGCCCTGGTTGACGAGTACCACTTAGTATTCAGCAGCCTCAGCCAGTTATGCATTGTTACTTGGGGAATCCCTGTTGGCAAGAGAAATGGCCCAGGCTCGAACCCTTGGTCATAACCTGAGTCTGCATCTGGGAGAGCACCTTTACTGGATGAGCCACGCAAGAAGCCCCAGAAACATTTTAAATACTGAAACAAGTAATACATGTTTCTTGTAATAACTTGTACATATGATTTTTTCTGGAAAATAGCTTTTAGTTACTTGCATTTAGGCTGTGTTTAGCACTCCAGTGCTTTTTATTGCCAGTTTTTCTTTTTTCAAAACCGTAAGCTCTTGGCCAAGGTGAGAGGTCCAGCCCCTTCCCTGTGGCCTTATCTCTCATTGTGCAGAAACATAAGCTCAGATTTGTAGGAGGGGCGCTTGCAGAGGTCTGCTTTCTGGTCACGAGAGCAGCCGTCTCGTCAGTTGAACCTGCCAGTGTGTCACCGGCTCTGTTGCCCTCTGATTGCAGGGCTGATCTTTGTGGTGGACAGCAATGACAGGGAGCGAGTGAATGAGGCGCGGGAGGAACTCACAAGGATGTTGGCGGAAGACGAGCTGCGGGATGCCGTGTTACTCGTTTTTGCAAACAAGCAGGTGAGCCCCCACCATCTCTCCCACCCCACCCCACCACCTTTCGCTGCCTTCTCTTAATATCAGCCACTCGCAGTCTTGCCTGTGATCTGTAAAACAAAAATGAAAGGTAGGCATGACCAAGCTCAGATGTGTGATAATCCAAAAAGTGACATCTGTAGTCAGAACTCGTCCACGTGAAGGACAGAAGAAAAATCCCATCTTACTCATCAGATGCACTAAGATGATGGGAAAACTTGAAAAGCTGACACCCCCATTAATGAGAGACGTGACATCTAACTGCTAATTTGCCTTTATTTTACGTTCAGTCATATTGTTATAATATGCTTGTGTATCGTGATTATCGTGCATTATCACAGCTTGTTTAAAGGAGGGTCTATGGTGATACAGCAGCACACAGTGAGTCATAAATATTTTCTAAACCACTGAATGATGACAGCTGATTTAAATCCATTCTTTTAATGCATATTTTGATGATTGTCTTCATAATTTTTGTTAGTATCCTTTGCTCCCATCCCTGTTAAGCCAGTTGCTCCTGTGCTGCCAGTCACATACCCAGTCTGCCACCCCCATGGTCAATGCCAGATCCACTTCACGTTGAGTCATTTTAAGGTTGGCTAACTGTTTGCTTCTCCGTGTGCAGGACTTACCGAATGCCATGAACGCTGCAGAGATCACAGACAAGCTGGGGCTCCACTCCCTTCGCCAGCGGAACTGGTATATCCAGGCGACCTGCGCAACCAGTGGAGACGGGCTCTACGAAGGGCTGGACTGGCTATCCAACCAGCTCAAGAACCAGAAATGATCCATTCCATAGTCAGTGTGAAGGGGGGCAGCACTGGCCCCAGCCTCATCTCCCCCCTCCCCCCAAACATCACGCCCCCTTGTCAACTTCCCCTCCCTCTCCCTCTGGGGCCCTGGCTAGTGCAGCCCTACACCAGAGTGTGTGTGTGAGTGTGTCTGCGTGTCTGTGAGCTGCGAGTGGGAGCAGCCCTCGTGTGCCTTACACACCTCCCGCGGAAATAGCAATTTGGCTCTCTGAGCAGCCTGGCACATTACATGTTGACTCGGACTCACCGCAGTGTGGTTTTCAGAAGGCAAAGAAAGAGCAAGGATGCATAGTGTCATCTTGAAACCTGATTTAGACCACCAGTGTTAGAATGTTCAAATAACATGCGTTTGTTCAAATGTTGGTTTGAGACCCCCTTTAAAAGTCACATTGTAACCTGTATCAGGTTGAAAAATAAAGTAAAAAAGTGTATTTCATCCTAGATCCTTCTTTGCATCATTTGAAAATCATGCTTTTTTTTTTGCTTAACTAAGAAATCTTACATTTCTGGTTCTAGTATGAACACTACCTGTTTTTTTCCCTTTTTGTTTTAAAGACCATGAAGCACAATTCAGCAGCGGAGTAAAATTTTCCATTTAGTTGTTCAGCTTGCTTAAAATTAAAATGTCCATTTTGACACTTGATATTTCACACAGCTATTTGCTTATTTCCTTTGACCTTTTGGAAGCTTGAAGCCCACTTGTCTATCTGCCCATGATGCATGAGGAAAGGGCCGGTGTTAAGAGAATAGTGAAAAATAAGGTTGACTTCCTTTGTTTCGAACATGATGAATGGATAATGTACAGAAACACCTGCACAGGAGCGAAGATGGTTTATTCTACTGTACTGTAAGGGTAACCTGTGAGAATAATCAAAGCTACTGGGCACTCCAAATTTAAAGGTTTTAATTTGTATTACCCCTGTGTCTTGGTAGAGTGAGTGTGATACATTAATAGCTTAATTTCATGTATTACAACACATTTGCATTGCTATAATAATTTCACACTGCAACAGAAATGCTTTTGTTTAGTTGCACTAACAACTTTTTCACACTAATATATAATCTAAAACAAATGTTTGGTTGTCAGAGGTGTTAATCATTGTGGGAAATGGAAATGTGCTTTAATGCATAGCAATGCAATTATTGTAACTGCAAACTATAACCGGCTCATGCATGATTTTAATACCATGGTTCACATCACTTACAAAACACAGCCTAGAGGCTCCAGGATGGTTCATTGGGCAAAGGTTGGGTTTTGTATTCTTCCATGATGTGTTTTTACCCATGCTACATTTGTTGAGCATGGAAAGTACCGATTGTCTTGAATGCTGCTGGGTATGGGGTGGGTAGTGTTGGCTTAGGACATATTGTAACATTCACACTATTTGGCTTGGTGTCTGCATGCTATACAGGGCAGGGTTGTTTATAACCTCCACTTCCTAACCAAAGCCTTGCTTTTTTTTGCAGTCCAGGCATGTAGTGCAAAAACTTGTTGGCGTGACAAAGCATCCATCTTCGGAAGCTTGTGTGTGGTCTCCATCTCTGCCAGGATGGTGTGGGAATTCCAGCATTTGCTGGGGTAAATGATTGGCTCTTCCAAATTTGGGGCTCTGATAGTGGGAAAACAATGGTTTCTAAATCAAGTGAATAATTTAAAGTGTGGATATCCTAACCTCTTGGATTGCATTATAGCAGTATACTTACATTAATATCTGTAAACTGCCCTCTTTTCTTGACGCCTTGCATCTTAGTGTCCTGGACACATCTGGTTACAAGTCCTCTCTGCATGATTTCTCTGTACTTTGTGTTACTTGGTTAAATGGGTTGTGGCACTTGGTGTATGCTCTTGGGTATGTAGAATAATTACAGAAGAATAGTACTACTCAACAAAGTAGAATGTAGTTAACTGTAAAATTTGAGGTAGAAGGGACCTCATAAGACATTTTTTTTTTAATAAGAACCAACTCACCACATAACTTTTTTAATAAATAATTGAATAATTTATTGATCATTAGTTGTGGAAAATGCAATAATTGTCATGCTTGTTGCTGTAGGTGTATGTTTAAGCACAGCAAAGTCCGGGGACAGTGAGGCCTTTACAGAGAGCTGCTCCCATTCTGTTTACTGTTTTTGTTTGTTTTTTTTATTTTTATTTTGTACAGAGTACCTGACTCAGAGGCATCTTCTGCTGAGGATAGGTCTACAGTTGCATTGAGATGCAGAACCTTATGTCATGATACAGTGGGGGTCGGGTTGCGGTTGGTTAGGCAGTTATGGGGAAAGTGGGACTGACGCTATGATCTTATTGCAGTGCTTGTGTGTCTTGCAGAAGGGCACTATTGTGGTAGAGGGCTGGGCTAAAGAAAAAGGTTTGCTACTCTCCTTTCACATTTTCATTGTTCCAGTGATCCTATTTTTATCAAAGAATGGCCCTGTTTTTTAAGGTCTGGTGGCCATTGTTACGTAGTCTTGATTATTATCAATTCGGTATTTGACTCACACCATTGTTGTGGCACTGAAAGAATCCTCAGTTTGCTGCATCATTAGGTTCTGTAGCCCCATGTGTTACACAAGATATCTTTTTAACTTTTTGAGTTGAGCTACTTCAACTTATTGATTGTTGAAATGCTGAAAGCCACGTCACAGATAAAGCTCTAATAACTTAGTTTTAAATTATGCACGGAAAACCAAAAAAAAGTGACCTGTTACTGAGTAATTTGTATGGGGCAGTGATTATGAAACATAAGGAGATGTTAATATCTAGCACAGCCTTGAGCTGTGAAATGAAACTAGGCTCACCTACAGGTTTACGAGTTGTACAGATTCTCAGGTGTGCAAGGAAACCATGTCTCTCTCGAAGCAAGAAGAGTATGCTATAGTTGCCTCATCTCCCTTCGAGCAGGTTGTCTGTTAAGTGATCTGGGCATTAGTAAAGTTAAACGAATAGCTCAGTCATTACTCTGAATTCACAAAACCACACATGTGGGATCTTGTTCAGTGGTTTGAATATGATACAAATAATCCTAATAAAAAATAGACCACCTGTTAAGCTCTTTGTTTTTTACAAATCACTGTATAGTCTTTAAAAATTAGAAGGAAAATGGGTTTCCTATACAAGTGCAAAAAGGTCCTATTAGAGCATATAAAGAAATGGAATCCAATTCATTTACTCCCCATTCCTGTCCAGTGTGCTGAAATATGAGACTCATAAAGTCCATTTTCTGCTTACTAAAAGGCATGTCTAAAGAATTTTTGTATCTTCAACCTTGGATGCTCTAAGAGGGACACTTATTGGTGTAAACGGCTAGACAGTTGTATTTCATTGACAAAAAAACACCAAACCTGTATATAAATAACACAACTCAAGAATCCTCTTCTTCCTGGCCATTTACTACTTTAGATTTAATTTGTCAACTATAATGTAGCCATAGTGAAAGAAAAACAGTGATATTTTTTATCTGTAAATCATTATAAATATATAAACATTTAACTAGGCAGATTAATTTACCCTTTTTCGAATGTGAAGCTTTAAGTTTAAAAAAAATCTGTAAACATTGACATGCAAAAACAAAGATCTACATATGTATTTTTTTTCTTGAACTTTCCCTTTGGTTTTTAGTTTTGTTTTTTTTTAACCATCTTGTAACTCATCTGAGAAATGCACTATAATAAAGAGATCTCTATTACAATCAGTTGTATCATTCAAGTCATTTAGCTTTGTATTTCTTGCTAGCGAGCTAGCAGTTTCACAGGGAGCCAGTCTGGATCCTGTAGGATGGGGCTTCCATGTGGGAGGTGTGTAGCACCGGTCAGCATCGGTGCCTTGAAGCCCTGGGTTCAGTTCCAGACCTGGGGAGCCGTCTGTGCGGAATTTGTTCTCTCCGTGTGCGTGTGTTTCCTCACACAGTCCAGAGATCTGACATGAGTGTGTGCGTGTGCCCTGTGGTGGATTGGTGTGCCATCCTGCTGCTTGCCGGGATAGGCTCTGGCACCACCAAACCCCACAGCCCTGAATCGGGAGAAGTGGGAGAAGATGGATATTTGGGAATTATATGTGAATGCAGATTAATTTGAGTGATCACATGGGTCACAGATTTCTGGATATAGTGAAGCCTTAAGTAGTTTTCTAAGTGCCCCGCCCCCCCCCCCCCCCCCCCAGCAAAGTTGTGTCCCTTATTTCATCCAAGAAATGCTTCGATACTGAGAGGCTGACACGAGAGTCTGAATGCAACAATGCTGTGCAGATACAAAAAAAAAAACACTCCAGTGATGCTCATAACGTGTGTCAAGGGGATTTCTTTAGAAACCCGTAAAAAAAGATGCAGTTTTAATTAACGCAAGGACGACGGGGGCGTCCCCTGTTTGAATGAAGACCAGCCGGTTTCTGCAGGCATCGCTGAAGGCAACCTGTAAGAAACACATCACGATCTGGAAGACCGGTTTACAGCACCGCGCCAGGGCCGTCACCTCAATGCCTGACCACACAGGACCGCACTGTCGGGAGATCTGGAGTCTGCACTGAGACCGCACCTGTGCAGGAAGAGCAGCAGTGTCAGCCTACAGGCTGGTCAGGTATATCGGCTGCCAGGACGGTGTTCATTAATTCTGTAACGTCTTCATGGGGATAGCGTGACGTGTTAGATTGAAAACCCGTAACTTAAAAAAAATAATAATTCTGGTCGTATTTCCTGTGATTTTGTTCGATATCTAAATTATTTTATTTCTGTTTCTTAAATCCATTAGTCCAGAATTGACTTTCTTTTGTGCGTTTATAGAATTAAAAAAAAAACTATCTCGGAAATTCAGCTAATACTATCGACCTTGGCGTTTTGTCAGATCCCTGAATGATGCCCCCCGTTGTTAAGAGCACAGCCCCCGGGACGTGTCTGTAGCTTTGTCTCCCTCTACTGGAATTTCTTTGATCGGTATTTCACCAGGTCAGGTTTGAGCTTTGAGGTTTGGTCAAATTGATCTATCAAGCGCGTCTGCCTGGTGTAACTCGCGCTTCGTGTCGCGAGTTCAGCGTCGCCTCCTGCTGTAGAACCTGAATTACACGAGCGATTCGGTCTCTGTTGACCGAGAAATTTAAAATATATATATATATTTGTCGTTTCTCGCTCGCTAATATAAAAAAAACGGTAGGCAGCGATGCTGTCGGCTGTCTAATAAACGGATCATGGATATTTCAGGAAAATCGAGCGATTTCGACAGCAATCGACAGTCTTTGTGACTGCATAATCATATAAGATAAGACATTAACAGAGCCTTTGATGTTACTGACAAAGTCTTCAAACGGCGGAACTCGAGTGCAGTAGCGCGCAGTGAAAACCTGCCACACCTGAGGAGACCTGTGGGCTCCTCTGGGGTCCATCGTGACCCTGACACGCATCGTCTTTTTAAACGTAGACATTTGATCACTGATTTTAATGTCACTGGCTGTTTACTCAGAATCCCACTACATTTTAAAGTGCACTGCTTTCAGTTTACAATTTGGAACTTAAGTAGCCCTGGATAAAAAAAAAAACAACAACAGTATTCATATTACAGGCTCTCACTGGACGAAAATTACGGGATGTCCTGTCTGCTCTCCTGTTGCCGACTGCAGTTTTGGGAGCTGTTAATCAGCCTCATCTAGAGACAGTGATCAGTCCTTGTGGATACCAGTGTAGGACAACGTTTTCCTGCGTTACCGAGCACGTAAAAAAACTGGTTCCGGAAGCGTTCCTGCATCGACAGAATGCCTTTAGGAGTATTCCTTCTACACCCAATAACCAGAAAGTCATGTAGACCTTCATTCATGGAGTTACCGAGTGCATGTTATGCTCTAAGAATGATCAATGACGAGATCGCTGTGGTTTGTGAGACAGCAATCTCTTCTGCACCGTGTCGTGAGACTATTTTCCTTTACAATAAATCGTTGGCTTCCAAATTAAAACGATGACACTACCTTATTGAAAGGAGTTATTTAATATATATATATATTTTAAAAGGCTTCAGCTGCGGAATCGTGTATTAAATAAATCTTGCTGTCTCCTGACTCGGGGAGTTCGCGGTTTGCGGGACAGACAATTTCCTCTGCAGGAGTGCAGTTCGTCTGTTTTCATCCCGGGCGCAATTAAACGTTCACGTTGTAATACGAATCACAATCGCGTCCTGACCCGAGAGTCCCTGCCGCACACCTCATGTTACTGAGATACCGTGTGCAGCTGTCGGGTAAATCACAGTAAAATCGGAGCTCTTAATTAGAAGAGTTAGTGCGCCACAGGGACGCGGTGTCTTTTTTTTTTTTTAAGAAAAGCGACTCCCAGGGTTGAGAATTGACTAGAAAAATCGTCTTGGTCAAACTTCCGGAGTGGAGTGGAAGTGTGCCCATGAACCCGCACGGATGATAGCACCCTCCCCACATCACGACCCGCTTACGGGCGGCCGCCGGGGCCGGGACGGGGTCCGGTGCCGAGAGCGCGCACCCCCACCTGTCCTCGCGGGGGGGGGGCGCGCGCGCGCAGTGGCCCAGCTCACCTTGCAGGTGAGCTCAAATCCGGGGCTCCTCCCGCCAGGGCCGGAGCGCCCTTGAGCGGTGACGACAGCGGGAGAGGCCGTGTGAGCGACAGGCGGTTGTTGAGTGAGGAACAGGATCTCCCGGTTGTAGGTAATCATTATTTCCACCGTCTGCTCCGGCAGCCTTTCTCACGTTTTTCCACGGGGTAAGTTCAAGTTCTTGAAAGCGGAGGGAACAAACGTGCGTCATGTATGTTGTTTCTCGGTTCTGTTTTCTAGGACGTTACGGGAGTTCGTCAGCTGCTGCTAGGCTGTGTTTGAGCTTTAAATGGGACAGTAAGATGCTGTTAGCTGACGAGAGAGCGTATCTCCTTTCTTCCTTGTAGGAGACAATGAGAACTTGAGATGGCGTACTATCCTATCCGTTTTTTTTACTCGCGTCTTGGCTTCAAATTAGCTGTTTTCTTATCGTTTCTGTGTCATTTTGACTGCGGGCTTCTGTGGTGATCTGCTGTCTTTTAAATCCTTGGTTACAATGACTCGGGGCTGCACCGACCGGTCAAGTGTTAGATTCGAAGTGCTCCACACAGGGATAAACTCGTATTTTAATCCTTAGAGTTGTGGACGTTTTTTTCTCTCTCCTTTAATCTGTTTTTGGAGCCTTCATGCTGTTTCCTTAGCGGTAGCTTGTCGATGTACGGAGAAGAGATGCACGCTGTGAAAGCATGCCTCTACAGATTCAAACACTCTTGATGCAAAAAAAAAATCCTTGATCAGAGTAGAACAGACAAGTTTAGGTAGGGGTGCACCTCTTTGTCAAAGTTTAATTGCAGTGTTTTAAAGTGATTTGAGAGGCTCGTCTATTGGAAAAGTTAAATAGAAATTCCAACTGTTTGATGGCTTTTAAATTTGAAATCCACTTAAAGCTATAAAAAGGCGGAAACCAATCCAGAAGGAGGTTTTTTACCCGGTTGCTTGCATGTTCATGTGCCTGAAGAGACGAGCTTGTGGAACCTACCAGAAGCGAGCTGTTCTGAAAGCAGAAAGGGACAGAAAGATTAAGAGCAGGCCATCCGTGAGCAGCGAGTGGGAGAACTCTGGGGAGGAAGCACGCAGAAGTGATTAGATGCCAGCCGTTGGTGGCTGCGCACTTGAAGCGATTTAAGGGCGTGAAGGTAAGAGGCAAAGCGAAACGTTGTGAAGCCGAGAACAGATGTCTTCTGCTGAAAGCGTGGTGGGGTTCCTGAGCAAGCCGCCCATCCTTCTTGCTCGAGGGAACACCCTGGCCTGCTCGGAGAAGCAGATGGATGAGATCGGGGTGTCACTCTCCTGCTCGCAGCTGTCCTTGCTGGATGGGCAGAAGGGCCTCATCGCTGTAACGTTTCTTTTCTTCCTGCAAGAGGAAGGCCACTCCGTAACGCGCGGTGAGCGGGCCGTCTTCACGCGGTTGTGCTTGCAGGCGCCTAAGGGAACGTCGAATGTTAAAACGTCCTGCATAAACGGGACCTTGCTTCAAGAGCTGCCTTCACCTGCCCCCAGAGGGGTCCCCGTTCAGTCCTGCCTTGAGCAGCGAGGTTGTGCCCTTTGTGTTCGGCGCTGCTTTCGAGGTGCAGGCTGAGGGGGCGGCGAGCTTTCATCCCGGTCCGTGGCGCGCGCCGAAGCTGTCGACACAGGTGTGTGTTTTTGATCCCCAAGGGAGGCACGTGCCGGAGTGCCAAGATGAAGGCCCAGGGCTCGCAGCTGTCCAAGGAACAGATGCTTCCCGAGTCCTTGGCCTTGAAAATGTGCTCTTCTTTCAGGTTTCTTCAAAGGAAACTTTGAACTTTAACTGTCCTGAAGACACAAGTGCAGTTTTCGTAGTTTTTTTTTTTTAAACGAAGACACCGTGCATAAGTCTTGGGATTTTGTCTGCTCCCACGAAATAGGTCAGAGGCCCAGTCTGATTTCTTCAGGTTCCTGTGCTGTGGAAGGTGTCTTCAGTTAGTGTACAGCTGATTTCTCATCTGGTCAATGGTTGTCTGATCTCCCAGCTCTCTGTCTAGCTCCTCTCGCATTGCGTGAGTGACATGGGGGGCAGTCGATGTGTCAGTGGGCCGAGGCGCTAGGCCAGCCAGCCGGGCTGCTCTCTCTCTCGCTCACCCGACTCTTCCTGCTGCTGCATGCTGCATGCTCGTCCATTTTCTGAACGTTGTGCTCTCCATCCTCATTCTGCAGCCCACTTGCATCTGAAAAGGAGTGCGTACAGCTGCACATTGTAAATCTGTATTCAAATCCATACTTTTTAGAACTGACTGTTCTCATCATTGAGCTTTAAAACCAGATCAGGAGAAACTACGTTACACAAATGGTTGTGTGAGTTGGGAATGAACTTTCCAGACGTGTTGATACTGATACTCTGGCTTCTTTTAAGAGGCAATTGGTAGAGTGCCTCAGATCAGCTATTAGCAGCCATATGATTTTGGTAGGGAAGATGGACCCCTCTCATTTGTAACCTAACTTATGTTCTTACAGAGCGCCGTAACAGGTTAACCACTTTGAGTGGAATCTGGCAAGGACATTTCTGGACCTTCTAAGGACAGGATAACCAGAAGACATGAGAATCTCTTCACCCCAAGTCTGAAACTTGTTAATATTCTCTGACTATATTAGAAGTGGATCTGTTAGTCTGAATCTTTGAATATAAGATAAGATCACTTTATTGGCCATATACAATTTATTGAAGTAGGAATTGGTCTTTTTTTGCATACCCCAACTTGCTCTCCATGAGACACACAGACAAAGAGAAGCTGGGGGTCAGAGTGCAGGGTCAGCCGTTTATACGGCGCCCCTGGAGCAGTTGGGCCCCTGAGCAAGGCCCTTAACCCCAACGGAGTAGGATTCCTCTGCTGGTTGCAGGGTTCGAACCGGCAACCTTCCAGCCACAGGTGCAGATCCTTAGCCCCAGAACATACAGTAGCATTATTTGCAGTTAAACCTGAAACCAAATTTGGGGTACATGTTGAGAGGGGTTTCTTGAGAAGGGGTCCCCCAGCCAGGAAATGTTGCCCACCCCTGTCCTTGAGGTTGTGTGGAGGGAGTGTTTTCTGCATGAGGCAGGCTGGGAGTTTCAGCGAGGCGTGCTGATAGTGAGTCAGTGGCCAGGGGTGAGTGAGAGTGCATTGTCTTAGTCTAAGCCATGTTTCATGTCCACACAAAGAGCAGGTTGTACAGCAACAGCTGCTGTCGATTCCACACAACTGAGCTCATCGCACGTACTGATGACGGCAAACAGAAATGACTAAAAAAACACCTCTGCTGTTGCAAAACTATTATTTCCCTTAAGTCAACCTTGCACCTGAAGTGTAAATACAATATTAAATTACTGATGCCAGTAATTACCAGTAAATTATTCTTACTCACTTCAGTGACTGGAAAGAATGCTCTTTGTCACAGTAATTATTAAGTTTCAGTTACTGAACAAATAAAGTTAAGCAGTCTTAAAACAAAAAAAACAAGCTTCTGTAATCTTGGTGTCTCCTGGTGATTTCTCAGTGTTAACTGGGGTAACAAGCTGCTACACCAGCAGGAAATTCCCTAAGGCAAATTAAAGTATTCCAGCAGTAGAAATCTATTGTCATCATATCGTGCGTGAATTTATACTCTTGTGTGGGGGTGGTTTTTGGGGGCCTGCTGTGTTTGCTGAGAATTCCAGAGTGTAACATGGAAAGCATTTTTTGCTGTTTTATGATTGAGAAAACGAATTACCCTTTTTGGAAGATCCTGCAACACTTCGTTGTTCTTTTTATTTTTAAAGAGGTTTATCAGTTAAGAGTGGTTGAGGTTTTGATATATGTCTGCGGAAGAGTAAATTCGTTGCAGTCTGTAATAAGTTGGGGGGGGGACCCAGTTTCTTCAGTCCACTTTAGGTTAGTGCTGTTGTGACGGTCCCCTGCAGAGTGCAGCAAAGGGTGATGAGGCTGTATTGCTGGACTGTGCAGAGAGATGTGCCTGAAGGCAGCTGTCCAGCAGAAACCACGACCAGTGCCACTAGACACTTTAACACTCGTTGTCAGTAAATGCACTTTTATACTTGCAAAAACCTCTCTTTGTGCTCCGAGGCTACGGCTGCTGGTTCTGCTTGCCAGTGACAGGGCAGAGGAGGAGATGTTGTGCCTTTGCCTTGTCCGTATTGCTCCAGCCCCTGCTTTTGTAGTTTACTCCTCAAAGCACTCTGAACACGGACCACCCTGCAGCCCTGCACCAGAAGCATGAGGGAGCTTAGCGCTGGCAATGCGTGGATCACATTTGTGGAATAAAAATAGCGTATGAATAACGTAAGCACAAGCGTTAAGACCATCAAGTTCAGGCAGAGCATGGAGAAGACTGGGGGGGTCTGTGCACGTGGTGCTATAAAGAGCAGACAAAGGTCACTCAACCTTCCATGTTGTGCTGTGAGGCATGGGGAGAAATCGCTCTGAACCCCCCCTGGCACTGCGAGGCCTGGTGAAATCGGGGTAACCTGAGGACAGGGGTGAAAGCTGAAACTGGTGCTGTTGTCATCATTGCGCTCATGACACATTAACAATAACAGGCTGGTGTATCTCGGGAAGCGGGGCAGAATTAAAAATAGATGCCATTTGCTCCTAGTATCTATTTGTTCCCGAAAGCACGTGGTGTTCCGGCAGCGGAGTCTAGAGAAAAGCAGCTCGTGCCAGTGCAGCCCAGCAGACCTGTCCAGACTGTGACGAGCAACATGCCCTACGGTTTCTGCTGCAACAAGGTGCCGGGCGCTTCAGGGCAGTTCCCTCAACGCCTCCTTTTTTTATAATGGACCGGCAAGCTGAATGTCGGGCTCAAGAGTGAAAACTGCAGAAAAGGTAGGATGACTCCAATGTTTGGAGCTCGGTCTTCCTTAGTGTATGGTGACAAGTTCTATACTTTCATTTATGCATACGTGTTGCAATAGCATTCAAGAGTAAAACAGCGTAGTGCCTTATTCATTAACATTAAGGAGCTTACTCTTTTTGAGTAAGAACTGCAAGGGAGACATATTTAATGTTGTTCTGCCCTTGCAAAGCTGTGCTGTGACCTGTTGATTCTCCACTGTGACACTGCTCGGGTGAGCCGTCTTGGTAGTGCTGCGTCTGTTGTTTTCAGTGGTGTGGCCTGGCTGTGGTACAAGACTTCTTAGATGGGCAGGAAAAACTCAGACAAGTTGCAGGCTACAGGTGTCCAAAGAACCTTGCGACCATCTGCAAGAAGCCTTTGGATTTCTGAATGGTTTGAGAAGGGAGAGAGATGATGATCCTGCTGGTCAGTGAGCCAAAAGGTGTGTTTTTGTTAGGCATCTGACCAATCGCCTTACTCATCTAGCTGTCCTGTCACTCAAAAGGTCAGTCGGTCACTTCACGTGTTTCACTGAGTGCCGATAATCCTTGATTTGCTGTGTCACTGCTGCCTGTGGTACAGGCTGCTTCCTGAACCCTACACGTTTCACAGAAGACCCCTTAAAAGCAGAGCTTCCCTGAGACTCTGCCTCCCTTGCGTACTTGCCTAGTTTTCTTACTCGGCAGTGTCCCCTTCTATACAGCATCACCATCGCTTCGTCTTTCCCACACTTTTAAAAAGTTGTGTGTTTGGGATCTAGAATGTGTCATGGGTGCTGCTGATAAAGATGAATAAAAGGCCCTTTTTGTTATTCCCTGCAGAGTTTTTGGTGCAGGTTAAAGGGGAGCTGCAAAGCTCTTTTCATATCTGGGGGTTAGAAAGAATCAGCATTGAGTGCATTTCAAACCACAATAAAACTAAAATGTATACAGTGACTTGTAAAACCTCCACTTTACATCCCAAAACAGATGAAAGTCCCAGGTATGTGCAGCACCATGTTCTGTGATTCAGAACGAAGTTGTAGACAACCAAGCTTGTGAATACATCTCTTTTAATCCAGCAGGAGTATTGTTTTCTATTTCAACATGGTTTTGCCTAAAAATACTACTTGCTTGTTAACTCTGCATGCAGATCACGTTGGAAGATTCTTGTGGTGAAATGCCTGCTGTTTTATTCTCTCGTACGTCGCGTTAGTCGTTATGATTCAGCCCTGCCTGCCCGTGTCGCTGGTCGAGGGAACTCGAATGCGATCTTGCGACTTGGCGACTTGCAGTACTTTCACAGAATTCCCGATAATAGGCTTAATTTGAAATTTGTAGGTTTTACTATAACGTCAATGAATTTAGTTTAAAGCAATGTAATAACCAGTCTGAGCAGCTGGGCCTGTGGTTTCTCTCTAAGTGTTATTTGCACCAGTTTCTAATAGTGGGTGACAGATCAGCTCGTTTCATGGAACCGAGTGGCCGCAGAGAAACGTCACCACATATAGTTCAGGGTAGCGAATAGCTAAGGCAGTGACTGTCGAAGCCCCCCCCTCGTCTTCGGTCCCTGCCGATAGATGAGGGCGGTTGTTAGCTTTTCTTTCTCCTGTAAACTGCACGTTGGGGAGACCTTGGTACGCTCAGGCCGCAGGGTTGCGCAAGTGGCCCCGTGCAGCTCATACCTTCTCAAACACGAGCCTGTATAAAAAACAGGCTTGGTCCCCAGCAGTGTTAGCACAGTCTGGAACGAACAATGGCTCTTTGTGGAGACAGGAAGCATAATACTCTTCTCGGCTACCCTGCTCCAGTTCCAGGAACTTGTCATCCAAGCATTACAGCAATTGCCTCACGTTAGCTTACCTAATCTAGGCAATTTGTTTTGTTTCAAGACCATGCAAACTGCTCACATTCTTTGTCTAGCGCAACGGCACGTTGTTTCCTGTGCAGTAACACTGGGGGATAGTTGAGGCTACACAACCTATCCCAGCTGGAAGGGGCTAGAGGCACTGCCCAGCGCAGCAGGTGAATAAAAAAGGCCTTGTGAATTGTATGTGCACTGTTTTTAGGTAGCTTGCCAGCATAGGATACCTCTTGTTTTCTCTGCCTCCCAAGTGCTTTAATGCTTCTCTGAGAGAAATTGGGAGGGCGACTGCATTTGCACAGCAAGAACAGCAATCGGCCCACTTGAAAAGGCACAAAAGGAACGTAAGTGCTTTCATTACTGGCTCACACAAAAGATTGAGGCATGCACTGCAGCACGTGCCGATCCAAGAAACAGCTGGACACATGCACACCCACACGTAGCTACAACACGCGCTGACAAACAGAAGTGTGCAGAGAGAGAGAGAGACCTTCACCCAAACAACCACTCTTATTGTATCTCTGAAGGAGTTCACTGCCAACAAGAGGATAGATGTGCATGAAGTTATGTTGTTGTTGCTCCCAGTCTTGGGATCTTGAGCTAATCTGCCATAACATCATAACAACCACTATGCAAGAATAGTGTCAAGTAGGTAGAACTGCGCAAACTATTTATTGCACATAATTAGTGAACAACTCAGAGCCAGGGTGCCAATATGTCTAGAGCTGTAACCTGGAGTGTCGAGTCATATCACGTATATCTAGTTTGCTCTTAATGGAAAACTGTACACAGAAAGGACAAATTTAGTTTTGCAACACTTTTCTTTAATGTCTAGGAACCAATGCTACAGTATGTCTGTAGAAAGGGTACTTTGTACCTGCATTAAGGAAGGAACAGAAGTTCTTTTCAGGACTGACCATGTTTTTGTTGGTTGGTGTGAAGTTGAATCTTATTCTGCTTATCAATGAGGTATCGCCAATTAACTGAGTTTTCATCCTGTTAATATGGAATAAAGTGCAGGTATTAACTTCAGCCCACACAATCACAACCCCTTGTTGACACACAGATGTTCCCCTGCAGACATATGACAATTGGATGACAGGCTTGTGCGCAGAAACACGCACACACAAACATGATAGGCTGAAAAACTGGTTTTGTTATTTTATTATTGTGCTTTTATAAGTGCAAGAGGGCAGGCTCGTTCCTGGGTAGCTAAATGTAGAAAATCCTCAGTCGATCTTGTGCTGCTGCTGCTGTTACAGGTTTGTGATGAGTGCAGGATGTTTGTCAAATGCAGCCATCTGAAGGATACTCCCAGTGATGTGCTGCAAGAGTGCAGACGTCTATGTAATCTTTCTTCTCTGAATGTTTAACGCTGCACATGGGTAAATAACAAATTAGGTTTTCAGGTTGAATTTGAAAGCACTACTGGAGTCCTAAGCAGGGAGTGTTGCACTGTCTTGGTGTATGAGCAGTGTGTGTCAGAAGGTCATGTCATCCTACTAGAAGCCTAGACAGTGTCGTATTCCCCTGCGGCAGGAGACCCAGCCTTTTCACTGTCTAGGGAGCTATGTGACTGAGCCTGCGAGCAACAGTGATCAGATATGGACAGTGGCAGAACAGAGGCACACCGGACATGAATATTGTCCATGGTCTTCTCTGCCTCTACAGTAGTAGCTGTGGAAAGCTCCTCAATAAGCGCAGCTCAGGGTGGTAAATTGTAAGAGTAGATCAGTAACTAAGCCTGGCTGTGATCCACAAGTGTAAAAATGAACCTGCCCAAATGTCTTGGGGGGTTTTGCTGTCGCCCACAGAGGATGCTATGGAGAACGAGGGGCCACCACGAGGAGTCTGCAAGGAGATGGACAGACAGGGGGATGATGGGATGAATGGACAGGAGGCTCACCCCAGTGGTGCTCTGAGCCCCGAGACAGACGACTTTCCCAGCCCCAAGACCACCAATCCCCCCACTGTGAAACGCTCTCAGCCACTCGGAATAAGTAACGGCAGGTACTACTATGGATTCACAGCTATGTATCAATGGGTTGAACAAAAGAAATTATACCCACCTTTCAGGTGGAAATGTTTTCTCTCAAGGCGCTGTTACTAAGACATTAGGTTATTGGACGGCCCTTTTTTACAGTCAGCACTAATTACTCTGTACGTGTCCTTACGGAGTTCTTAATGCTGTGCGTTCAGATTGTTTATTTTAGTACTGTATATATTGCTTTTACAAGCTAAGAAATCCTATTTAATAGCAGCTTTGTGCTGTTGGTTGTTGAACTACAGAAAATATATCAATCTTCTTCCAGATCCAAAGGGGAGGAGTCAAAGACCATATCATTGCCTTCAATACCCAATCCCTTCCCAGAACTCTGTAGTCCCTCCAACTCCCCAATCCTGATTGGCACACCACTGGGAAAGGGCACGCCTCCTTCGGGCAACACACATGTAAGTGAGATTGATTGCGGTGAGCGGGTCTCTTTTCTGATGTCAAAACGAGTTGATGACAAATACCCATCTTCTGCTGTGGTCAAGCAGCCAGTTCCCCACCACAGATTAGGAATCACGTTTGTGAGATTGAAGGAGTTTTCACACCGAATAGGAATGCACGCCAAGATGTCAGCCAAGAGCTAATTGATCTTACATTTTGCTTCTTTCAAGAACCAACTGGATTGGCTTCAGAAACATGGCTGGGGTAGCTCACTCCATACTCCTGCAGCCCTTTGAGCGAAGCACCTCCTTTTCTCACTTTTAAGTGCTCTTTCATGCAGTTTCTATAGCGGCAATCTCCCTCAACAAGCATTGTTCGGAAGCCGTAACGTGGGATTTTTTAAAAAAAGATGGGAGAAACCCAGACGTACGTGATGGTGTTCGTCACGGGCTGCCGGCCGTGTTTTCAGCGGTGCGTTTCCCAGCATGCCCTGGTCTTGGCAGCGCCTTGGTTGTTGACACAGTTGTGGAGGTGCAGACGGCGGTGTGGCGCTCTGGTATGCGATGGCGTGTCGTGTGCGCCGTCGCTTGGAATGCCTTCTCCCGGGGCCATTGTCACTCCAGAGACAGGCGCTTTGTGCTCCACTGTAATTAAGTGCTCCTCTTGACGAGCTGTCAGTGGCACTGCTGTGTGCGCGCCAGCAGCCAGCCTCCTGCCCCAGGCTGTTTCAGCTTCCTCCAGGCTGCACGGCACTCCACTCGGCTAGAGCAGATCCACTGCACACCTGCAACTGCAACATGAGCCACGCGCTCTCATCCATGTTCAGAAACAATGGCTGCGTGTTGGATCTGCGTTCGTCTTTAGTTTCAAGAACTATTAAACCAAAGTTTTGGGTGTCCTTTGGGGGGACCTGTCTGGCTACAACTTTATACTCGCCTGCACAGAATGACGTTTGAGTGTGTGCCGGGTTCTTTCGGATCTCCGACTGCGCTAATAAACCTTGCATCGGTGCTCTGTAAAGGAGAAGCAAACGAGCTCGGATCTGCGCGTGCGCTGCTGCAGTCTGAACTGTGCACAAGTTTCTTACAGAGCAGTGTAGCACGTCCACACCTCAGGAGCGATGAACGTTTATGGTTCTCTTGAAGTGCGATAATATTAAAAGATGGATATTCCAGCGGTAAAGCACATAGGAAGGGTGCTTTTGAAAATAGACTGGTATATTTCAAGATTTTTATGTTCCAGGGCAGAATTTTCTCCTAATAAAAACATCATTAGGTGATTTAAAACAGGCTGCGTTTTGAAAGTGACCCTGTAGGTTTCGTTAATGAAGGCTCATTTCACCTGAGCATTGTAATAGCACTTCACCCACTGGGATTGAGAAAAACATTCCCCAATGTGGAGTAATTCTCTGCAGTTGGTAATATAAATGTGATTGCCCCCATTTCTTATACATCTTTGAAGCACTAAGAGTTTTAAAGGACCCTGCTGTCTTGGGAGTCATTTGCTGTGCCAACTACCAATTTAGACAAAACATGTCTGAAAACAGAGCAGTATAGAGAGGAAGTCAAGTAGTGTTCACAGTGTAGTAAGGCCTAGCGAAGACCAGGCCTTCTCCATGCTTTTTCTTAACATTGCTTTTAGTGGGCAGTTCTTCTGGCATTATTTCAGAAAATCCCAATGGGATCACAATAGGAAGTGATCCAATTGAGCCATGAAGCTGAAATATTAAGACTACAACCCGAGCCAAAATCTCCATTCCCTTGTGCAGTTCGGACTAGTGGACAGCCTGCTAGCCCTTGGTGTGGGGAGGGCATACTCATGGCTGCAGATGGATTTGTACTCCAAAGGTCTAACACCCTTACACTGGGGCAGTGGGAGAATCTGCCATACAGTATGTCTCCTGAGGCTCCTGCTTTAATGAAATCACATGCTGAACCTGCGTCTCTTTCAGCTGCACGTATACTGAACAATTACCTGGTTCAGGTACCTGCCGACTCCTCCCTGTGTCCACAGAAACTACCTTCAAAACCACAAACCTCCATCTGGGGGTGGGAAGCAGAGTTAGAAGGCAAGAGATTAAGAAGAGTTGCAATAAATTTTTCCGTTTGTTAGCTGACTCTTTGTTGGCACGGGTTACTCTTGTTTGTGCCTTCGCTGTGCCTGTGGTATTTTTTGCGTCTGTAAGGGCTATTGTGATCCAATTACTTTAAACCCCGTTTGAATAGCATTGAGGATATCGCTCTGCATGTGCGCGTCTCTGCATGCCTTTGTTTTGCTGGCGTTGGCCTGTGTTCGGTTTCTTAGGTTTCTCTTTACTGGCGGAGACTTTGCACGTCTGACCAGGTGCTGCGAGGGCGCAGGCGTACCTGACCAGCTCGCTGCCTGTGCGTCCCTCTAGGTGGTGAAGGTGTTCGGCGAGGACGGGAGGAGCCGGTCTCTCTGGGTTCCCGCGGCGACCACGGCTCGGGACGTCTGCAGCCTGCTTGTCCAGAGGGCTCACTGCACTGACCAGGAGAGCTGGGCCCTCATAGAGCTGCACCCTTCCCTGGGGCTGGGTGAGACAGCGCCACAGCACCGTCGGCAGGGGAGGGGAGGGGAGAGGCAGGGTATGGAGTTCAGATCTGCGACGTTGGCATGATAGTGCTTTCAGGAGAACAAGAAACATTGGGGCTGTAGATGAAGTAGGACAGAGGATAGCACAGAAGGTGTGCGTACAGGGGGCCAGTCGTAAAAATGTCCGAGATGGGAGGGAAGGGAATAGGAAAAGTGAAAGGAGGGAAGGGCTGTCCTTCAGGGAGGTGTGTGGTCGTGTGAGCTCATTCTGCCCCCCACAGTGTACTGATGGCTGTCCCAATCCTTCCACAGAGCGCTGTCTGGAGGACCATGAAACAGTGGTGGAAGTGCAGGCCACCTGGCCTCTGGAGGGCGATAGCAAGCTGCTCTTCCGGAAGAACTACGCCAAGTATGAGTTCTTCAAGAAGCCCATGGTACGGCAGCCTCCCTATCGGAGCTTGTGCTTGTTTTTCCTCTTGCATAAACGTTTAATTCCTGTATTAGTGAAATTGTCCGTGTGCAATTGATAGTTACCATTGTTTTCAGGATTTCAGAATTTAAGGGTTTAAAGATGCATAAAAAGTCCTGCCGGAGACTGAACCTCTAGCATGAGGACTGGCCGTCGGTGGTATAAACTGTGATGCTGCCCTGTCCTGCAACCCTTTTTCATGCGTTTATGATGGTTTTCTTGTGTGTCCCTTGTTCTCCAGCTCTTCTTCCCAGAGAACATGATTTCTGACTGCACAGATGTGAACAAGGGCATGACCTCGTCAGAGCTCATCCAGGTGAGAGCTCTGGGTGTGGGGTGGAGTCAGGGGGATATGGGAGAGGGAGGATGAAGGGGGAGGGGTGATACCGGACATTAATCTGCAGTCGCGTGCATCTCCAACTCTTCTTGCAGAACCTGCTGAACTCGGGTAGCTGTCCAGAGATCCAGGGTCCTCTGCAGGTCAGGGAGCCCGGGCGCAAGGCCTGGAAGAGAGTCTACTTCTTCCTGCGGAAGTCTGGCCTCTACTGTTCCACAAAGGGTTCCTCCAAGGTCAGGCACCAGGCAGGACATCCTCAGGGGTCCTCAGGTGTACAGAACTGCACCTTCAGAAAGGCAAACGTTGCAGAACCTGTCTTCAGGGATGTGTAGCAAGTTCTGCACTAAGCTCAATGATCTTCAGCTAGAAGCTGCAGCAACGTTGCCTTTCATTAGGTACAAGACGGAATTTGATTAACTTACAGCAAACGTGAAATTCATTTTGTCTGCCTGCATGGTAGCTTATACTATTTCAGCAGGTGAAGCACAAAGAAAGCCAGTGACTTACAGTGTTTCTCAGGTAGGTAACGGATATAAACAAGTGTGAGTAGGTGGCTGTGTCAGCGTGTGTAGGCTGCAAAGGAATATATAAATGTTTATTCCATGCTGAAACGAAAAGACGACTTTTGGCTTTGGAACCTTCTTAAGATTCAGACACCTGAAGTAGGATCTACAGCCAAAATGTTGTCTCTATCATTTCAGCACAGAATAAACCTTTACCTGTTCCTGTAAGATATAAAGCCTAGTTTGCACACTCGTGTCTACCTGTGAGACTCTCTATTCTACCATCCCTGTAAGTTTCTCCTTCTGGTGTGCGCAGTTGAACTCGGGTGGAAGATTGTGTTGTTTGGTATAAAATGCAGTGGTCTGTAATGGCTGAAGCCAGGGAGTGCCTGACTGTGAGATGTTCTTCAAACCCTTGTCTGTCAGGAGCCGCGGCACCTGCAGTACGTGGCTGATCTTGAAGAGCTCCACATCTATGGTGTCACTCACGGCCGGAAGCTGTACAACGCCCCCACCGACTTCACTTTCTGCGTTAAGGTACAGTGGCCTGGGTCTGGTCCCCCTGGGGGGCTTCCCTCTAGGTGCTGTAGAGCACTGAAAAGCACTTTGCTCAAGTAGCAGCTGGACCGAGTGAAACTCCTGAAGGGCAGGAGTCATTGAAACGCAGTTCCACCACGGAGTGAATTTGGCCCCAGGAGTTGATTTAAGCCTTTCCAGCTTGGGCTTTTCATGCTCAAGGAGGAGTATATCTTAGAAACAAATTCAGTATCTTGTCTAAGCAGTCAAGGCTGTTTTTTTCAAGCTGACTTCTCTCAAAGTGGTGGGCAGAGCCATTTATTGAATTACTTAGTAAGTCTGTTCTGTCGCCTTCGTACGAATCTGAAATGTATCCACGATTTGTATTCTGATGCACAAGTTTTGTTTATTACGGATTATTTTAAAACGGCAGACTGGGTGAAGGGAGAAATTCCTACACTAATTGAATTAAAGGGAAACCTTTTAAGTAGACTGGTTCGCACTAGAGGGGAATCTGGCTAGAACACCACTTGAATATGTCATGTGAAGAACAGTTCCTCCTACATCGGCGTTCCTGCCTAATTGCACACTGCGTAATTATTACACATAACTGCTCACACACTTGGCTCTTGAGAAACTGAAGATTTATACTCCAAGTACAGGTGGTTGTAATAATAAGCTTGTCTTCCTTTTAGGCTAAACTGGGGGCCATCAGAATTAAAGCAAAGCAATATTAATATTAATTAACAACAGGAGAAATATGCATGCCACAAAAATCCAAAACAAAGATCTTTAAAAAAAAAAAAAGAAATTCTGATCCAAATGTACTCGTGTAAGGTCACTGTAAGGGTCTCGGATCATGTCGGCTGGTTTCCACCGTGCAAGCTTTGAGGAGCAACGTGCACACTCGCAAGATTTGATCACAGTCAGTGTGGGAGTTGTTCATACTTTTTAGAAAATGATCAAACCTGAGTGTTCATGGGGAGACCAGTTTGATTCAGGAGTTGCAGGAACAATCTAAAAGTGCTTAGTGATTTGTTTTGTATGAAAGTAACCTTTTATATGCTACAGTTTTCTTAGTCTGTTAAACATATTTAATTGCCTTTTTTACTCTAGTGTTAAAGACCGCGCATGATCCCAAATTCCTGTTGTGTGCATTTGCGGGGCCGCATTCGATGTAGCTGGATCCCATGAGCGCAGGGGGTTCTAGCCCTGCTACAGGGGCTCTCGCACTGGCAGGATCAATAATAGGATTGATTTGAAGTCTTTAGCTGTTCTTCCTTCCTTAACTCTTTTGGAGGTCACTCTCTAACCGTCTTGTCGCTTAAGGTTTCTGGGTAGGAGAACGATTCCAATCAAGCTTCTTATTCGAGTCCCGGACTGGATTAAGTGTAGAGCTTGGTTGGAACAGAAAGCAGTGGACATGGGAGGGCCCCCCAGGACGGGGATGGGAGCCCCCTTGTCTCAGTGTCCTGCTTGGGGGGGACCGTGCTGACATGCCCGCTGTCCTCTGCCCTGGCAGCCCTGCCGGAACCGCGCCCGCTCTCGGGATATGAAGCTGCTGTGTGCAGAGAGTGAGCAGATGCGCACCTGCTGGACCACCGCCTTCAGGCTGTTTAAGGTGAGCGTTGTGCACGTGGCCTGCTCACGCCGGGGGGCTGCCAGTGTCCATCAGCCTATTCGGGGGCCATACAACAGCGGGGAGTTACTGTGAGTTTTGCTCAGACCTCTGTCTGTGCAGTGACTTCAGTTGCACTTAAAATGGGAGCAGGAATAGGGGGTGAAAGTTCCCATGGCCAAGGTAGGCATGCTTCAGAGTGTGAACCCAAGGTCTGGCTTAGTTGTCAGCAAGGATATGGGACTTCACAGCATGCAATGTTGCGATCTATCAATCTACAGTCCTACTTGCACCTTCTCCATCTTTTGTCTTGAGTGTTAATGTGCCGGGTCTTTTTCAACCGATGCCAATCTAGAGTGTGTGTTTTGCAGTACGGCAAGCAGCTCCACTGTAACTACCAGCGGTCTCTGTCCACGTGCAACCAGGAGAACACTCTGCGTCAGAGTGCCAAGGTGAGACCTGCTGGGCCAGCCGCCCTGAGCTCCACATGAGCAGCAAAATCTGCTCTGCAGCTTTATGCCAATGGAACCTGCCATCGTCAACACGGTTGGGTATTAATGGACAAAAGGCATACCGTATATGCATATATACCCACTGGCTGAGGGATTGGGAATCCTCATTGGATAACATGTTTGGCTTTTGCCAATATCCAACAAGATGGGAGTAACCATCTGACTTGGAGTTCCTGGTATTTTGTCAATTTAACCTTTATTTCTACATAAGCAATCTTAAATTTGACATAAACGTTGAATAATGTCTTTTGCACTGTATGAGAAATAAAAGCAGTACAAGCTGCCGACCACAATTCAAATGCCTTAAGGCTAGAATGTGGTACGGAGGAGTTCTGTATTAATGTAGGTGCACACACAGTCGCATAAAATATCAATGGTAAGATCTAAACTAAAACTCTATACAGTATGTTCATACTACTGGGCATAACTGTTTAACCTTTTTCAGCAAACAAAGGATGTTTCCTGTATCCAGATACTAATACAATATTAATGAAATGTTGCTTTTGCATTTTATTTGCATGTGATTTAAGCGTTTTTTTCCCTTTGACTTCACACACCCACACTATCCTCACCGTAGACAGGCCCTCCACTTCATTCATTCTCCGATATTCATGCTTGCTAGGTGCATGTATTTACCTCTACCGACCCCCCAGCATGGCCTGCTCACTATGTGTCTGGGAGTATTTTAAAACACTTGCTTCTTCTATCGCATAGCCATATTGTGCATGTGCCAACAGCACAGACAGGTGCCCTGGGTCACTGGTGGGACTGGATTTATTGACGATCTGCATAAAGCAGGGATCTGAGTCGCTTTTCAAAACTCAAGAGGCTTGCAAGTGTAAGAAAAAAACAAGCTGCGGACATCCACTGCTGGTGTTTTCTCCCTACATGACAAGGTGCAATTACACTGTTCGGTTGTAGTGGCCTTCCTGCTCCACGCTTCACTGTTTTTTTCTCCGTCCCCAGCGGTGTGTGTCGGAGGCCTCTCTGGTTGCCATGGATTTCTCGGGGAAGGCGGGGGGGCGCGTCATCGAGAATCCCAGGGAAGCGCAGAGCGCCGAGCAGGAGGAGGGACAGGCCTGGAGGGTGAGGAGGGGGATGAGGAAAGGGAGGGTGGGGGTGGAGAGCTGGAGATGGAGCACAAGTGTCCCGCTAAGTGTGCTCTGTCTCCCCAGCCTGTAAAAGCAGCAGTAAGGAGAGAGAAGGATACAGTGGAAATTAGGGGGCTAGCCCATCACATGCATGTCCTATATACTGCTCTTATACTGCATACAGACTAGAGGTCAGGGCACTAATCTGGATTTTTTCTTCTTCAGAAGAAGACTGCTCTTCGCTGCAGCCTTCCCAACTCCTGCTCGAGCTCCAGAAACACCCGTGAGTCTCTCCTCTCGCCCGGCTGGCCCTGCTGACTAACCACTGACACCCCCGCACAGCTTGCCTTCTAGTTCTTGTATGCTTATTGAAATACCTGAATTAAGTGCCAATGCAAAACCCGGAGCTGTAAATAGAGCACAGAAAAGATTTTGCTTCCAGTGGGGGAAAAAAAAAAATCAGGGAAGAGATTTTAGTCACAGTGATACTTTTATTTTCCTGATCTTAAAACTGGTGTGCTGTATGAGTAGCCCTTAATTTTCTCTCTTCACAGTGATTCACCAGGCTCAGCCTTGGTTCCATGGCAGGGTGTCGCGGAGAGAGGCTCAGAAGCTGATCGAGGAGCAGGGCCTGGTGGATGGGTGAGTGTGTACTACGTCTTGCTGCTCTTCTGCTCTGCCTCTCTCTCGCTGTCCTGTGTGTACTGACCCCTTGCACCGGTTTCCTCTCGGGCGGCATCGCAGGCAGCCCTACCCTTTTTAGAATTTTGATCAGGTCTTCATTTAAAAAAAAAAACAACAATCCTGCTCCGTGTGACCCAGTCTTCCCACCCGCTCTTCCGAGACTCTGCTTCTCTCCCTCTGTACCCTGTGAATTACTCACCTTTTCTCGCATTCTGTCCGTTCGTAGGATGTTTCTGATCAGGGATAGCCAACAGCATGCCGGCTGTTTTGTCCTGTCGTTGTGCTACAAGCTGAAGACCAAGCACTACCTTATCATCCCTGTGAGTCTCTCTCATTGTCCCTGCTGCCTATTGGTATCCTTGTTGGTGTCTAATTGCCCCAGCTGTTTGCTTCAGTGTCCCCACTGTCTCACTGTTGTCTGTGTGCCTTACTTCTATTTAAATCTGTTTCCCTCTGTCGTGGCTGTGACCTTCCTGTCTGGCTCCATTAGACTGCTGTGACCCGTTTGTCTGCCGTGTTCCGGCTGCCCAGGGCGTGGCCGTAACCGCCTGTCTTTCTGCTCAGTGTGAAGAGGAGGGCCGCAGGTACTACACAATGGACGATGGGGTGACGCTCTTCATCGACCTCCTGCAGCTGGTGGAGTTTCACCAGATCAACCGCGGCATCCTGCCCGTGTGCCTCAAACACCACTGCACCCGCGTGGCCCTCTGACCCCCCCCACCCCACCCTCCCCCGCGCCAGCACTGCCACAGCCCAGCGCACTGCAGGTACCGCGGCACTGTGGGCAGGGGCTGGGGAGGGCGGCGACAGGCATGCACGTGCAGCTCTCAGGAGCAGCTGTGACACCTTGCATGGACAGCTGTATTAATGTGGCGTGGGAACGGCTGGAGCTGGAGCTTGAGAGATCGATCATGAGCCAGGTCACCTAGGGTCTTGCATCTCTCACCTATTCTGTAGTTACTGTCCTTGGTTGTGCTGTACAGACAAAGCGACCGATAGCTGTGCTACATGGATGCATGACGGAGCTCCCTTATACTGCTGTTCGAACACGTACAGCTGCCAGAGCCTGTGCTCCCCCTACTCGTTGAATGCCGGAGATCGTGCAGAGTCCTCTGGGGAGAGAGCTCGCACCTTGGTCGAGATGGACTCTAGTGATCTCTGGGACATCCCTGTTTTTAGTGTACAGACTTTTTTTTTATATACTGCAGCTGACCTGTACATGGACATGCAAGACACTCCTTCCTGCAGTGTCAGCTGTGATCTGTTTGCTCTGAATCAGGCTGTCAAATCGGGATCGAGTGGCTTTGGATCTCAAGCGCCAGAGGCGCAGCGGTCCTTGTGAGGGGCGGGCTGGACTGGGAGGAGGTAGTTTTACTGGCTACCGAATGAGAGAGATCAGAACCCTGGGTCAGTTTTGATGCGGTATGCCTTTACACATGATCTTATTTCAGTTATAGAAAATGGGCAAGACTTGGGAAAAGAATCCCAAATTTTCAAGCATGGAGTCATTCCCGAGCAGCTCTGGAGAGCCCGTAATCCAGAATCTGAGCTTTCGAATGGGGATGCTGGTTGCATTAATTCCTTTCCTGTGGTTCACCCCCATATATCTCCCAGACACATTAACTGCAATCAAGAAGCCACATTGGCCTCAATTAAAATTCAATTAGGGCTCAAATTTAACTCCCTGTGTTGGAGTATGAATTTAATTGAGGGCAATTCAGCTGAGCGGGCATCGAGATCTCGGATAATGAGGCAGGGCTGTGAGCAAGACGTGTCCTCCGAAAGCCATGCGTTACATCAGCCGCTGAGCCTTCATTGCTCACACAGTGCCATCGCCTCATCCAGGTGGGGGCTACGCACTGGTGGAGGGGGGGGGTCCCCATTACCTGTAAAGCGCTTTGAGTGGAGTGTCCTGAAAATGTCAGGAGTTCATCATCTTTAGGATGGCCAGCTGGTTTACAACTGGGCTCTGTGGCAGCAGCAGCAGCCCCTGTATTTGCACAGGAGGTGCCATGCCCAGTGGACATGCCCAGTGGTCGGGCCCCCTCATCAGTTTGAGGTGCTGCAGATGCCGAATCGGAGGAGTGCCTGGCAAGCGTGCCGGTTTCTCCCGGAGCTGAGGGATCCTGGCCGTATATACCACCTGCTCTTGCTCGGCGGCGCTGTGCCACTGCTTGTGCCATCCCTGTCGCAGCAGGTGGGCAGAGCGACTCGGAAGCTCCATCCGGCGATGCAGAGCTGCACTGCAAGGATGCCGAGCCAGTCGTAAATGCCTCGGCTGTAAATATCTATATATTTTTTTAACTCCTGCGGCAAGGCGCGACGCCAGTGTTTTGAAAGGAAAAGGTGCAATCCCATCGGAAGTGCCCCCTTGCTGTGCAGAGCTCCTGCCACACCGCCTGAACAAAGTGTTTCAATTTGGAGGCTGTCTTTCGCAGCTGGGGCTTCAGCATCTGAACTATTCCATCCGTGAGTCCATACAGTTTCCTACAGTCTGCGTCTCGTGATCTAAAGCCCTCATTCCAAGCCAGAAGGCTACAGACTGGTATTTATGGGTGTCTTGGGCCTACAGAGAGTTTTATCTTGGGAGCAAAGTGTTTCATACTATTTTTTTTTCCGTTCCAGCTGGGGGAGATTTCTCACACCCCCCCCGCGTCTGCTGTGCGCAAGCTTTTGAAAATCCTCGGCTTTCATCTCCGTCTTGTAAGAAAAGCTACAGCAAGCCCACTGGGTGATTTTTCACAACCCGTTGCTCCAAAGGTTAAATTTCGCCCTGAGTTTGGTAAAGCAGTTTCAAGAGGAAGAAGGTGCAGATCTGAGTGACGGGGGGAAGAGAAACGGATGGGCTTCTGATTTGATTTGGTTTGAAATTTCCCCCAAGAAGGTGGAGCAAACTTTCAAGTGACGTTAAAATGCTGTCCCAGTGCGCTGTAGAAGATATTTCATTCAGTACTCATGTTGGGGGGGAAGTTTTTTTTTAAAGAAATGAATGCAAAATTTAATAAAATACGTGAGCTAAGTTGCTTTTAAGAGGGATTGTTTTGCATGTTAACTACAGAGACACTGAGAATCACTGTAAAAGATTCCTTTTAAAAATAACTTCCCCCTCACCCACATGAACATAATCTACTGCAAGTAACTTTAAAAAGTGTTGCAGTTAGGAAAGGAAAGGAACTTCCCCAGCACTGTTCTGAACTGTCCCAGAGACTGCAGCACACATGGGAATCTGCATATGGACACTTCTGCACCTTCCAGTAGCCTTCTGTTCAGTTTTATTTATGTAAAGTGTGTCTGTCTGAGCTGATTGCACATCAGCGCTGTAGTGCAATATAATTTTCCATTCTTTCTTTGTTACAATGGATGCAAAACATCCGGATTCACTGTGATTTAAACCCGGCAATGTGGGGGTCCCTGCTGAGTAAGGGGGGGGGGTCTTCATTGTTTCCTCAATGACAAGTTGAGAAACAGCACCAGGAGAGGGAACACACTTGAGGTTAATGCCTTGTGTGCAACTGGGTTCCTTCAGTACATCAGCCCAGTGTTAAGGTTGGGGGATAGCTGAGGCTCTGGTCCAAATCAGGGACTTGGTCTTTGCATCCAAAAACCAAACTGTCTCATGGGGTTTCACATCCCTCCATTTAGTCATTTCGATCTATAAAAATGGATGTGGGCGACCCCCTGCTCTGAGTCGTTTCTCCACTCAAACTCAGGTGGAGACAGGAGCCCAGAACAGCTACACAACAGCACCATTTCCAACCCCTGCTTCACCTTCTGCTAAGTGTTTTAATGTCTTATTTGTCTTGCCTGGACATGTGGATTCTGTTTTTTTTTACTATGGTTCAATGTTTATTTTAGATAAAATCCAGATCTTGCATCCTGTCTGAGAGGGTGCTTCACTTCCCTGTATATTCACGTTAAACGGGTAGGAATCGAGAAACGTGGGGCAAAGCAATGCTCGTGTTTTTAGTTCTCCGTGACCCAGCGGAGCCGTGTAAGCGTCGTGCGCTTGGCGAGGACACGCCTGGAAAGGGCAGCTGTCCTGTTTTTGGGTGCGAGCTGGGTTTTGATCGGGTTGATGGGCTGTCTTTAAGATGACCACTGGAGGGCGCCGGTGGCCGCGGTTAGACCCCCCTGCGTGCGCCGCTGATCCGGCTCTGTTGTGGAGAGTTAAAAAAGGCGATTCGTGCGTTTATAATTCCCCACCACCAGCACCACCAACGACTTTAAAGTGAAGGTGGTTTGTGACTTCAGTTTGTACTGAGACCGTGACAGCCCTGGGAAGTTGCCTGGAGGCATCTGTCTTCCGTTTTTGCGTATATTTTAAATCTTTGCTTATAGGACTACCTCGGGCAAACTGCTAGTCTTTAAGAAAAGCAACGTTTGGTTTGAGCATTTCTGCACAGTGTTCGTTGGTAAGGGGGCGGGGGTAGACCTGTTCAAACCCCGAACTATTGACCTGAGCAGAGGCTGGACCGGTGGTGTTGCAGTGCATGTCGGAACTTGTAGTCCTTTAAGGGAGACGTGTAGCTGAACACTGAAAAAGGGATATTTATTTAATACGTGATCTTTTCTGTACCTCTGACAGCCCCATTTTAAATTATATGTAGCTCCGGGAATACGTGTGTAGGACTACTAGTCCTGCTGGGTGTACTGGAATATGTCCTCTTGCCAAATCTGTTGAATGTTTTTATTATTATTGTATAGCTTTCTGATGAGGCCAGTTTTGTTGTAATCTTTTACGTTTACATAAATCATACCTATTTAAAGTCTGTATTTTGTACAAAAATCTGTTTGTAAATCCCATTTTAAACAGCATTTTGGAAACCTTCTAATTTGTCTTTATATACATTTGTTATTTGAATAAAGTCTTTTATTTCTTCTCCTTTTTTTTTTTTTTGAAGCGATTTGTTTTAAGTGCTGGGAACAGTTTTAGAGTGGAGCGGGCAGTGGGGTTGGGAGAGCGAGGGGAAGAGGTCAAGGTTCGATGTTCAAATGGGTCAAGAAGAGCCTGATGGTTTCTCCCCCTTTTCCCCAGCGGGGGGGGGGGGGGGCTGAGGCCCCAGCAGGAAGGAAGGAGAAGTTAAACGGAGGACCTGGGAGACGAGCACAGCCTGTAGTGAGAGCCCAGCCCCACCCTTCCCTTTCACAGGCACGATTTCAGGTTGCCAATTCTCCATGGAGACGTTGCCTTGGCAACCGCTACTTACTTATTTATAGAGCTTGGCCAGGTAGAGAGAGAGAGAGCGATGGTTATGGAGAGGGAGACTGATGTGCCTTCAGGAAGGAAGATGCAAGTCTTTTCTCCTGATCGGCCTTCGATTGGTAGCCGGTTGATGAATAATTGAAGCCCCTGCCGCGAGACCACTGCCTCCGCAGCCATCGCAGGGCCTGTCCTGCTGAAAGGGATGGAGGGAGGCGTCAGGCTCTTCCGCACTGCTGCCGGGGAGCTGCGATATGATCATGGTCTTCCTTTTCCTAGAAATCTGCTGTACCGGATCAATCACAAATATCAAACATCCACCTCATGCACCAAGCTGCCTGCTGCCCAGACAGACCTGGAGACAGACGTGGTCTGGGGGCCTGTTATCTGAGGTGCATCGGCAGGTAACGGGCCCGCACACACAGCCCCCTCTTGCCCTTTGCAGCTGGGCGAGACCCTGGCCAGCTGTAGAAGCACACAATTGCCCTCCAGCCCTGGAGGATCTTGGGAGAGGAGTCTACAAGGCCGTGGGGCAGATGCTGACCCCCATATCTCACCCTCAGGGTGTTTAATCAAGGGTGTGGAACTGTCAAGAAAATCCTCCCGACTCCCCATTGCAACTGTATAATAATTTAATAATAATAATTACTTACACTTATATAGCGCTTTTTCTGGACACTCCACTCAAAGCGCTTTACAGGTAATGGGGATCCCCTCCACCACCACCAGTGTGCAGCCCCACCTGGATGATGCAGCCATAGTGCACCAGAACGCTCACCACCCACCAGCTCTCAGTGGGGAGGAGAGTCCCCGTCACTACACTGGGGCATTAGGACCCACATGAGCCGCAGGGTGAGCGCCCCCTGCTGGCCCCACTAACACCTCTTCCAGCAGCAGCCTTAGTTTTTCCCAGGTCGTCTCCCATCCAGGTACTGACCAGGCTCACACCTGCTCAGCTTCAGTGAGTTGCCAGTTGTGAGCTGCTTGTATAGCTGCTTGTTCCAGGAAATTGAAAGAAACGTTCCTCCAGTTGTTAATTCAATTGTGTGGCAGTCTGGCACACCCTGTGCCAAATGCTGTCCACTCTTGGGCAAGCAGAGGAATACACCGCTCAGGTAAACTGAGAAACACAAGGATCACAACAGCAGTCTGAGCAGGTCATCAGTTCTAAACTGGGTAGGTATTAAAAGTAATTTTACTATGGAATTGCCTCTCATTTCTTATTGACTGGCAATAGAGGTGCAGGTGTAATTGTATAGAAGCTCATGTTCCACGGGCGATGATTTTCCCATTTAAAGCAAAGTTTCCGTAGACGGCGTGGGCAGAGGGTTCAGGTTTCATGGTCATGACTAAAATCCAGGCGTTGCGCAGTTAGAGCCATCATAAGCCTCACCATTGCCCGAGATACTTAATTGCAGGGTGACGCACCAGTCGTTGCAGTCCTGTTCTGTTAGCAGTGCGCTGCAGTGAGTGTTGTATTGAAACTTCCACGGTGGAGCAGTCACAGGCATACCAGGCTGAGCTGAGAGATTAATTATTTTTGAACTCCGGGAAAGGGGCTCATATTCCCATTCCCAGTGTCCCAGTGGGACTGCACACTGAGCTGTGGCAAAAACAACACCTCCCACAGGGGCAAGTCCAGTTAGCATCCAGCACAGTTTCACCGGGACCAGCAGCTCAGGGACAAGTAGGTGTTGTGAGACAGGAAAGCTTACTCAGGCCTGCAGATGACTGATGAGTAATAAACACATGCAGACTAATCAGTCGCTTAACCAAGATCAGTCTGTTGTGCAGAACTCTTGCATATAAAGATACTAGTGTATATACTAGTACCACTTACTGCACAGAGGTATTACCATATTGAGCAGGACTGAGCAAGATTTTTTGATTTTGTACATGCTGTGTAATCTTCGCTCATCCTGGCCAAATTTCCCACTGGCCTTTACCAATCATGGCCTCCTAATAACCCCCACATTGGTGGTTGAGGGGATCCCCATTACTTGTAAAGTGCTTCGGAGTGGAGTGTCCAGGGAAAGTGCTATACAAGTGTAAGGAATTATTATCATCATCATCATCATCTTTCCCCGGGAGGTGGGGAGACGGTGGCCGTCAATCGCTTCAATTCGTTTTCTCCCTGAGGGCTGACCCGTCTGCCTGGCGCCTGGATGGAAAAGGACACAGTCATTCCCAACAGGGCGTCCAGCCCGATCACGGCGAGGCAAAGGAGCTGGTTCTGGTCCTGCGGCCTCCTGGAGACCCGGCACGCAGGCGGGAGCCGGAGGGCGGATCTGCGGGGATGAGCTCGGCTCCCCGCCGGCGGAGTTCATTTTTATCATCGCCGGCTTGTTTACCGAGGGCGCATAAATACGTCAGTCAATCCAATAAAATTACTTGTATCCGTACATAAAAATAGTGATTTATAGACCCGTGTGGAGGCCTGCGGGGGAGCCAGCCTGTCGAAGTAGGCTTGGCGTTACGCGTTTCGGCGACGTCTCTCTTAATTTTGGCCGGTCCCGTTGCGCAGTTAAAACGCGGAGGAAGATGAGATGGGAGATCAAGCTCTTTTGCAATCGTTTAAGGCCCGTCATAAACAGTATTTACGAATTTATTCTTAGTAGGATTTCTCAAAATTACTTTTCCTTCTCCACCGCCCCTCTCCGGAATTCACCTGATTAAAGCGGCGATGGCGGTTGTGTTTGAAGTGCATATTTCAAAAGCAAAAACGGGCGTACACTGGTGTAGCAACGAACCAGTTCAGTTTTCACATGTGTGTACGGAAGTTACATTCCCCCAGGTTTCTAATGGAGGTGTGTTTTGGGGGATTATTGCCAACATGAAAAGAGCACCTTTGTTTTTTGATAAGCGGGGAAAACTGACGAAATTTACTTGTCTGACGCCCAGCCTTTACAACAGACTTGTGCCGTTAGTTTTAAAACACTGCGTTTTCATTTTTTAAAAAACCGCGAAGCGATTTCACCACGAACAGGTGTCTGCATACCGGGGTATGCGTGCTGGGTCAGAGATACTGTAAATAACGGGAAAACTATAGGAAATAAAGTCCGAGGAGGAGATGCTTCGACTTCTGTCTTCCTCGTCGCTACTATGACGCCTGTGGATGAAGGTGTCTGGTATTTTCCTTGAAGTAGCGCTGGGATCTTGGGTTACACTGGGAGCTTTCATCTGTTGACGGACTCGCAGAGCTGGCGAGGTGGAAAAGGCTGCGATGAGTTACTGCCCAGGGTGTTTGTTCAGATTAATAACAGAGGACCCAGGGAGCTCTTGCGCTCTTCATTAATTCATGAACCGGCGGTTCGCGATTGAGTTTCATTCCTCTCGCTCACCTGCAGCACCGCCGGGGCCGTCGAGACCGGGGCGCTGGGTTTTAAGCTTTGACCCGTTTATTTATTATTTTTTTTGTTTTACCCTCACGGCTGTTGCCCACACCATAAGATGCGATGTGTCACCGCACGGAAAGAAGGAACCCCATCATGACTAATGCGCACATTTTACCGCTCGGATAGAGGAGGTTGCAGAGCAGGTGTGTGACAGGGTACCGCCTCGGCCAGCTCACCGGACCCGGACTCTAGTGAGGCAGTCAAGACAGGTGAGATTTCTACTCCCTCTCTCCCCCCCCCACCCCCAGCAGCCAGACAGAGACGGGTGAGACACATTAAAACGACGGAAAAGGTTGAGAAAAGTTGGAAACGTCCAACTCCAAACCTTCCCCCTTTGATTGAGTTGACGTAGGATGCAAAGGAACAGGTAAAGGTGTATTCCGTGCTGAAAGGAAAAGAGAAGAGACACCAGGTGTGTCTGAAGGGAAACGTTGTGTCTCTTTTCTGTTCCGCACGGAATAAACCTTTGCCTTTTCCTGTGATGCCGGCATTATCTCGTTTGCTCCCATGTTGGTCTTCCTCCACTGGCTATACTGGGATATCGAGCAGAGCAACCACTTTGGGAATGGGCCATGTCATTTCCAAACCCAGCACTGGCAGACTGGTGAAAAGTGACACAGTGTACACCGATAGGACTCCTGATAGTACTTTTCCCAAAGCAAACGATGAGGGCAGGACAAGAGTCAGATGTCGCTGTTCGGTGTTCAAGCGAAATGCTTGTAAATGGCACCGGCGCTCGTGTTTTGCGGTTCTTGCCGATCGATGAGACCAGATTATTGTATTTTTTTTTTTGCGAGAAGCAGATGAAAATACGCACCGCCCATTTCGCTACAGCAAGAAAGTGCCACAAAACGTATATCGTTTTATCGGGACAGGAAAGGAGAACTGAACCCAGGCTCCTTTACAAAAATTAGATCGCAGTCCCTTATGTTACAATCCGATATTTTGTTTTCACAAATCTCCCTGGGACACCAAGCAACTCCCCGTGTTCGTGTATATAAAAAAAATAAAAAACTCAAAATAATACGCATCTGTTCCCGGAGCACCGCCATTTATTATACCAGACAACGGCAATACTCAAAACGGTGAACGCCGGAAACCGACAAAACGTTACCTACGAGTGATTAATCCGTGATATAAACTTAATAACTGACTGGAATTGTTTTTGTCTAAAGACAATTTATTTTCTTTCTGAAATAAACAGTTTCCTTTATTCGCTCGACACGACGATTTATCCGTTTACAACACAACGCTCGTCGCTGTGCGCTGCGCTTCAGGGAGGTTAATGGCGGGAAAACAGCCATCTTGAGGACATAATTAATACCAGAGCGCGCAGTGAAAAATGACTTAAAATTGTTTAGATAACGGCAGACAACCGCAGAAATATAGAGATATAAGGTTCTAGACAGTGGTTATTAAGTCTGACAGCGTTCACAATGGCTAGTGTTTGAGAGGGGCCGCTGAAATGCTCAAGGCCGAGACCTGTGTTTTGCCGCCCGAGGTACGTGTTGGAAGGTAAGGAGCTGTTTGAATGAAGTTTTTGGAACCGAAGAGTTGAAATTATGTACTTCAACAAGTTCTTCTTGTTTAATGGAATGAAAGGTTTGGTCAAATTTTTAAAAAACTGCAGTCAGGATATCCGACAGTTACAATCTTTCTCCCCAGAGAACGGGAGGAATCGGAGGTGATAATTGTGCTGTCGTTTTTATTACCCCCAGCTGAAATCGTTTGAATATAAAAATTGTTCACCAAATACAGATAAAGTTCTGCATTACTATGTGGTAGAAGTTTTTTTTAAAAAAAATCCTAAGCAAAGACGAGTTAAACGTTTCTGGAACTGTAAATTAGGTGTGGAGTGTAAAGATGTAAGTAATTATTTTGTGAATTTTAAACGAGTTCTGTATAGTGTACATGATGTGTCTTGTGCAGGCTGCATTTCTGTTTCCATTTGTACAAATGTGTACATTTGCCTACTATACTGTATGCGTGTGTATGAATAATATACACCTGCTGGTTTGGAAACCACCCAGTATCCATTATTAAGCCTACCATGTCAAGCTTGAATGCCTTTTATTTTCTCTTAGGGCTTTATATTGATCAGATTGTTCTAAGCCCAGCAACTACCCATGTATAAAAAAGGCATTACAATGCCATATATCATTATTTCAGCAAACAACCTTTGTTTTCTTGACATCGTTTTCTTAGGCAGAAAATCTGAGTCAGTTTGTTGATATGCATTTTTCCTTAATGGTGTTGACTAAGCTTTTATCACTCACAATATTCTGTTTTGGTCAACGTTTAAGACAGTGATAACTAACGTTTCTTATGTAAGAAGACGAGAAAGGTTAAGAATGAGGTGATGCCAGATTTGTATGTTTGGTTGTTAGGACTTGAATAAACTGAGAACTGTCAAGCCATTCCTGAAAGATCTCATAGATCCAGCTTCTGCAGGGTGGCTAAGGCTTAGGTTTGAGCCTCTTGTGACTCGATATTTCCAAAAGCATCTTCTGATTTCTGTACCAGAATGTTCCTTATTTTAATGTCCTCCTTTGTCTTGGGGTCTTTATATTGTCACTGAGGCCTGGACATTCAGTCAGCTGGATCGACTGTCCTTGCCTTTTAGGAATAAATGGGAATGCCAATCAAGTCCCCTTATAACCTCCTTTGTGATTTAGAGTCTGTGTGGCCACATGAAGTCCACTAGCACAATTCTGTGGCATAAAAGCTTGACAGGGAAGAGTCCAGTACCTCCAAACCAATCCTTGTGTTTTTGTCTTTTATTCACAATCCTATGTTAGGGTAAGTAGTCTTCTCTGTGTAAATGTAGCAGTGACCCCCCACCCCATGAAGTACAGGTGGCCTTTGTACAGGTCAGCAATAGTCTTGCATGAGAACTGTGAGTCGATCTACAATACTGTCCTTGGCTGAATTCAGAATAAAAATATCATTAAAATATACAGTCAAAAAAAGATGCTAGAATGTAGTATTCCCTGGAGCTGTAAGTACATTATTGTAATTGTGATCTGGCTGCTTGAGGAGAGATAGGAGAGTATACGTTTGCTTGTATCTTCCTACAGACAAGTTCAGTTAAGTAGAGCTGATGCTGTCATCTTCCAGTGCGGTGCCTTTTCCATTGACATTTTTTTACTATTGAACTGAAATCACTCAGCTTCCCTGAGTTCAATTAACTGTTACTATGCAGCCTTGGAGGAGTGTGTGAATACAGTATGTTTCTTTGTTGTCATAATTGTTGCCTAGCCTGAGGTTTTTCGATGTATCATCCGATCTGTTTGCTGGTTACCAGATTCAGCTCAGGCACAAAAGAGGGACCTGTAGCCACACAGGGTTGGGAAGGAGAGATGGAGAGACACAAGGCCCTGTTCTGCACGATGTGTTGCTCGCTGTTGTTGGGAACACAGAGGACCTTTATTAAAGGAGACTGCATGCCATTATTTGCTTTGAAAAAGGAAGCAAACAGGAGGTTGGGCTTTCTTCTCTTTTGATAAACCAGCTGGGCAGCACTCCTGTCCCCTAGTCGCAGTGCCCATGCATTATTTATCAACCACTTCATTACTAACTCTCTCTTGTGCTTGCTTGTTTGCGTTTTTTGGGTGGTTTACCTTTATCTGCTTCTTGCAGTCTGATTGCTCGTCTTTCTGTATTCTGTCTTTCCCAGTACTCTCAGTAAAGCCACTACCACGGGTTGCTTTCCTCCTTCATGCTCCTTCTTGTCTTTCATCTAATCTTCATGGTCTCTGTGCTAATACAGGTCCTTGCTGCCTTGAAACACCCCTCTTCAAATGTTTTGCCTTGCACTGTTAGAAAACTCTGGCCTGTAATGTGGTGCCAATAACCTTTTAGAGGTGGGGACCTCTAGTATTTCATCTCTAATCAATGTAACACAGCCACTCCAATATCTGACGATTAAAACACAGTGCCTCTAGTGTCCTGCCTTTGACAGATAAAATCCCCTGTCTCCAGTATACTGACTCTAAAAATGAAATCCCATTGATTCTGATATCCAGTCTCTTACAATTAAAACCCACTATCTCTCAATTCCTAAACCCTAATGATTAAATGCTACTGCTTACAATATTCTGTCCACAACCATCATAACCAACTGCCTTTAATAAACTGCCTCTATCCTTTAAATCCTGCAGCCTCCAGCATCCTGTCTATAACACTTAAATCCCATGCCTTCAATATTCTGATTCTAACAATTAAAATTTACTGCCTCAGATAAACTGCTTTGATTCATTAAAACCCAGGCCTCCAATAACCTACATAATTACCATAAATTCCTTGCTTCCAGCATCCAACCTCTATCTATAAAAACACACCTCCTTGGCACACCTGCTTCTGTCAATTAAGTCACCCTGCTTCCTCCCTTCACTCTAAATTCAGACCTCTTTATCTCTGACCACACCACCCCCAAGACTCATGGTCCAGCGGTTCATCGCTGTTGCCCGACACACAGCCTATACTGCTTTCCTGGGTCCTGATCTGCTGTTTCTAAGCTATAACTCATGCAGCCTCCCAGCCTCCTGTCTTAGACCATTGCACCACAATTTCACACTCTCCGCTATGCCTCAGTGCTCAAACAGACCTTGTCCCTGGACTCCCTTTGATTACCATAATAGCTCTCAGTGTGTGAGATATTCCTTGCCTGTAGCAATGCAGAGGTTCGCTGTACCTTTAAGAGAACGGGAGAGGGAGAGGTAGAGAGAGGCAGAGGGAGAGAGAGAGAGAACACATTAATCTCTCATGAGCTAATTTTTTGTTCATTCTTAGCTGTGCTGAGCATCTCTCTCGTACCGGCACACAAATACGAGAGAGAACCACACACACAAACACAGAGCGCGCGGGGCTGTCATTGCGTGGCTGGAACAGAGCCATCTCGGGCGAAGGAGGAACCCGGCGAGGAAGACAAGAAGGGAAAGAAAAGGAAGGAGGACGGAAGACGGGAAGAGCGAATAAGAGAAGAGAAGAGAGTGAGAGGCAGAAAGAGACAGAGACTGAGAAAAGGAGAGAGAGAAAGACAGAAAAAAAGAACAGGAAACAATATTACTCACAACACAAGTGGTTCGTGTTGCAGAATGGGAAATGCACCATCCCAAGGCATGTCAACTCTATCTCCATGCATACTTTAGTAGCAGGTATTTTTAATTTGCGTGTTTTCCAACTGCTGGCTGTCAGTTATCTGATATCAGGGGGGTTGATGTGTCATTGCTGTATTTTCTGCTCACGCTCTTGTAACAGAAAAGCAAAGCGAGAAGAGTGGCGTTTTGGAAAGGGTCAGGGGGAGAGGGGAGCATGGGGAAGGATGCTGGGGGTGTCAGCAGAGGAGCAGGTTTTGTTTCGGAGAGAGGACCGAGGGAAGCGCACTGGGGAGGGCTGCTTATCTCGCCACTGCTTGGAGAGCAAGCGGGCAGATGTGTGGACAGCTGTGCGAAAGCGGGCACTGCAAGTGAATGAGCAGGGGGGGGAAAAAAAGCAACTGTGTGGGATTGAAACAGAGTGCAGAAGTGAAAGGAAAGAGGAGGCCAGAAGAGTGACAGCCGGCGCCGGGTGTCAGAATGGAGAGGGGATGGAGAGGAGGGAGAAGGAGGAGGAGGAGGAGTGGGGAACAAGGATGGAAGACAGTCCGAGAGGGTGAGGGGCAGAGGCACAGAACGGCACAGGGACAGCAGCTCGGCTGGCAGAGAGGAAGGGAGTTCGTGCACATGGAATGGGAGAGAAGGAGGGATGAACTGTAGCACGGGAGAGATGAAGCATTCCTCTCTTGTTGAAGAGTGTAAAGCAGGAAGCACATTGCTTTAGTTCTGCGCTTTAGTGCTTTAAGTGCTTTCTCACATGCACAAAGAGAAGGAGGCATGTTTTGCCAAGGATGGGGTGTCTTCTGGGGAAGCACGGACAGGGAAGGAGACACGCAGGCAGAGAATGAGAATGTGCAGGTTTGACCCGTGAACCACCCAGACAGGCAAAGAGGTTAGGGCATTTCTGCGAGAGCAAGCCGGGGAGGGGTCTGCAAGCAAGGGCGCTCGCAGGAGCTGGTGCAGGATGAGAGAGGGAAAAGGAGAGAATCCAAAGGAAAAAGCAGGAAGAGGTGTATGGTTAATGGAGGGACACAGGCAGCTATGGCTGACTGAGAGACTAAGCGTCTGCAAGAAGAGAGAGGAGGCAGGAGAGGTGGTTTGCCGACAGTCAGCGAGACGGAATAAGAGGAATGGCTTGTTAGTGTTGGTGTCAGGAGGATCCCTCTGTTCTGCGCGCTACAGCCTTCACACAGGCTGTCACCCGGGGACAGTCTGGTTGCCACGGAGAAATATTCACAGGAGCGGGAGCGAGTGGAGAAGGAGAGGTGGACCGAGGGAGGGGCTGGGCAAGGCTTGGGGAAAGGCAGGGATGAAAGGCTTGGGGGTTTACTAGGGGAGGGCGAGAAAAGGGGATGGGGATCAAAAGGATAAGGACAGAATGAAAGAAGAGCGGAAGAATGAAGGGAGAGATGGACCCCGCGTTTGGAAGAGCTGGGAATTACAGAGGGGTTGGGAAGAGGAAGACCAGATAAAAAGGAAGGCAGGCATCAGGATACTAAGGAGTGGAGTCAGGATACGGAGGGAAAATGGGAGAGTGATTAAGGGGAAAATGAGAACTGATTCTGGGGCGGGGAGGGGTATTAACTGGGGGCTGTGTGCACAGAAAGGCAGAAAGCGGGCAGCAATGACCTTGATTTCTTTCCATCTTTGATCGCTAACCTTGAGCAGTTCATCTCCAACAAATGAAGTTCTCATGCTTCAGTAGCAGAATTGCCACCTGAATTGAGACGTGTTGTTCAGACCCGTTACGAACCAAACATGCTTTACATTTGCAGAGCCTTTGGTGTTATGAAAAATAAGATTTATCCACATAAAAAGACTAACATGCGATCAGTTTTAAGCATTTGGGATATATCGCTAGTGAGGAATATACCACTAGTCCACTCTTGCTGGAGCAATTTCAGGTTTTTAATTGGATGGATGAGCACCGGTTCCGCAGGGCAAGACCAGCATGAGCTTAAATCCTCACAGTAGGTTACTGTTTTTGCAAAAAGGAGAAAGCAAAGCAAAAATTGATGGTTATAATTTGAAAAATATTTTAAATCAGGAGGACACTATTCTGTGCACACAGATCCCTTTGTTAAATGGAAAGTGGTGAAAGTTTAGTACAAAGAGACTGAATTTCAGAAAGGCACTGTTGACATTTCTCATAGAGAAGGATGCTCATGAACTTTGCGCTGTGGAAGCTGAGCTGTGGAGTTAACATTCTGGAGCCCATTTCTGCCAATATGTGAAAGCTCTCGCCAAGCTACGCTGGATGTCTTGGGCGTACAACTAGTGACTAAAAGCTGGCTTTGAAATGGTAAAAAAGCTTAATGTCTGTGAGCGTACGAGCACTCATTTTCAGAGACCCTGAGTTGCACTAGTCCTTCATAATCTTGCCAAGGTCACCACACGCTGTGGAGTGAGCCCTGGCTGTCACTTGGTTTGAGTCACGGTTGGTTGCAGTTCGGTGTTAACAAGACAGATCCTAGGCTGCCAAGTTCTGTGTCTGTGTTTGAAAGTGTCCAGAGAGTTTTTCTAACCTGCCGGGGTTGGGGAAAAACTTGACTCTGTGGGCCAACTTAATCCTCACAAGCAGTTCAGAGCTGGGTCATGGTTGTAGCCCTGTATTGGAAATGCTGAGTCAGCACTGCCTCAGCACATCATACTAATAAGTGGCAGAAAGCTAATTGGGGTGTGTGAATCTGAGAGGAATTCAGAAACTTTGATCTGCTGTTTCAGGTTTTGTCATTCACCTTGACTTCTGTGTGTTTTTTGGCAAAACAGCGCCTAAGTATAGGAATCTTGACCTGCTGCAGACTGTGACCATTCATAGTAACTTTCATTATTTTTATATTATTTATATTTTATTTACACATTATTTCATTATTTTAAATTGTAGTTAATGGATGTAACTATGTTATTTCCTTTGCTGTTTTACAGTGCATCCAACAGTATACATTTGGAGTATTCTTCTGTTAAGCGTTACTAGCTTTTTACATTTTCTTGCAGGGTTTTTGATAGATGATTTCAGTGGATTGGACACCTTGTCTTTGGGTTTAATGGTTTAATGCCATAGACCCCAGTAAGAAAATCTAGTGAATAACAATATGAAGATAAGGAATTACACTCATTTGTTGACTGTAGTCAATTTGTTTTTGTTTCTGCTGTTCAAACCTTTCACTTAAACAGGACTAAACTGAGACTGTTGAGTTGTGCCAACTGTGACTGTGTCTGTGACTGGGGTGGACCTTGAGGTGGTGTATCAGATAAAGTAACAAGCCATAAGTTACATTAAATCACTGATATTGGACAGATAAAATTGGACTCCTTGGTATTTTTTAAACTAAAATGTGCATTGCTTTTTTACGACTGCTGGACAAAACATTAAAAGAGAAGCTTGATTAAACTGAGATGTTTGAAAATAACACTGGTGGTTTAAGAAATGAATGTGCAGTAGCTTATATGTTTTTAAAACTAGGCTGCTTTTGTGTTTAGGTGGTTCTCTTGAAATGCAGGCTATTGAGGAATTTTGACTAGACGTGCGTGAGAAGGCTGCGCTGTGCTCTGGGCTTTTGACACAGTTCGGGGTGTGTGTCTTTGTGGTACTGTGTATGTGCTGTGTTTTGTGCTTTGATTTGCTCTCTGTTCGCTGGAGTATATATATTACCTTGCATACAAATGCTGAGCTATGATTGGCTGTTGATTACAACATAATGGTGACAGTGTGTTGCTGGCTTGGTTCTGGGTTTTGGGCTAATTTAACATGCTGGGATGTGCATTGTTCACGAGTGCCTTTGCAGCTGCATTGACTTGATTAAAGAGGGTATTACAAACCATTCATCCACTGTTTTTGCATTACGTTGGTGTTTGACCTTTTAATTAATTTTTACCTTCTTCTTCCAGTTTGCATTTGTGCTGGGCTCACTGTGAACAGCTTGTCACAGCTTTGTAGCGGCACCTCTGTGTGGCACAATGACGTTTAAATTAAATTTTAAAAAATTAGTTCTGCTGCAGTGTTTTCTATCAATCTTCCCACTTTTAGCAAGCTAAACAGGTGTGTAGCATATTACAGGGAAGTCATTGGGTTCAGATTGATGACAGAGCCATTGAAGGAAAATATTTCTTGACTTATTGTTTACAGTAAAGGGTAAAGCTGATCTCTTCAAGCCTGCATTCTTTCCCAGTCCTGTTTTCAAACTTAGATGGATAAAGTGCAGACATGAATTTACCATAATTTGGTGCAAATACACCAACAGTACTTCATTTTCAGCTGTGAGAGCACAGTGATGTTTTTGGTATCAACTGCTTTGTCAGTTTTTATTTTTATTATCTCCTGTATCGGCTTTGGAATTATTTTTAGATTTATTTGAACTGAAGGGCTTTTTATCTATTTTAAAGTGCTTTGAGATGATTGCTTTCAAAGGTGCGAAAAAATCATATAAAATCAAATTGGTTATTCGTATTGTTGTTGTAGTTTAGGTTTTCTTTCCACAGAATTATGCGTTTTGAGGTATATATGCCCTACATTAATTTAGAATGATTTAGAATAACAACAACAAGGAGAGATGCTTGTGCTTGATTTCAGAATCCTTGATATTAGTACCTTTGTCTATGAGATGCTCATGTATTTTGATTTGGTACATTTTACCTCAGTGGTCTTTAAATGCATTAAATGCATAAAAGCTGAGAGTGATAAAAACTGCGGAATGCAGGTTGAGTACTGTATCGTCAAAGTTATCAGTTATAAAGCACCTTCTGGGAGGAATCAGGATGTTTTATCAGGATCCAGTTCTTTGTGTCAAAAGCAGGTAGATAGATTTCAGCTGGGACTGTCAGTTTCCCATTCAGACATGCCACCTCTACAGTGAGAAGAGCCCAGAAGTAGACATGTGCTGTAAGTGTTATTCCACTGCCTGGGAGTTCGTGCTGTAGCTTGAACGATTCTCGGATGCGGTTCTCCTTCTCCCTCCCCTGCTCCAAGGCCAGTCTGCGGTGTGCGCAGGCTCGCTGGCGGGTCCCTGTGCCGAGCGATCCGAGCTTCAGCCTGGGGCGTTTTTCTGGAGCCCTGTGGGATCCTCGGATATGATGAAGATTTGTTCATCCAATTCATTACCTGGTAAAATGTGCATTTGAGGGATCATCGGGCCTTGGGAGAAATCACAGTCAGCCCAGTTCTGCCTGTTTTCCCCTTTAATCAGTACAGCTTCTGACTGGGGCTTGTGAGCCACAGTGGTCCTGGAGCACAAAACCATATTAATGACCTGACATTGTATTTCCCAGCCAGCAATTTCCTGGTAGCCTTAGTTATGTTACTTATTTATGGAAGGATGAACTGGTGAAAACTAAATATAGCAAGTGAGTCAGTTCTCATGTGTTTTGCACAAAAAGGGTTTTGTAATTTGCAGGATTTTGACAATTCCTTGTCTGTATTGCCTTCATTTTATTTAGTACATCACTAAAGAAATTCACGGAAATGTGCAGACATACTTTCCTACTCTGATGTGTAGTGCAGTGAAGAAAATGTTTCTTAAGGCATCCGTTAAGAAACGTTTATTCTTTAGAGATAATTGATGTGTATTGTATTATGTTTTTTTTGCCCAAATGTCGTTTCTGTGCTATTAGTATACATATAAACTGTGCATTGTTCTGAGAAGACTTGTCCAAGTTAAATTAATAGGAATGTGACAAGTTGGGAAAGACCTTATACACTGTAAACCACCTTGCAGTGCTATTATATTTTCCTGCTTCCATCTTCAGTAGCTGTAAGCTGTCCTTTCAGCAGGTAGTTCTATTGCTTTGCAGGGTTTTCCAAGTGTGGTCCAACCTCAAAAAGAGACAAATTTTATCAAAGGCCTAATTAGGTCTTTCCATGCACAGGTGCAAAAGTTACAAGCAGACTGACATAATATGTTAAACTGTGGATCTCAAAGACCAGACCTGAGGAGCATAGCATTATGGAGATGGCTTATGAAAAATACAGTAGTAGTCTATATATAAGTGATACCTATAGGGCTCTCCATGGCTATGTTCCTGAGTACCTGTCTGACTTTCTATCGTCCTATAGCCCTTGTCCGTCTCATTCTGGTCTCCTCTGTGTGTGTGTTGGTTTATGTTATCTTTTGAAAGAAAAGTACTATGGAAACCAAAGATGGTGCCACTGTAAATCAAGAACAATTGCATTATGGCTGTGAAAATGAAAAAAAAAAACTAAAAATATTTGTTTTTACACTTTCCTATGCCAGCTCAATCTGCATGTCACACGGGATCATGAATCATAGCAGCCTCACTGCTGTCCCTAGGGATGGAGCTCAAAGGAGGGTGATGCATTTTTAACACAGCCTGAGGTCACAGTAATTGCCATGAATTTAATGTGGAAGACTTGGCTACAATGTCTGCTTGGGACCTCTTACATTGTTTCAGATTTCCTGGCTGTAAAAGCTTTTAAAGCGTTTGTATGAGTTAGCCTTAATTATTGATATTGCAGTCTGCTGATGTTTACATCAAAGACACCGCGAGAGGAAGTTTCATGCTCTTTTGACAACACTGTGTTGCAAGATTCCATCCCTGCTTGTCAGTTCTGACACTAAAAGTAGAATTTTGATTATTACTTGTTTGCTGAAATATTATGCATTCATTGTATTAAATATGTCTAAATGTCTTGTCTTGTATCTCAGGGGTTATACAACCAACAAATATTCTGGTCCAAAGGAAGAGCACCTTATAGCTTGCTTTGGAGGTCCATCACATCCCATCCCAGTACATTTCAGGCCCAGAATTGCTTAGCTTTTGACATCTGGCCAGATCTGTCAGGGTGCTCCTAATGTAATGTAAATTCAAAACGCTTCAGGTAGTGATGCAGCCCCACAGTTGTAGCTGTGGTAGACTGACTATACTGCCTACCAGTTGACCTTAGAATAAACTGTTATTGATTATAGCCGTCCAGCTCAAACATTCAAGCCTTCTCTGTAAAGAGAACCTTTTTCCAGAAATATTAACCCACAGTTTCAATTCTGTTGGTCAGTTTAAGCCTTCTCATTCTTCTTGCTGCCTGTCCTCAGAGCTACTTCTGTAGGTCAAAATTTACCGTATATACATTGAAAGTCTGTATATATGGATTTATGCCACAAAATTAGATTATGGTTGAAGTGATAAGCTAAAGCATTTAAAGTTCTAGGTTCATGACATGTAAAGGTACCGAATTCCATTTGCTTTCCATTTGGCATTTTGTGGAGCTTCCCCTGAGAGGGGACTGGAACTCTGAAAAATTATGATTGAATAACATTTAAAGCACTGAAACCCAAGCCTCCCCATTCATACTGCCAGATGTTTCTGTGTATCAGAGTTCAGTTTTCCATTTTTGAAAATCAAACAGTAAATGTTTGAGAAATTGGCAGCAGTAACTTGGAGGATTCTCTCAGCTGATATACTTAGTGGTAGCCTGAAAATACGCTGTGCTGTACTGTAAATAATCACTCAAACAGCTTGTCTGTTTTGGGAAAATAAGGAAGACAGGAAGACAGGCTGAAGTAAATGGTTCTTGATAGGTCACCTTGTAAAGTTTGAGATTTAATTTATTTTTCTTACGCACATGCAGACATTGCTACGCTTTCTGATTTTCAGCATCTTCTTCGATCTTCACATGGCACTTTGTGTGTCTTTTAAAAGCCCTCTAATGCGATCTGCACTCAAATGCTTTTTTTTGTGTAAATTTAGCAGTGACTAAGCATCATTAATTATCATGTTGTCTGTATATTAATTATGAGGCAGTAATTGAATGCTTAAAGTGCATTATCCTGGCATTAGCACAGCACTCCCTAAGCTGTCAGAGCAGATGCGGTGATCTCTGTGTGTTTTCCATAGACAGAGGAAAGGAAGCAAGGTGGAATTTTGCCCTCCTCTATTCTCTGGAGTGCAGAGGGGCCGTGACCTGTAATTATTTTTCTTCCAACTCATTGATCATCGGGGGGATTCCAGGGAGCCAACATACCCATGGGCTGAAAGAGTGCGCTCTTCTATCTGGGCCAGGGCTTGCCACAGGGCAGTGAGTGGTTGTGACGGGAACATATCTGTGGGGCTTCATGCTTCTAGCCCGGCTCAATGTGGGATCAAGTCACAGAGGTTGAGCTGTCTTTCCTGCGAATGCTTTCATTCCAAAGGCAAATAATAGTAACATCTTTCTAGTTAAGGACCTTACGCGTAATCAAAGTAGTTTACATTTTGTTCCACATGTATTTTAATTGTGTTTTAAACCAACAAAAATCCATGATCCGGGAGTTAAAGTTAAAGTATTTAAAGTAGCATTAAAGTAGCATTACAGAACACTTAAATTGTCGGTACCGTGTTTTATCTGAAAACGATTTACAAAATAGGAAAAAGAGAGGATTTCCCGTCCCCTTTTCAGTAGTTGACATTTTGACTTCATCATCATTGTCAACATATAGCACAGTATTTACAGAAAGAACAATTGAACAAGGTGCCCTGGACCTTGTCATTGTCTATTCACGTGTCTCCACAGCTGGGTTTCCTGGAAATCCTGATGCCTGATCAGGTTCACAGGGGCTAGAGGCCAACCTGGACCGACACTGTGGGCAGAGAGCACTCATCTCTTTCCAGTATCCTCAGTTAGGGGAGTGAAGAATCTGCAAGTCACAATCTATGCAGATGTATGAGACTTTAACAACAAAAAATACAGAAACAAAATAGATGTGCAAAGGAAATTGAAAACGTTGAGGAGTGAAGTAATGAATTTCCCTCGCTGCAATCTTAGGTTTTTTTCTCTTCTTCTATTTTTTTTACACCACCTTCTGGTCTAAATCTCCAGTCCTAGTTTTCATTCCATGAAAAGGGAATAAAAATACCGGCTAAGAATACAAAGTAGGCAGCACTGCCATAATTTACAAAAATGCTTCTTCTCCAACTGCATTTCAATAGCCTCTATCTCCCCCTGGGCGATTGCTAACTTATTGAACTGTAGTCAAAGATTTATCAGTTTGTAAATTGCCAGCCAGCGTCATCAAGACTGGTTCTGCAGCCTCCTAATTGTGTTTCTTTGAATTTACGGCTTGCTTGAAAACTTGGCATCAGAGACTACAAAGTATTAAAAGTGATCTTATGTGAGCTCATTTATGTAAATGCTTATGTAAATATGTGTATATGCATATTGTGGTTGTGCGTGTATATTCATGACAACAGTAGTGTTTTTTAAATCAGAATGGCTACAGGAAATTCAATGTCATTGCCCTTATATTCCACCTTGATGAATTTTGTGTAGATTGTTTCTTCTAAATAGTAAATATATTGGCATTTTAACCTTATTCCATTATAGCCCTTTGGGATTGTTTAAAAAAATAATAATAACAACATAAATGCTAGCTATTACTAGTTTTCGTGCCCAACAGCTTGGAAATGAAAACGACTCATTTACTGCTGTAATAACAGGAACAATGTCATTTTGCCTGTCTGTCTGGAGAGGTCTGTGAGAGATAACCAGTGTCACTGGATTGATAACCAGTGTACAGTTGTGTTGGACTGAACTCATTCAGTCCCCTTCCTTCACTGTCTTCTCCATGTTATTTTTCTCCTTTCAGATCAATCTTTGTTTTTGTCTTGGATGTTTCAGAGGCTTCAGCAGCTTTCTGTAGCGGTACCAGTAGCTCCAGTTAAGACATCTTTTAATAAGATACTCAAAAAATCTTGAAAAAATGAAGTAAGAAGCAGATCATCTTTGTCACTTTTAACACTTGCTAATATTAAAATAAAACCTGATACAACACTGCTGTAGAAAATGAAGAGAGTGAATGAATGAGACTTTTCTGAATATATTTATTTTACGAGTGCTAAATTTTCTTTACTTATTTATGAAGGACAAGTAAGAGAAAAACACAAAATGATACCACCTCCACGAGTTACTGTACATACTGTATAACAGTGCCACTTAACATGTACTGTAATTGTTTGCTTTATTTTTGATAAATGAATAGTTTAAAATGTTCATCAGTGACATGTAGGTACCGCCATGTTGAGATCTCCTGCTTATGAAATGTCTTGGAATCCAAAGTGATGTCAGTGTGGACGTTCCAGGCGATAATGGTGCTTTTTCCCCCGACAACTGAGCTGTCTGTCAGTGTGCTGTTTCTGTAGTTCATTCCAGTGGACTGCTGAAGACATGCAAACTCGATTATGTTCAGATGGTGATGCTCTAACCTTGTTTTGAATCTGTGTGGCAGTGTGATTATTTGATGTCATAGACTTGTTTAATAATTAAACATTACAAAAAGATTTAATGTATGCCAAAGGTTTTTATTAGTATGGATCGGGAATTTATCAAATTTGGAATCTAAGGAAGTTTGCAAAAGAGAAGAAGCCATTTAATCTTCTTTGGGTGCTACTGCCAGCACTTACATAAAGTATTTTAAAAATCCACATTCCTAAAAATGGTTGGAAAGTGCCACGCTATAAAAAAGGAGAATAAATTATACAAAAAAAAAAGATTAAGACCTTAAGAATGTCAGTTTAAACAAGACAGCTTTAAGGTAGAATCTGAAGATCGACAGCAGTTTATAATCTTGTTGAGCGGACAAACAGGAGTCCAGCCAGAGAGCAGCAGAAAGTGACGCGAGGGGGATATTTTATCAGAAGTCAGAAAGGAGGGAGAGATTTCCTTCATGGCCTTAGACATCCAGAACAATATATTGAAATTCAAAAGGAAGCCAGTCCAGGGATTTTCTGACATGGGTGGTATTTTTTATATGTTTTTAAGAATGAGACCAAGTCAGAACTTCTTTGTATACTGAACATATGTTTATCTAAATACTTTGACAACCCAGCACATAGAGCACTGCTGTAAAAAAGCATATAGTGTACTAGTTCCTCAGCAGCAGGCACTGGCAGAACAGATTGTAACCAAACAGTCTTCCGAAGGTGAAAGAAAGACACCTTGGTGACAAAACTGAACAAGTGCCACCAAAATTAGACTATTTAAAAAAATGAGCACGCTTTTGAACCCATTTACTGAAAGATTTCAGAGAATGTGTTTAAAGAACATGGCTGGGCAGCTTGTTCCAGACACCCACAACCCTCTGTGTAAAGAACTACATCTGAGGAAGTCTGGAATTAACCCTCTGAAGCTGACTCTGTCTTTGAAGTCCAGTTGTTGGATGGCGTTGACCTGGCTGAGTGGAAACCACCAGGACATTTCCTCTTTATTGCCTCTCTTTCCTGTTGATAGCAGCCTATCACTCAGCTCTTCTAATATCCTCTCCTTTTTCACTCCTCTGGAGAGGGAGAAGATGACATTTGAGAGAAAAGCAGTGCCTCTCAGTGCAGTGTAGAAACGGTGGGTGTGTCTGGCATTCTGAAGTGTGTGCGCACGTACAAAAAGGCGGTGCTGTTTGACAAATAAAAGCTTGTGATCCTCTACCGTCTAGACCTTATTAAAATCAGAAAAATACACACATGGAATAGAAAACACCGGAACTGCAAAAGTAAAATCACCATTTTCATTTAGACTTCTCACTGGTCTAATCCTGATGCAGTTGCAGCAAATGCCAGCATTGGGTTTGGCTTTTAGGCTGGATGGCATTGGGGATACAGCTCCTTTGGGTGGGTTCGGTTTTTGTAATGCAGAGATCTGAAAGACGTCCCACTGACTTGTCATGTTCTAGACTGGCCTCGTGGTGGAGCGTGATGGCTGCATTGTCCTCAGTGAAAGCCTAATTCTTCACTATTGTGTTTGTGTTGCAAACGGTACAAGTTTTCGGCTGCTGAGTTGATGACTGGGGAATTAAAAGATGTTTAAAATTTCAAATGGTCTTCTTGTGGCTGAGCCACTTACAGTTACATGTGAGAGCCACCCCCCACCCCGCTCACACATACAGTATACACACACACACACCTCCAGACCCTCATCCCTGCAGTTGCTTAGAAACAGGAATTCTGTAAGCCCAGCGCTGTTGTTGTGGGGAAATGAGGGGGCTTCACTGATCAATTAGGGAATAAATCACCAGGTTCGGCCAAAACAGCTCTGTGTCTCGCACTGTGTCTGTTCAGGATATACTGAGCTGCTGCCCTTAGCAACAGGGATTGGACTGTTAAAGGGACAATCTTTACAATAATTTAACTCAGTTTCACAAACCTGGTACAGAAGTTCTAACAGGCCAGTACATAGGCTGTTCTCTGTCAGACTGTAAGATTCCTTTATTAGAGATTCATAGTTGCATATTGCTTACTTAATTTAGCTTTGGAAAATGCATTTAATCAAAGTAACCTATGGTGATATGTGGAGAAGTGGAATCCAGAAACACTTGGCTGTGTATAGATAATATCCTGTATCCTGCAAAATAGGCTACTGGATCAATTCTTAAGACATTCAAGTGTTATAAGGGATACTAGTCTTAGTATTTTCTCGCCAGGTGTTGCTTTGAATTCAGATGTTTCTGGGCTGGTTGCTCTAAGTCAGTGGCACACAATATAAGTGTAAGCTATTATTATTATTATTATTATTATTATTATTATTATTATTATTATTATTATTATTATTATTATTATTAATTATAACCTCAATCTTGCTTTACATAACATCTTGAGGTCCTGGTTAAACTGATGTATCTTAGTAGCTGTGAATGTGAGCTGGGGAGAGCACTTTGCTAATGAAACACTTCCTGATGTTGCAGGCAGATCTGCTCATCAGTCACTCATGCAGTTTATTTTGCTGCCAGACCGAACAAACGTTTAATTGGGATAGTACTTTTTTCAGTTCCGATTATGATCTATTTATCATGAGGATTTGCCATGAAAGTGGTTCAAGGTGTAACACGTGTGGTACCTCAAGTAAGTAAAATAATGAACTTATTTAGAATTCAAATCATCTAGGAGATGATAGATGACCCAGCACACAACTGCGCAATTTAAAAGTACAACCCCCTTTAATTTGAAATATATTAGTCATGGGAAAGAATTATGGAAGGCTGTCTGAAAACATCGGTATTCACCTCAGCATTAATACACAGTACACAAACAGAGGCTGCAACACATATATTGTACTCTTGGAGCCTCTTCACTTGTGTGACAGATGTTCCCAAGCAGGGTTAGAGAGTTTATTCACATTTAATGAATATCTTTCTGAAATGCTGATGAAAAGTGAGAGACAGGGCTTGATGATTATGTTGTTGTCGGGTGAATAAATTACTGTGCCAGAATATTCTCAATATTGATTAATTCTGGATTGGAATTAAAGCATCCTGTTGGGCTGGCATGTGCAGTAGGGGCACAGTTTTCCTGTGCTTTTCACCCTTGTCAATCTAGACGCCAGATATTACAAAAAAAATTATACTGTGACATTACAAGCAGTGCTGCTAGAATAGAATATGGTAGGTTGCTCAGAATATGGTAGCATCGTAAAGTAATTCTAAGATGTCTTGCCGTTAACCTCCTCGTACTCCAGCATTCCCCCGTGATTTGGATAGTTCTTTTCCCAGGTACTGTAGGAGATTCAGAAATGGGAGAATCTTGGCTCGTTCAGGATTTGTTCTCTGCTGGGCAACTATGTTTTGAGAAATCCTTCAATAGGGATTGGATGCAATAAGGATCCCATTTTAAACATAAAACAAAAATGAAATATGATTAGTCTAACTAATACTACCATAAAGTATAAAATATAAGAAGCAGAACTGGACCTCTGCTGATCCTGTATAACAGCTGTCAGACCAGATCTGTTGTTTGAGAGCGTTGATTTAACGTTTTACTGGACCTGGCAGTTTTCTTTTGTTTATGGGGACCCCGGACAGTTTTTGAGTACCCCCAGGGGTCCCTTGTTGTGACCGGTTAGGGTGGAAGGAACAGAGGTGAATGCAGCACAATGTGGTGCAGCAGTGTGGCTCTGCCTCTAGTCGTACAGTATCGTGCAGTCTGCTGGCGAGAGTCATTTCTGCCCTGTGAATGCTGGGAGGTGCAAGGGCTCTGCTCTAGGCCGGCGGTGTTGGAAAGAGAAAAGCAAACTCAATTGAGTAGCAGTAATGATGAAGTTGGCTTTGCTTGGTGGCTTCACAGCCTGGAGGCAGTGTTTTTAGAAGGCAGAAGCACTGGCAAGCAGAGAGGCCTTGTGGGTAGAGCTGAGAGATACTGCCGGGAAAGCAGCAATGGGTGGGCTTTAACCTTGGACCCAAGGAGCTGGAAAGGAGACAAAGTGGAGCAGCTTTTAGCAAAAGGCAAAGGAGAACGGAGTATCGGGATCACCTGCGTTGTGCCAGTGATCGTGTGGGAGTAAGGCAAGATGGAGTGAATCGTCGGCGATTCCTCTGTTCATTTCGTAACCTTTCAGTTTGTCATGCGGAAAGACCTGTGTTGAGGAGGTGAGGTAGAATAGCGATTAGAAAGCAGCGACAGCGGTGTACCGAGAGGACTGTGAAGGAGCAACAACAGTGTGCAGACCAGGGCCTCAGTCTGACTTGAAGAACAAGGCACAGAAGAGGAGGTGAAGGTGCCTCTGGATGAATTCCTTACTCAACCTGTCATGTCAGCTGAGACCAAAGTGAATTATAAAGAGGTTCTTTTCACCGAGGCAAAAAACAAAAAGCAGAGACTTGCACGCCTTTTCATTTAAAATAGCCACTTAAGCAGAAAGGGTTTTCATTTTCTTTCTTTTGTTCCACTGTCTCCCTCTGCCGGAACACCTCCCTCCCCTTAATCCCCTTGAACTTCACATTAAAATATGAAATGCTTTAGTGGAATGTCACATGTATTGTCTGAGCTCTGCAAGTTACACCATAAAATACAATGACATACAATATAAAGGAAAATGCAAATATGAAAACCTGTTCCGAGAAACAGAAGCCCAAAACGGTCCTCTATGTTCTAGGAACATCATTGCTGCTTTCCCCCTTCCAAAGCTGAGTATCACAAGAATTCCCTGCTCCCATCCTCCTTTCCCTGAAGATCACAAAGACCCCCCTTCTTACAAAGGGGTCACTAACTCGCCAACCCGCCCCTTCATACAGAATCCTCCCCAGATCCCCCCTTCATACTGTACAACACAGTCACCTTATTCCTTATGTATAAGCCTCCTTGTCTTATGCTGTAGGCTGTGCCGTGGGCATCTGGGGAAAGGAAACAGCAGCAGAATGAGCAGGGAGGGAAAGATGGCACTGAGAAGGAGAGAGAGCAGCATTTGCTTACAGAACGCTCTGCTGGTCTCTCTCCTCCCCCTCTGTCTTTCTCTCTCCTCACTTCCATTCCCCTTGTTTCTCTCGCTTGCTTGCTCAGGTGCCTGGAAATATAGCCGAGAATTGATTTTTTTCCTTTCTGTGAGGCGCGTGTGTGGAAGAGGAGAAGGGGAGAGATGGGCTTTAGCCTCCTTTTACTCTGTATTACAATACTTCCTTGCCCGGTGCTGCTCTCTGTCTTGTCTTTTTAAAACCTGCTTCCTGTAACAGGATTAAACCGCTAACACATCCCCATGTCAATTGTTTTAAAATTTAAATGATTACTTTTCCACCGTCCTGCTGCTTTCCTCTATTCTCAACGGTAATAAATGTAACCTAATATTTAGATCACCTAAACGTGGAATATAAAAGCTTATTCTTATACAACAAAGGGGTAACCCTGTGTGAGTCTGTTTGCTGTCTGTGTTGTAGCCTATCTGTGTTGACAGGAATATGCTTGCTGAAGCAGGTGTGCTTCAGTACTGTTCTTAAACACAAAAGAACTTGAGAATGGTTGCAAACGAAGGGAAGCCATTCCACCCTTGTTTGTTTTGTTGCCTGTGGCTAATTGATCCGACAATCTCGTCCAGCGGTTTCCTAAGAGCAGGGGATCAGCTTGGACAGCGTGGCTGGTTGGCTGGTTCCAGACTCCCACTGCCCCTTGTGCAACAAAGTTCCTCCTGTTCTCAGTTTAAAATGCACTTCCCTGCAGTTTCTGTGTATGTCACCTGGTTCATTTGTCAGTGCCAGCTCTGAAGAAGTCCAGTAGGTTGACTTTGTTTGGATAGTTGAATCAGGTCTCTTTTTAGTCTTCTCTGTTCAAGACGAAGAATATTCAGTTCATTCTTCTTTGTGATGGATCGCAGAGTGATTTCTTCAGCTTGCCTTTGCTCTGCCAATGTCTTTTTTCCTTAAAAACAGTGTAATAGGCTTGTTCCACTTGACACATTGACTGTCTATCAGTAACTTCATCAGAGAAATTGTCAGTCTCAGCCTGTCTGCAATGGAAGTCTGTGCTCTACTATATTTAGCTTGGTAAGGTTCTGCTGAAAGCTTGGAATACTTGGAAAAATATCATAGAGCATTAACTACGTAGAAACAAAGTAAATCAGATTTTTCTAAATAACTTGTTGCCTCTCCTTTTACTGAACATATGCGAAATTTTATTTTAAATCGGGGTAAAAACTATTTTGAACCTCTGTGGTATAGAATCACTCAACCCTATATTGCCTAAGCAAAGTCTTTCCACTAGGGGTGCTATATTTCTATTTTAGTCCATTTCACCATGTCAGTAGACTTTTCTAACAGTATAGAGGATTGTTCAAAATCTTGTAGTTTCATCTTGTTTGTCTTCTGTGGGATGTTGTTTACACGGAGTTGTTTACATTACTACCTCTCCTGTTTTACTGCACAGCAGTGGGCTTGTTTCCCCCTTCATCCATTACATCCTTCTGTTTTGCTTTGTAGTATTTCCTGCTTTCACTGTGTATTAGTATAGCTCTGCTCTGCCATGCATTAACATCACATTGTGACGCAGAACTCTGTGAAGCACAACTCCAGTGTGAAGTATACACCGATTAGAGCTCTGCTTCTGCTATACCGTTACAGCACAGCTATTTATACTAACCTGCAAGTCCACTCTAATCTATTCTGTCATTCTATAAGGGTGCAGCTTTATTGGTATAAAGGATTTGTGTGGTGCAAAGAATGCTAAAAGCCTGCAGAGGGAACTGGTGATGGCTTGATGTCCATTGATGTCAGAAGCATTTGCCTTTGCTTAAGCTTGTTCCGTTAGGTTGTCTGCTTTTAAAGACGTCGTGCTGTGCTCAAGCAGTGGAACAATGCAGCCCCACAACTCTGGCACTTAGCTATTATGTCACAAACATATTTATGTCTTATATCTTACAACAGCTTGAGTGAGATGTGGCATGCTTTTACAACACAGGACAAAACCCCTGATTAATGCAGCCGTGACTGTACACAGCATGTTATTAGTTACGGGGGAAACAAAGCAAGTGGTTTTTGGAAAAACACGCTCTCGTTGAGTGTGCCGCGAGGGCTCAAACATTATACAGCCCTTCGGATCTCTCTCACTCTGTAAATTATGACTTTTCATACACCTGTGCAATCCAGACATCTGTGCTACACCTGCATTGCCAGTACACTAATGTAACAGCCAGATTGTATTGTGTATTTTCAGCATGAGTGGCTTTTTGAGTTGCCAAAAAAAAAAGCCAAAGCTAAAGTTGGATCTGAACCTGCTGAAATGATGGACACATGCTGTTACGTGTTAAAAGCAGATAGCAATTATGACTGCAAACACACAGTTACACTTATCATTAATGTTTACTAATTGCACAGCTTCCACTTCAGTCTCCATTACTTGTTCTTTGCATTCAGCACAACCTCAAGATCCTCTGCGAATGTATCAGACATTTGCGGCTGTAGAATATTTCGAATTTAGGCCAAAGCACACGAAAAAAGTCACTCTTCTCGTTTTTTGTAGGTTGACGCAGTGAGTTGTGTGTTATTTGGCGATCTGCAATGTGTTTTTGTATCTCTCAGTGAGAGTGTAAGGTAGCAGTGCATTAATTGATGCAGTGCGTTAAGCTTGACAGAATGTGGAATTATGATGCTGAGCTGGGACAGCAGGGAATCATAGGGGTTGTATTGGTCTGTTTGGGGAGATAGTTGAACACTAAACAATTTTGGTGTTTTTATGCTTAGGACAGGTTAGAAATCATTCCCCGTGTAGGACAGTGCTTGATCCTGATGTCAGTGATGTATGTGTTTTATCAAAGGGCTGTAAATGCCTACATGACTTGAGAAAAGTACTTCTCAGATAGAACACCATGCTTATTAGTATGGCACGAAATGACCGCTTGGCTTGGCATGGTGATTGTGTATTATGTTTGCAGGAACTGAGAGTTGAAGAACTCTTTAAAACGTCGGGCTGCATTTATGTTTTAAAAGGCACCTGCACTGGAATATTTCCCTTGCTCTGCACTTGCACGTTATTATTTTTTTTTGTCTCCAGTATTTTTTATTGCTGTGTCAGGGAGCGTTTGCTTGGCGTTTTCCCTGTTTCTCCGGGCCCGGGACCGAAAGCGGCACTTTCGCAGAAGGAGCGTGCGGCCCGGCGTCTCGGAGCCCGGAAGTGACGCAGCTGTGGACGCCTGCCTTCACACAGCCCATCTCCTCCTTTAGAAAGTCTCGGAAAACAGCACCCTGGGCTGCAAACGTTCCTGTAATTACACACTCAGCTGGTGCGCCTTTTCATCTCTCCCCGGCTTTTTGATGCAGCCTTTTATAGCGCGGAGAGAAAGAGCTTTGAGCCTGGGCTGGAGTGTAAGTGCTTCCGAACCCTTTAGCGCTCATCCCATTCTCCGTAAACACCCGTGGCACTCAAGCAAACAGATGTACAGAAAATGCCTACATACAGTATCTGTACATCATATGGATGCTTTTTTGTAGTAACAAAGGAGCCTATTAAGTCAGGTCACATACAGTCTTACTTTTGCTTGAAACAACCCACTCGAATGGAGACTGGAGCCGTGAACGCACGTAAGGGGTATTTGAAAATTTGCTGGGGATATTTCTTTCGAATCCATGTCGAAGGAGTGGCATGGTACAGTAGCTGAGTGGAACAGCTCATCTGCGAGCCAGCTCCTAGGGGACTGGGGCAGTCTGCTGCAGGACTGCTCAGAGGGGCAGGTGTTCCCAGGGGACGCTCGGTGAGGGAGTTTGAGGAAAGGGCCAGGGACTGACTGCAGAGAGACAGAGGCCGTGCCTGTGGGAATAGGTGTTGGCAACATAAAGTACGTTGGGTGTGTAGATGTGACAATTATTTCTGCTTTTTTTAATTTGGAAGTGCTGGAAAGGTGTAGTGTATCTGGCTATTTGTAAAAGGCAACTGACTTTTCACAAATTTCATGATGCATGGCATCATGCACGGCTTTACTTTTTAAAAACATGAATTTTTATGATGTATGCAATTTATGCATTGTTATCCAAATATGACATATGAACATTGAGTCCCCTTATTTGCAAAATTATAAGTAGAGAAATGCCGAGGAATGCATCTCTTTTGTACCTGTAGAAGTATACAGTATATCTTTGCAAAATGTGTTTTTTTTGTGTAAAATAAGTGGATTTCCCATGTTTGCTCTTATTGGATTTTGCTGTACATATGGCTTTTGTGTTTGTGCTTTTAACTGTCATCTGCAGACTTACTGTGGTTCTCATGTTTTGTAGCTCCCTTTGAGTGTGTTTTTGAAGCATGCTTAATACCATCAAAGGCAGGCTTGCATATAGTCAAATTTAAATAATTGCTAGTTTATATAAATACATTTACAATGATCTCATTAATCAGTTAGAACAGTTCATTCTCATTGTGGCTGTTTGACTTCATTACCTTCTAGGCAACACATTCCTTCGAGCTAGAAGGCGGTAGGATTTACAGAATGTTCCCAGTACGTTCTGGCAGTGTAGATTGCTAACTCAGATGGCAAAAGGTGCCATTCCCAATTGCATGTGACTGATTTGCGTCAATACATTTTTTTTGTATTTAAGGTTTTTTAAAGTAGCTTCAATTATTTAATCTTATCAACAATGCTGTGAGCTTTGCATGAGATGTTTCTTTTTTTCCAAGACTTACTCAGTTATGAAATATGTGTATAGGACTGGTGGTTATGTTGTTAATTATTGTTTTGTTCTTACTTGTGATCTGAATCTAAAGTGTTTCCTGCTTTCTAAACAGGTTTGTTTGCAGATACTAATGAAAGATTCAGCCATCCATTATGTTTGTGTAGCGGATATGCTGTACTCCAAATGCACAAAATGATTTTGCTTCAAGAGCACTGAGTTGTACAAGCGTGGACGTTTACCACGCAAGACCATGAATAACCATTGATGCGCTGCAGTAAACACTTCTTAAAACCGTCTGTTACAGTGTAGCATGATATTCCCACGATCCAGTGTAGTAAAACACAGTGAAGACTTGTTAAAACCTTATGAAAAGTTATATAAAATCACAATAAAATAGCACAAAAAAACTAATTTTTTTATTTATTGTGATAAAATTTTATTATGGCTATTTTGATGATTCTGAAAACCTAGGTTAAGGAAACGCAGCCAGCGGCACAGTTTGGACTTGAGCTTGGAAACTCCTGGTATGAGCCCCTTTACTTGATCCGTGGATCTCCTAGCCTCAACTCAAGACAAAGCGGAGAGGGCTACACTACATTCTCCATCAGAGCTTGGTATGACCTGATTCATCACTGGCTAGCCACTGAAGCACTGCCACAGTTTCAGGTCCACTTTCCTCCTCTGTGGACAGACAGAAGTTCCTTTGTCAGTCTTGTAGAGTAAGTGTACTATACTGTAGATGGACATAGATACTGTGTATGACCTGTAATATATATGGCTCCTTTTACAAACTCCAAATATTCAGTGACAACAAATTACAGAAAAAGCACAACATTTATTTTCATGATCAATTATGATACTGTTGTCTCTTGCTTGTAAATATTAGCTACCAGTGTGGTTTGAACTAATAGATGTTGGAAAACAGCATGCAATTGTGTACTCTGGTTTGGATAGCGGCTATGGCTCTGGACTTGCTCTGAACTCTGGCCAGAGTACTGCAAGTTGAAATGATAAAGTGGGGACAGTGGGAGCAGTGGGGACACTGCTACAATATACTTGAGCCAGGGAGTGAGATCCAGCACTTCCAGCTGTATAATGCGGCACATAATGTGGATTTAAAAGGAAAAATAGATAATTGTAACCATTTAAGTCTCTCTGGACAGAAGTCTGAGCCAGATGCATTAAATTAAACAACCACTGCTTGACTCTTTGACATAGTATGTAGACGCAGCTAATGGTGAACTGTAACTACACAGGGGGAAAAACTGATGATACTGCATGTATAACTGAATAAAATATTTAATTATGTTTAGACTTATTCTAAGTGACTTTAAAGAGCTCAGAGAATTACAATTTTCATTTGACTTAAATGGCCATCAGATCGAAGGCTATGTTCGAATGAATCTGCACTCCTCCTAAAGAAAACCCTCTTTGACATCACTGTTTTAGTAAAGTTCACATTGTAATGCTGAATCTATTTTAAGTCTATAAGAAGACTTCATTGTTAAGCGCTGCATGGACAGGCTGCTAAATCAAACCTTCCTCAATTATTTTTAAATTTGTTTGCCTTTCCGTTGTCTCGCTCCTGAGTGACTTGCTGTGAGATGAGCAGATTACACTTCTTTTGTTCCCAATCAAAGCAGAGGAGGGTAAAATAAAAAGAGATTGACATATACAGAGAGAGGGAGAGAAAATGCATGACGGAGATGGAGAGATAGGAGAAAGCGACGCAGCACGAGAAGGTCCTGGCGCACACAGCGTTCCTCATTCTTTCCTATTGACTTCACTTGACTGCACCGCGCTGAAAGAAAATCTTTACCAAGGCTGGAAGGACGAGTGAAGGACGCTTTGCAGGCCGGAGAGCTACTGCTATCTCTTCTGATGAAGACTAATGGCTGTTGACAGTCCAGATCTGCCCAGTCCTGCTGCAGGCTTGTTTCAAATGGACATTTTTCAGTGCGGGTCTAGACTCCTAGAGCTCACCTGACGCCTTTTCCCATCTTCTGTGCGCCGATATTTCAGCTTGCCCACAAGAATATAAGTTCAACTGTATTGGCTTTATCCAGTAGATCAGTTGGGATCTCTTTATTATGGTGCCATGTTTTTAATTTTAGTCGGTGGAAGTCTCCTGTTAATCTCTGGAGGAAGACAAGGTGATAGGTGCACATCTCTGGCAGGCTCTGCCTATTGTAGGCATTTATGCAGGCTGTGTCATACAACTGTCATTTTGCTTTCCAGTCCTTTACAGTGTGCAGAGCAAGTGTCATTTGTGTCCTCTCCTCCTCAGTATTCCAGGCTATACACCAAAACCAGAATTCCAGCTGCCAGTCAGTCGAGATCATGTCTCCTCTTTCATACTATACAACTTCCATTCAAGCACTGTGAGCCGCTGGGCAGCAGACTCTGGTTTTACCTCTTCCTCTCATGAGGGACTGCTTTTGATTGAAAATGCAAAGTGTGGAGAATGATTTTCCAATCAGACCAATTCATCGTCTCATGTGTATAGTGATTACCTGACTGACAAATACTCGCTTTAGCAAGAAAAACAACACAGAAGAAAAGATACAAATGAGAGGGAGGTCATTTGTCCCCTTTAGCTCCTTTGGCTGCTAATAGTGAATTGATCTTAGAATCTCTTGTTTGGACAGCTGGACAGGTCCAATTGTTAATTAACTTTGACTCAGTTTTCTGGAGGATGTTTCTCAGGGTGAAAACTGTGGTGAAGACAGAAGTTCATGTTAACAAGCTCCTCGCTTTATGGGGTTTGTACATTTTGTCCTACAAAAACATTTTACAGTGACACAGTAGCGACTATCATCACTAAGATTTGAATACATTCTCAGTGATTTGGTAGAGGAGCATATTTTATTTCTCCATTAAGAAGAGAATCCCGTTATTCATTGGAAGACTATTTTAAAGTTGTCTTTCAGGACCCCGAAGTGCTGTTTCTGTGTCTGGGTGAATCTGGGTCAGTCTGTGCGTGACGGACAAGCTCCCATTATCTGTCCCTGGCTGTATAAAGGCTGCCACTCATCTGCAAAAAAAAAAAAAGAACGAGAGAGAAGCAGCAAGAGAGAGAAATGGAGAGATAGAAAGCACTTTATTCCCTGCTGAGAGATTGGATTTGATATTGACTCGCTGGGCAGTGAGTGTCAGACCTCCCCCTCCTGGCTCACTCTCTCACTCACATATACTGCAGAAAAAGGGTTTTTCGCACTGTTCAGTCCTAGAGTCTCTGGTTCCTGGGCCTTCAATCATCCAGGTGGATGCTGCACATTGGTGGTGGTGGAGGGGAGTCCCCATTACCTGTAAAGCGCTTTGAGTGGAGTGTCCAGAAAAGCGCTATATAAGTGTAAGCAATTATTATCATTATTATTATTATTATTATTATTATTATTATTATTATTATTATTATTATTTTATTGTTCAATGAGCAGCAAATAATTAAAAAAACATGTTGTGCTTACATTCAGTTTTTCATTTGCAATTGCTTTAATTTGATTAGGGCAAGTAAGCAAAAATAAGAACTGTATCTCTTGTGAAGTAGACTGCATGGTCATATACCTGAGGCCTGTTACTGTGCTGAACAGTATTTAAGTGAAGCATTTGAAGGAGCATCATTTATGAAGAGCACAACACGAATATTCTTGGAAAGCTTCACAACCCACAATGATGTGCAATTCAATCAGCCAAAACAAGGGTCAATGCTGTGCCTCACTCTGCAAACGGAGATTGCAATGGTCTAGAAATGAAGTGATCCTCGCCTACTGTTTAATAAACATCATCATTATCCAAAACAGTTGTGTACAGTAATGTTCTGCTCAGGGTCCTTGACCATGCAGAGGCACTGTGACAATGCAGCAGAACAATGTGGTGCAATAAAAAGGGGGAAAACTCATAATCATATGAAGGAAAAACAATACCATTCTTTGCCTTGTCTAATATCTATAGAACTGTGGTGTCACGATGATGCAGGAGTCAAATGTGCAACACAGAGATTACAGATAAAAAGGAGGCTCATTTGCAGCTGCTCCTGGCTGATTGGGGGGGATTATGTTCATGGCTGCACAATCAGAGTGCATTAACCAAGCCCTGTGTCTTTAGGATTGTGCTACACCTAGTCCTCTGCCACTGGTGATGCCTTATAAATATGTACCACCATGCACAGTGAAAGTAAGGGGATTATTGTAGCTATCAGGAGCTTTTTTAATTTTGTCTGCAAAAGCAGAAGTGTTTTAGTGTTGCACTGATTCGTACTAAAGAACAGCTCCCCTTTGACTCCTTTGACAATGTACAATAAATAATGGACCACGATTCAGATGTTATTCTATGAAACACTGATGTGCCATTAAGCCATATATTACCAAAAGCACTTTAAAGCCAGACCAGGCTTAAAAAATGTCCTTGAATAATTCATTAACTGTATTTTAGTAATTACGTGAATATGTGGTCCGTTAAAATCTCATTAATGTCTGCCTTTTAGCTGAACAGTGTACCGTTGATAATCCCTTTATCTTGTTACACGTTGTACTGGGAGAGTCATGGATATCTCCATATGCATTGTGTTGTGACGGACATACTAGGACATGATCCGTACAGCATCTGATATGACAGGTGAAACATCTTCTGGGTTTTGTATCCTAAGTGGAGAGTAGGACCAGGGCTTAGTGAAGGTTAGTGATACTTTATAGGTGAGTGAGAAGGACTGCACTTGCTTCAGACGGAAGACCACATTTTTTTTTCATATTCTACTTTCTTGTGTGTTTGAGTAGTAATTGTATATGGTGCATTGCACTTCCTTAGGGCACAAGTCTTTACAGGCTTCTGTACATGCGAGTGAACAGTGGGCCTCTTTACTCAAGCTTTTCCTGCTCGAGGAGCGATTTCTGTCCTGCTTTGTAAAAGCCACGAGCAAAGGCCAATTAGGCTTCTCTGTCAAGAGGTTTGTACAGTGGGTATGTAACAAGAATAGTTTTTCTTTTGCTATGGAAAAGACATGACTGCAAAGAGCAAGTTGAACCCTAGTTGCCACATTATCTCTAGGAGCCCTTTGACCTGGTAATGCCAAGCGGACTGGTGACCTCTTGTCTCAGTGTCTGTGCGGTAGTGTGGTAGTGCACACAGCGCAGAAGGGAGAGTTAGCTCCATCGTCTTCGCACTTGTGATTACATCTGTGTGCATCGTGATGAGTACTAGTACTGTGTGCCAGTCTTTGTCTTTTTCCATCTGTGTACTGCGTATGGCTGTCAGCCTTTGTGTGCCCACCTGTACTGACACCAGTGAGAGTGCCAGTGCCTTCTGGTGGCTGAAGCAGACACTGAATCTCAAAGAGGCTGTATCTGACTGTAACCAGCGGCTTCTAGGCTAAGGCCTTGTTTCTTTCTAGTGTGGTTTCTCAGAGGTGTTCAGCTGCTTTAAAAAGACTTGGCTGATTCAGGAGAATATTCTCTCTGGAGGATTCGGCTTTCGTTTTCATTTAAAAGCAGAGGGATGGGGGTTCTGCTAATCTGAGCTCTAGAGGATGGGCACTATTGCTGTGTGGGATCCCCAGTGCAGTGGAGCAAGCAGGTCGTAGTGAGATGGTCAGGGTCCACTGGCTGTCTAGCTGGGAGAGGAGAATACTGGGATATACACACAGCTAGTAGTGAAGTGTTAAATATCTATTAGAACAGGATTAGTTTTTCAGTCATTATCAAATCTAATTTATGTATATGATGAAAGTAGGATGATGTGTACATGTTGGAATATGTTCTATACATTTAGCATATTTTCATTTTTTCATATTTTCATTGGCTGGTGGCAGCAACTTGAGGAATACTGATGAGGACTGGTATCAGAACGTTTATTTCTGAAGCATCCTGTCTGTGTGCTGTAGGAGTGATGCGTCGGTGTTGTGTGCTGTAAGTGTGCTGCGTGTGTGCTGGTGGAAATGTTTGTCAACACTAGTGGGGCTGTACTGGAGAGCCGGTGGGGTGGGGGGTAGGGGATGGTAGGTTAATAACAGAGTCTTTGTCAGGCCAGGCCTCTCACACTGCGTTGAGCACGGGGGTTTAGGCATCAGGATTCAGTCCTGGTTATTAAATGGGAGAAAGTAGGAGGCAGACAGGCATGTCAAAACATCCCTCACAAGGACACGAGGTGAGAAGAGCAGGCTGCTGTCAGCACGGCCAGGCAGAGCCAGGCAAGATCTCCTCCACCGCCGCGTGATGTGTAGAGCTGGAAACTCTGCATTCTCTCAATTCATTAAAGATTCCCCTGCCTGTCAGGCAGGACATAGAGGATCAGCGCAGCACAATATGGTGTTGTCTGGATTTTCTTTAGGGTCTTTCATTTTTTAATACTTGCTGTATTTTGTCCTGTATGTTTCATTGAAATACAGTACATCACACGGGGAAGAAAAATCCCAGACAACGATGTATCGAGGCCGCAACATTTCGTCAAACCAAACAAAAATAAAACACATTTCGTTATGTATTCAAGGGTGAGACGCAACTCCTACTGAAGTCAGCATCAGTCCCGCTGTAGATTTGTTTTGTACATGAACAATCCATATATCCCAGGATAAACAGCTCTTTACACCTTCACGTCTGCCTCCTCCTCCCTTTCCTGTTCGAAACTGTGTCTTGCACCTCACAGAGAACATCTAGCTTTGTTTAGGCTTGGTAAAATCCTGTTAGATACTGCATTCTGCTTTGTTCCTCAAAAACGATGATTGTAATAGTGGATTGTTTTAAGTGAACTCTTTCCGTGGGGTGTGGGGAGCGAGCGCTCCGGGTGGGTGTCTGCGCGGCTGTCCCTCCCGCTGCGGCGTCGGCCTGCTGGCGGAGGAGCGAGGGGGGGGGGGCTCGGGGGCTCGGGGGCCCGGCAGCCCAGCGCACGCGTGGCCCTCGCGCCGCAGACCCACCAGCACGCCGACAGACGGCCCGGCTGCCTGTACCACAGGGTGCAGCGGGGTCTGCCCCCGCTGGCCCTTGACCCTTATCGCAGGGCCCAGATGCCTCTGCACCGCGCCATATGCTCGTGAGAGGAGGTTTGTTGTTTCCCATCGTGTCCCCAGGTCTCCTGACCTTAGATCTAATTTGTAAGAACAGAGAATGAAACAGGAAAAGCTATACAAGTGCTTTGACTGCAGCTAAACGTCTGTGATGGATGGCCTGACCTGGCCTTTTTTTCTTCTCTTGTTGTAGCTCGTGCCGGTGCTTTGTACTAAACCTCTAACTTTTTTCAAACAATTTTGTGTATTAAGTGTTACAAGGCAATCACAGTAGGAATATTGCATTTTATTTTCCGTTAAGATAATAGGAATGAAATTGATTAAAAAAAAACAAGAACAGTGGCAGCTTCATCAGAGTATACCATCAAAATGTACATCAGTTTTAAATGTATCAAATGTTTGTAGTGTAATTATAATTGTGGTTCAGGATGTGTATTAAACTTCTCTTAAACTTAGTGCTTTCAAAGGCTTCTACTGAAATTGTAGCTCAGGTTCCATTGTGGCAAAACCTTTACAGCACAAACAATTCAATCTTATATAAAAATAGAAAAATAGCTGTAATTATTATCCCCCACTTCTTGCATAAGACTGGTAGGAGGTTTTGGGGAAAAAATGGTTAGGGTTAAAGTTATTTGGTAGACTAGCAGTTAACTTGTGCACTGCTGTAGTAGGAGAAAAGTGAATTAAATGGGAAAATAAAGCAAGACAGCTCAATCATTTACAAAAATGAACGTTGTGTTTTGGATTGCCTCTGCTTCTGCCCTCCTTGCGCCCTGCTGCCCTGTCGCAAGTCCGCAGTGTCAAATATCTGATGTGAAGAATAGAGATATTGAACAGGAATCTTCACTTTTCTCGAAGGCTTTTTGTCCATCAGCATTCAGCCCTATCTATAGAAGTGTCAGTGTCCGTTTGTATTAAACACATTAAACTGGATTTCCCTTTAGTTCTTCCCTTTAGAGTTCTGTGTCTTGCCAAATGATACGAAAAGTATTTAAACACATGCCAATGCCCTAGTCAAAGGAAAGGGAAACCGTGTTTCATACTTAAGATGGTAAATGCTGATGGTGTTGTGTGGGCCTGTGCCCTCCTCCTCTGTGTTCATCTCCGCCCTGCTTCATCTCTAACATCTCCTAGGGGATTCCACCTTTCTTAGCCCCTGACAGCCCAGCGGTTCTCCGACTGCACGGGGCTGACAGCATGGAAGGCACACCACTCACAAGCTGACAAGCCCGAGAATAGCCATTCCCCACGCCCCCACTGGCTTTTTATATGTTTAGCCAGCTCTTCCACGTTTAATTAAGAACACAGTGCTGAATAAAGTGAATTGGCAGGTTATCTAGGCAGCCGGTTAATCAAATTATAAGGATTTTCACTTGATCTTTTATCTGTCTGTGGTTGAAACAGTTTCTGGAATCCTTCCTTTTTACATGCAAATGTGGTTGTGTATCCCTTCTCAGTTATGCTTAAATATTCTTTATAAATATCACATGCAGGCAGACAAATGTAAAACATTTAAAAATGGTGAGCTTCTCTATAAAGCTCTATAAGGATGAAAAGCTTTATCGTTTATTACTGTTCACATATTGCAGTTTTCATGACCTAAACATGGCATCATTGGCTACAATTTTCACAGTCTTTGCAAATGTCCATGACTTTAAAATCCTACACAATACAGTCCATGCATGTAAATGTCCTTTTCAAAACTGTGGACATCTCAAATTTCACCTGCACCTGTAGGTCATGTTCTGTGCTATTCAGGTGTTACTGCAAAGACTGTGAAAATTGTAGCCAATGTTGTCATGTTTAGGTCATGAAAACTGCAATATGTGAACAGTAATAAACAGTAAAGCTTTTCAGATCTTGTTTAAAAGAAGAAGCAGAAAAAAAACAAAGCTATAGCCCTGATCCTATTAATGTGTTTAGAAAAGCATGACTTAAGATTGATGAAAAATCTTGTAAGCAGTCTTTGAATTTGTCAGTGCTTCAGTGCAGGAGACTGTTTGTCAAACAGCATTTTGCCAAGCTTGGGAGTGGATTGAGTAACAGGCCTGCCACAGCTGAGGCAGCCATAGCTAATCAACTCTGAACTGGAAAGGCAAGGAGACCTGGGGAGAAATCTCTTTGCAGTTTTGGAAAAGACGGCTTTGCTCTGCTGAATCAAACAAGCATTCAGAGTTTTGTCTGCTGTCTCTTCCTGATTTATTCTACATTTTATGTTTGGAGGAGGAATGTCAGGGCCTGTAGCAAAGCTGTGTCTTATGTGTGGATGGTTTTGTATTTTCCTATTACCCAGTCTGCTAAGGATCCCTTACCTGGATTCTTCACGTTTGTGTCTGCAAGATTGTCTACAATTTGAGCCACAGCATCTATAAAAAAATACGATTTTTTTGACCCCATCAAAGTAGGGTCAAACGTTAGTGTTGCATAATTGCACTGAAGCCTTTATTAGTTTATTACTTTATTAGTTTATTTTATGTTGCGTATGGTTTGGATAGGACTGTCAGACTAGAATCTAAGACGAATCTCTCAAGAAACCCCAGAAAGTCTGGATCAGGACTAGAAATGTTACTGGAAAACAGAGCATATGAAAAGTAATTTTGAATATTGCACTCCATCTATCAGAGTCCACAACTACAGCAGTTTTTAACACATTTCTTTTTCATTTTGTTTGCACCTAATTTGGAATCATCAGTTGTTTTTCTTTAATGCTGGCTCCCAGCAGCCCACTGAGCCCTTTCGCTCCAGCTGGAGGTGTGGGGCATCTCTCACTGATGTCTGTGTAAGCCTGCAGGCACCCAGGAAGTAGCTGGAATCACTGTTGCACCAGGAGTACAGAGAGCCCTGGTTGAGTAATCCCAGTCCTCAACTTGGTGGCACTCTGACAGTTGTCAGCTTGAATTATGACAACTGAGTTGTAGAGCATAACCTATACTTGGAGATGGAAACTATTTTTCTTGGAATCTAAATATGCAAAACACTAAAAACTAAAGTTGAGAAAATTGTGCTTTTGTTTTGATTTTTATTGTGCTAATGAAGACTGATTGTAATACATTTTGTGTGTCCTTGCTTCAGCAGAGATGAACTGCTTGTGACTAAAGTAAGAGATAAAACGATGGGCCAGTGGCTAGTGATTGTGAAGCAGTATTCTCAAGCCAGCTAAATCTACCCAACTTTTATCAGCAGACACCAGGAGATCACAGTCTTCCATGCAGCTGAATTGAAAGAAAATAGTCAAAATCTCAAAATATTATTAAAAAAATATATTAAGGCTGGAGCCAGAACTCTTTCGGGGAACCTAATCTGAACATGAAAGGATAACTCTGCCCCATGCTGAATGAAAGAAAATTGCAGCAGGGCCCTGGGTTGCCATAAGTTGGCAGAGCGCCTGGCTGGGAATCAAGGCATCATGTGCCACCCTGCTTCCTCCATCTCTGAGCCAGCCTAGGGACTCCCCCTGCTAACACACGGTGCCCTGCAGTTAAAACAGCATGCCCTGCTCTTGCGAGATAACACAGCACACCTTCCCCGTTATCTGCCAGAGCCCAGGAAGGACCTACGACTGACGTAGCGAGGCCACACTGTGCTTGAAATTGACGCAGCTCTACATAGTGCATTAGTAATGATCAATGTAGGACTGGTTTGGTAGGAGGGAGGGGTCTTTTCTCTGTGCAGTGCAGAGGTATTCCTTAGTGTTCTCTATACTTCTGTTCTTCACATGTGCTGTTCCTAATCATCAGTTATTTATCATGCTTACCGTGACTGTGATTCCTCCTGATTCCATTTCCCTCTCTTCATTGTGCTGTGCACAAGCCTACTCTCCCTTTTCTTTAGTCTCCTCAGCTCTGTTTGGCCCTGCTTTCATTGGTCTTTATTGATCCTCTTTCAAGGTGCTTCATTGCATAGCTTTGCTTACCCATGATTGCATTGCGCTTTAACAAGGTGTTGCAATGCCTAAAAAAGTTGCATTTTGCAATGCCCAATTTTAGCCTGATAATTAATATTGGCGAATAAATACTTAATATTACGCTAGGAAGGGTCAGATCAGAGGTACTTAGGATACATTTTCTCTTCTTTGGCTATACTGGTGGGGTGAAGGGTCATTTATAGAACGCAATCATGTGAAATCAATGGCCTCTCACTCATTCTGTGAATATTGGCACCTGACATCATTTTGCTAGCTGCAGACATTAAGGCAGGAATACATTAGCGAATTCCAGCTGCTAATTAGTGACATTAATGCATGCTATTCACAATAATTAGACACTGTCAAGCAATTTCTGGAATCAGTATTCTTTGAGGCTTAGTGCCATATTCATACAGTGTTTTGCAATGCTAATTTATCGCATTTGCGTTCAACAGCAGCGTCCGTGCTCCAAATATTTGAAGAAACTAGAATGAAAGGCAAGTTCTATAAATATTTGAAGTCCTTTGTTTAACCCTGGAGGTCTTTGTGAGAAAGTCTATGATAACATCTTTTTTATTTTTTTATTCTTTGTCAACAAAAGGCTCCTGGGGCCCCAGCACTGTTGGAAGTTTCTCCATGCAGTCTCATACTAAAAGCTGGGGATCTAGATCAATTTGGTGCCTGTAAAATCAATGTGATCTGAAACAACCGCATTTATTTTATTCCTTCAGAACAACTTTAATTTTACTATTAAAAATACAATAAACACCATGAAAGAATGGAACAGTTTTGGATGCTGCAATTTGTCGGACACAATTGCCTATAAGTGTTCTGCATATCCCATTCGACATTTCAGTTTCGTTTCTAAAAGCTTTTAACTAGTTTGGAACAATATTATCTCTGTTTTGTATGGTTTCTCCAGGAGAAAATCTGCCTTATTATATTAGAATGGAAGTGCATGAAACTTTCCATCCAAAGTTGCTCTCGCTAATGCTCTTGAAGCAGAGCCACCAGAATCACACATAGAATAGTTATTAAATAGCAGGGACATCCCGTCCTTGCCTCTGGGGCTGGCAAGTGTTGTGCCTGCCTCCCAAACTCCCTCCCCCCTCAGGCTCTGTGTGAGACACCTGCCTGTGTGCGCCCCACAGTATGACTCGGGGTGCTCGCACAGCTCTCGTGGAGAAAGAGCTGCTGGAAGGCACCCTTCCCACATGCCCAGGGCTTTTCAAACTATGTTTATGTTTCAGAAAACAGGGAAAGAAAGGATTGCACAACAGCGGCGTTTCCAGCCTTAGGGAAGCCATGTCTGCTTGGAATGGAAAGAGATATTTTAAACAAAAGGGAGGTGTTTTTATCACCATCTGTAAGAAACTAACACGAGGCGCTTTGCCATTTTGCATTTTTTCAGGTTGTAATTAAATGCTGACATTATTAAACCATCTTCTGCTAGGCAGACAGCACGTCCATGCATCGGGGGTACAGATATTTTCTGGGTGTTGTACAGCCTTCATCTAGTCTCCACCATGCTGTCATGTTCAGAGAACAGCCTGGCTCTCATGTGAAAATGCCTTTCAAATGCCTCCTTTTTGAGCTGACATTTAAATGAAATTCTAGGGAAGCTATTAACTGCTCTTTGCGTGCAATGCTGTCATTGCTGATCATAGCTTGATTTACTCCTTAGTGAACTGTTCCTGCTCCTTGACTTGAATGACTCTTGATTGTGCTGAATAGGGAGGAAGTGCAGATAGAAAGAAGAACTTGATCAAGTCACTTCCTGTTTTAAATCATGTGTTTTTTGTGTTCTTTCTCTCCTTTTGACTGTTTGGATTCTGTTTTCGCCTTGGAATTCTATTAGTGCAAAAATTAAAGACATCAGAAGTGACAATGTGTAGAACTGGCGGGGAAGCTAATTAAAGTTATTAAGCCTACTGGTTTTGGGCCCTGAAGCCTGAGCACCATGTAAATGGTTACCCAGTGCTCTTGTCACATTCAGTGTTGAGGGATTGTTTTTAAAAAGCTAATTGTCATCAGAATGATTAGCACAACAAATAATCTAAGATGGATGATAAATTAGTAGTCACTGAAAACACTTTTGGATATGAGCTATGTTAAAAAAAGAATAAAAAAGGTAGATGATATAAACTGTCACTTTAAAACACTGCACATAGACAGAATGTAATGAAAAATAGTCTTTTGAATGTCTGTGTCCTGTTAAATTTAATTGTTTAAAGTGTAGCAATCACTGAATGTGCAGGATATAGATATATTTTTTGTCAAGTATCTTACTTTATGCTGATGAATGGCTTTTATATGACCGCATAGATGTCTTTGTAAAATCTGCTTAATACATTTCTCCCATATTATAAAGCTAACTTGCTTTCAGATTCACTGTATTAAAAGACCATTTGTTTGCTCTGTGGAAAATGTACTGTAAATGCTAAAGCACTTCTATACCACTCAATAGAATTACTCCTTAAATGTATTTTCTTTTTAATTTTCTCTGAAGACTCCAGTCAAAGATGAATGATTGATATGCCTGATATGCCTCCATGATTTTCTGCTTTTTATAGTTTTGCTCAAGCTATCCTTTTTAAGGAACTATTGCAGAAAAAAAAATATATCGTAGTGGAGACAAGAGGAGAGACACAATTACGTGTCCTTCACTCTTAAACAGTATACCTTATTGACATTGTACAACAGTACGTTTTTGCCCTTGTCCACTCCCACCTCCCAGGTGATTTAGCTAGGAAGTGAGAGTTGGCGTGCCGAGCAACACTCTGTCCAGAATATACATCATGCAGTCGAAGAGATGCATATAACATAGGGCTTAACTCATTCTTCAGCTATGCTATAATGGAGCCTCACCTGATTTCAGGGCGACAGTTGGCTGCAGATCCTTGCACCTGGGTGGGGAAAATTTGCACATGCTCTTCATCACTGCCAGCAATGCAGATGCAGCAGAAACCTCTCTGCAAGCAGAAGCTTGGGCTGATTGGTTGAGTGAAAGAGAGCAAGGTGGCGAAGACTGGAGATGTTCACAGTGAATAGCATCCGAGTGTGGTGGTCATGATTAGAAGCATCTTGTGGAAACGTTTCATTATAACTATTATGAGTTGATCGGGGGGGTGAATATTGATAGTAAATGATGAGGCTTGCTCTCTGTGATGGGGACAATCATGATCAATTGCAGCTGATGGTGGTGGTTACCATTAATAGGGAAATTTCAGAGAATGATTAGAATGAGACCGGAGCTAATGCAGTAGGGCTCAGTCAGGGTGAGCCTGTCATGGGGGTATAGCCCTTTGGAGATTGAAAAACACTGTAAATCTGCTGTTACATGATTGGCTTACCTGCCTGTGATGCCCAAAGGATGGGAGATCAAGTCCTGGTCAGGAATAAACTGCTTAGTATCGTGTTTCTCTTTTTCATTTTTTGTTAAATTGAATTGTTCTGGGGAATTGATCGATTTCGAGTTCTTCTGTCGCGCCCTGGGCGCTGGATCCCAGGCCCCGCGACAGCAGGTAAAGCTGTGTGTCAACGGATCACTCCCTCGCAGGGCAGTCAACCTGCGGCAAGCTGCTGCATTCTCGTCCTGGCCCTGGGCCACCGGGCCGTGCAGGAAGCCCTGCAAGGGCTGATCTGTCAGAGCGGCCGTGGGCAGCGAAGGCTGAGAGCTTTCTGGAGAAATTCTGCAGGACAGGTGCAGGCGAGGGCTGGCGTGAAGCTGCTTGCAGAGCACGCGCACATGGCTGAAGGAGCAGCAATCCCATCTGTCAGAACCGCGTAGGTGTGCTTGCGTTGTTTCTTTAGCATATTGGCTCAACGAGTCCATCTTGGGTTTGTGGCCTGCCAGTGACAGGGGACACCGAGCCGAGGGGGGGGAGCTTGATGGACAGCCCTACATTCAAACTGACATCCAGGACTACGCCACTGTCCAGCTGCTGTCAGTTTCTGCAGTTTCACACAGATGTCCTTGCCAACTGTTAGTTTCAATTAATGATGTAGAGAGTAGTTTAGTTTCTGGACATCATTCTTTAATGAGATAATCTTGCTATAAGATTGATTTCTTGATCTTTTAAATTGTTTTTTAAACACTTTAATACAATTTAAGTTGACCCAGTTTTTGTCGTAGTTGTTTTCTTTTGATCTGTATCAGCTAAGCTAACATCCAAATCAGTCCTGTTGTGGCTTTGAACTGGCCTTTTAAGCTTGTATAATGTTTCTTTACCATATGTAATAGTACATTAAAGTGCATTAAGTAGTCTTTCTAGCTAAGGCTGTCTGTTAAGACATGACACTTATTGAGTATTTTCACTTCTCAAAATGAGTGCATTCTGTGCAGTTCATCATTTCCTAAGGTTCTGTATAGTTTTGCCTTCTCATAAGTATGATATAATGCTTCACTTCTGCTTGCCTGTTGCACCGTGAGGATAATTTCTCACAATTACTGATTAATCTGTTCAGTTTAGTCTGTAATTTATCCTCCAAGAGTATTTTGTCATTGACGTCAGTCTCTCAAGTTAAACCTGTTTCTTAAGCTGCAAGGCCATCATTTTGCCAGTCTCTGCCCTCTGAGCCTGGGTCTTGCTGTGCAGAGGCCGTCAAGCAGGAGTCAACATTCATGGAAGGCTGTTAAAGGAAGAACTAGATGGGCCGAGCTCTCAAGCAATTTTCTTTCTCCTTAGTATCTCTAAATGCCCCTGTCATTTTTCCCATGTAAGTGCAGAAGCCTGTCCTGGAAACGTCTTCGGCGGTGGCTCACTTTGTCATTTTGGCCCAGGAGGTTGCCGCATGTCCCTGAATCCTTGAGGTAGCCTTGTCAGAGAGGACCGTTATGCCAGCGATATGTCTGATTGGGCCTGTCTGTCGGGGCAGCAGCCGGTCCTGGCTCTGCTGTTATGTCACGAAGGCAGTGCAGTTCTGTAAGTGCTGGCTGAAAAGGAGACAGCAATTTGTCTGAGCAGCCAGGGAGCCCTGTGTTGTTCTGAGGGTTTGATGTGGCAGGCGGAAACTTCTGTGTGTGTTATAATTGGACTAATCTCAAACGCTGAGTGCAAGCCCTTGGCAGACCCCCTGCTCACACTCATTTGGCAAAGGCTGCCTTTTCAAGAGACTGCCAAAGGCCACGTACACTAATCCTTACTTGAGCTTTTTAATTATTAAGTGGTTTAAACTCATAGCACAAACAGCTTCCTTTTTCTTCAACTATGGTTTTGATTTCCTCCTGTATCGGAACTTGAATTCTGAATTGTAGGGCTTTTTATAATTAATTTCCAGCTCTGGTCCTTGAGGTCCTTCACTGCTGAGGACACAACTGAATATTAAGATGAAGAGCATCTGGAAGGGGTTTCTTTACTCCAAGACTTGTAGGTGTCTAGACCGATCTAGTTAGCTGCGTAGCTGAAGCACATTCCCTTCAATACTAACTGGATGAGATCCTTGTATCGATAAGTTTGAAGCAAGAAGAGCTGAAACGTATGCAGTGGCCTGGAGGTGGTCAGCTCATGTGTCTCTTTACAGTGCCTCTCTCCCCGTGTGTCTCTCTGGCTCATGTCCCACAGACTCCCCTACAGCACCTGTGGTCCTTTCCAGTAATGGAGTAAATATCAATTACACTCAGGGAGCTTCTAGTGAAGTACCTAGCAACGATGGCACCCAGAATGTAAACGGGATTGTTATATCTGCTTTCTTGCTTCACAAGATGATTACGTGATCTTACATAGAGACTCCCAGCAGGTGGTGGGTAAAAGCAGTACTTTGAAGTACAGTAGGTGCAAAATCCTTAAAATATTCATGAGAAGATTCTTGTATTTGTGTGATTTATTTATACCTGAAATTGCAGCAACAGCATGTTGAAATGCCCTCTAAAATAAATATATATATGATTCATTGCTTCTGGTGTACAGTTTGGTAAATTTGTCCTCAAAACTCTGGTCTCTACTGTAGCTACATATTTACATACAGTCTGAATTTGGTAATGACAGACATCACCAGGGTCAGCAGGCAGCAATAGTAATGTCTCCGTTGTATGGACTTATGACAAAGTCGTCTGTACTGTGTTGCACTAGGTCGTTATCTTCAGGTACTTATTGCGGCTTGTTCCCAGAAATGACTGCACAGAGTGTCTGTGCCCGAAGGCAGACAGTTGACATGGTGTTGCTGATGCACTGAAAGCAGTGCCGTGTTTGTCCTGGAGCAGATCTCAGCCCTGTACATTCTTACACGTGTGTCTGCCCGTCATGGATGTGTGCCGTGTGGAAACCATTGTGGGTTTGTCAGCTGAAGAGTGCCTTATGTGACACGCCATGTTAAGGAGAAAAAACAATGGAGACATTTGTTTTTCCCTAGTCTCTTTTAGTTCCCTGGCACACAGTTCTGTATCTCACAACTACAGTAGATCTTCTGCAGGCTCAGCTTGTCAGCTTGCCCTAGCTTACAGGTCAATCTTCAATCTTCTAGACCTAGAAATGGCTAGACCAGGAAATGCTGTTTTTGGTAAATGGATAAATAATAGTAATCAGAATAATTACTATTATTTGTACAGGGAGAAAGTATTTAACCTGTCTAGATCAGGCAGCCTTCACATATACAGCAGATTAGGTGAGATGAGAACTAACTTCATTTAAACTGGAGGAAAAATTCAGGCAGGCCACTCAATTGAGCAAACCTGAAATTGAATTTTGCTGGGACCAGGGGAGCAGCAGCCTTATTCTAACAAACCATGCCGTGAGATCTGTATTATCCTTCCCATAGCCCAGTGTATTGGGCGTTGCTTGTGTATTTCTGGTACAGAGAGAAGAGTGCCTACACCAACACCTTAAGGCAGCCATCCGATTATCCTAATATTGACTATGCACAGCCTTTCTGACTGAGATCTAAAGAGATGAAGCTTTAGGATGTCATAGCTGTTGGAATAAATCCTGTATTTCATTCAGGTGAATCTAGAGCTGGAAGGCCCTTAGGCAGTCCACGTCAGGGCTGGCCATGACTTTTTTTAGTCAGCAGTGAAGCCTCTGCCCTAAATGAGACAAATGGTGACCTAAAACTGTAGAACACATAGAATGGTAAATGTCCAGTAACAACAATTTACTGCACAGAAGCTCAAACCTATAAAATGTTTTTTAAGCTTTTTTTTCAGGGGTTCATTAGGGAATTTAATATCGCTGGCCGTAAACACTCCTGTTGTGTTATTTGAAAAGTCAATTTCATTATATAAAATAAACATGTGCTAGTGCAATTACATTGCTTCGAAACAGCCCTCAAGGTGTTTTGTCCTGTGCCAGCAGAATAATTGGAGGGGTTTAGATGAACACTTAACATTTGCAAGATAATCTTGACAAAAGACAGCAGTCTTTGAGTTGAAGCACAGCGGAAACCTCAGGAGACAGAGGAAAGGGGGGAGGAAGGAGGTAAAGAGAGTGATGGCGAGAGGGAGGGAGTGCAGGCGTCCATGGAACAGGATGAGAGCGGTGGTGTGCGGACTGCTGGGACGTGTCAGTGGACCGTCAGTAATCTCTGGCCCTGTGTTTGTTGCAGGGCTGCTGGGCCCTCAAGGCTGCTCAGGGGGCTACTGCAGCGTCAAACACCAGCAACCCACACACACAGCCTCTCCCTGCATGTTTCCCTGTGTGCTTGCTAGCCGGTGGATGTGTCTTCCTCTCTGCATGTTTGGTCTGATGGTTTGAGGGTCCGCTATCTTCATGAAAAGGCGTGTCCATTGGTCAAGCCAGTCTTTCCAAGTCCTTAACTAGTGTGAAGGGGGTGGCTGTCTTAGTGAGCCTCCTTTCACTATGTGTAGAGGAGAGTGGGAGATCAGGGCTCTCATAGAAAAGCAAGAACAACATAAGTTTATGATATAAAATATTTTTGCCAACTTTCTCAGGTTGTGCCGTAGTACAACCAAAGTAGAGCAAAGACTTTAGGATAGCGAGAGGGGCTGCTGAGGGGTTGTACGGGGTGCTTCTGGAGGAAGAACAAGATTCTTGCATAGGGCACTGAAGCAATAGAAGCAATTGCCATTTTAGTCTGAGCCTTTCTTTATAAAGAGAATGGAAGAGGAAGCATTGACGTTTTGCGAGTCATTAATTAGTCACGAGTGACAGGTGAGTGGCAATGGTGCTCTTGTAGCAGCACTAATGAGCTCACCTCAACCCGTCCACCTGACCTCAGTGTTGCTCAAGCTGCAGAAGAAGACAGGGACAAGTAAAACCTCTGCCCTGCTCGTGGGCAAAAAAGAAGAAAAGTCAAACTCAGGAATAGGAGCACGGAAAAACCAGAACATGACTTTACCCAGTGTTGGGAACCATGGAAAAAAGAAGCATAAACAATGTCTGAACTTACACTGAAGGAGGGGTTTTGAAAATGAATACCAGGTAATAAACTGCAGGATACAAGACATGCCACTTAAAGTACATAAGAACTCGAGGGCAGAGGTGTGGCTCTGCCCAGATTGAAGCCCACCCCTGAGGTGCGCTGCAGGAAGGAGAGCCTTCATTATCCTGGGGACTGTGAGCGCTGAGGTCAGTGAGGGATTCTCGGTCGATCCCGGTACAGTCGCTGTGATGTGTGTAAGGAGTGCAGCAGAGGGAGAGACAGACAGACAGGGACACAGAACTCGACACAAAAGAAGAGAGGTGGCGTGAAAAGCTGGCAGCCCTCCATATCTCTCCCCCTCCGACTTGCGTACTCTCCGTCTCTTTCTCCTTCCTCTTATCTCTCTTTTCTCTCCATTCTTCTTTCTTCCCCTCCTTGTTTTCTTCCCGTTTTCGTCACCATGCCTCTCTGTTTCAACCCTTTCACTCCCTCTCTTCCTCCGTTCCCCCTCCTCAGCCTTTTCTCCTCCCTCCCTCTCTCTCTTCCCCTTGTTCCCTCCCTCTCTGACATTCTCCCAGTCAGTGTGAGAGCTGAGGGAGTGAGGGACGGGTGGACAGAGTGTGGACGTGACCGTAGGGAGGAGTGAGGACTGAGGGGTGGCGATGGAGAGAGAAGAGCAAGCAGGTGGGAGAGGAGACCTCTTTCATTCTCTGTCTCGTCTGTCCTTTTCTCTTTTACATTCTGTTTCCAGATTTCTTTGGCTTATCTTTTCGTTTTGCCCTGTCCTAAAGTCCTCCTCTGGTCCTGTCTGTCATCTTTAATTGTGCATGGAATAGTATTGTATTTATGCCATCTAACAATGAGATTTTAAAAAACAGAGCACAGAGGCAGGCTTTCTTGTGAATGCAGTTGAAGGGGACTCATCCTGCAGGCATGCGTTTACTGTACTTATGCACATGTACACATGTGTGTGTATGCATTCCTCTAGCCCTTTTTGCCAGATACTAACAGCCTATCGCTAATACTTTATAGCTATTCGTTCACTTCTAATTCTGTGTCTGTCTATTCTTCCCTCCCTCTCTGCACTGCTCCTCTCCTCCTGGTCCCTGTCTTGATTGAAAGCTCACAGTACATGACTTTTCAGACGTGCATGATCCCTTGGGCATGATTCAGCATGAGTACCTGCAGCCACAGAGAAACACGGTTGTCTTTTGAGGAGGAAGACAGGTGTTTGTGCGGAGAACACTTGAGTTTGGGCACGTTTGGGTTAACGCCGCTGTGCACGTGCAGGCTGTCCATTTGCGCTCATGCGTTAGCTCATGTGGTGTCACATTGGGGTACAGGATGTGGCTGAAGTTCTGCTCTGGCAGAGGCAGAGAGAGAGGGAGAGCAGGAAAGAGGAGAGGAAATGTCAGGATGGACAGACGTATCGTCTAAGTGGGACGTGTGAAGGACCCCAAATGTAAAGCCATAAAGAGAGCAATGAAATTATTTTATTTAATTTATATTGTTCATCAGAGATACGGATCTCCAAGCCATTTATTTTTTATGACACATTTGTTAAATGTTTTGTAAAAGATGGAATTGAAATTGATATCAACTCCTTGACAATTCCTGAGTTTCAGAATTGGCGTTCATAAGCCAGGCAATGAGTCTTCTGCATGAAAGTAAAAAAGACAAGTCCTCAGGGTGGGGTTATTTAATACATTGTCCCGATCCCACCTGTGTCAGGAACTGATCACCATTTATGAGCCATAACGTCAAAAATAACAGTAAAGCTGAACAGTAAGCTGAAGAGAGACAACTACACAGTACATTCTGTATTCGGCCATTGGAAACAGTACCCCTTGAAGTTGTGTATTTTTTAAAATTCAGGAATAAGTGCGCAGACAAGTTAACCAGCAGTCTAAAACAAGAAGGCCAGTCAGTTTAAGACATCATTTGGCAGAGGTGCTCAAGAGCTCATCTGGGGTGAAAAGCAGCAGTCACAGGCCTCCCCCAGACCACTGCTCCTGTGGTGTTAGTGCCTTCTGGTGAGTACAGTGGACATCCATGAAAACATACTCCCCATGATCTCATTTACATCTGTACCACATTTCATTGCTTAGCGTTGCATGGTACAGCTGTCTGAATGGACCAGCAAGTATTATGGGCATCCAGTAGTTTTAAACACTGAGAATAATGGAACAGTTTTACATAGAAAAGATGTGCCCTGATAAACCATGTGTTCGTTCTAGTCTTGTTGTCAGATTTACCACGGGAACATGATTGATTTTTTTATCAATTAAAAAGTCAATGGAATCAACACCTCTCTCGTCCTCGCTCTTTATGCTAATTTCCATATTATAATTTGCAAATTGGTGGAGTCAGAGATCCTCGTTTAAATGGTTCATTCAGTTTCTTCTTTTTGTCTTTGTTAATTGGAAAAGGTAGCCCGTGCTTTTGTGTGTTTCTGGTTACTTGCTGCAAAGACAATGGAAGATGAATACTGGTACTGCAGGCTTAAACACCTCTCATGATTAAGAATAAAGGAAAGAATAATAGCTTAGAATAATAGTGTCTTTAAACAGATAAAAAAGACCTGCCCCTTGTGCTTGTGTTAAATAAGGAAGAGCAAACAAAAAGTGCACGGTCCTACAGTATCTGCCTTTCACAGTATTGAAAAGCCCAGAACTGCTTAGTGTGCTGTACTCTACATACAGTTGCTGTTTTCACTTTTGAAAGAACTGGGCCAGGGCTTGGATTATCTGTGATAAACTCAACCTCTTTTACAGGTAATTCATCCAGCGGCTGCCAGCCTTAACAGGATAAATCGAAAATGTCTTTCTTAGATCTCCACGGCTCCAGCACCTGCCTTGTTAAAGACATTAAAGTCTTAATTCATCGAGAGCGGATCGGTCTGCGTTGTTCTCGTGAGCTTCCACTTGCTGGAGCCTCGGTGCCGTGTTTGAGTCTCCGAACAGCGGTCTCCTCTTTATTTCTTTTCCTGGAAACTCTCCGTGACAGAGCAGGGCCCTCTTCACCGTGTACTGCCAGACGGCTCAGAGCTGCTTCAGCACTTCTGCACGTAACTGGGCTGAAGCTGCCTGTCAGTTTCAGTCAATAACTATACCAGTGCCGATGCTCTGCTGTCACGGCTGCTCTCCAGAGCTCATACTGTCAGTGCTGATGGGTCAATATGAATAATATTATGCACAGTGGAGCCCCAGATATTGAATTCAATGTCAGGTGTTAGTTTGGTGGCTTGTTGGGTGAATGTTTTTCTGTAAGAGCCAGTACTGATTCGTGGCTGGCAGCCTGATATATAAAGATGAAAGATTTCCTTGCTGGCTGTGATAAGGGAATATTGGACAAAAGATGTTTTTTTGTGCACCTTATTTGACAGTGCTCGATAATTATTATTTGGCAAATGCCATTAAGGTCAGTTGAGTTTATTCAGATTTACAGACCTGGGGTTAATAACATTGAGGCAGCATTGGTGCAGCACAATCTGCTTATCTTGGTCCAAGACAGGTAAACTAATACATAACAGAATACAATATCTGCTGATATTTACACTTCTCTGGACAATGTTAATACATTCAGGAGCGCTGGATCTTTGATTGATTGCTGTTCCTGCTCTGCTACTTTCAGGATAGAGTTGGCTACTGACCCGAGGATCAACCTTACAGTCCTAGATCCCAGTCTGCTCTTGGTTGAGCCACTCTGGAGGCCTGGAAAGAGAACATTTAACTGTTCTCTACTGCCTGTTTTTCACATGTTAAAAGTTAATGCGTTAATGGTTTGTGTTTGTGGAAGGTTAAGGACTGGTATGGGCTGCTGAACCACGAGTGTCAGCAGTCACAGTACGGACTTCCCCTCGCAGTCCTGCAGGCTTCCTGCAGCCCTGCTCCAACGCCCACTGCCGTATGGGCACTGCCAGCACGGCCTGCCAGACGCTGCTGAGTCATGTGGTGGGCCCATTTGTGATGTGGGCTGATGCTCTCTGAGGGCTCAAGTCAACAAAATAAAATGATAAAAAAAAACATTTCCATTCCTGAGAAATGATTATTGAGCCATCTCTGGCCCTAAAGGATTGTGTCTTTGGAATAGAAAAATGCTTTGAATGCGCTTTGTGCACCTGTCATTCTGTACTGCTCTTGTCCTACTGTTTTTATCCACTGCAGACATTTTAAACCAGGGGTTTTCAACAAGGCTCTTGAAACCTGGGGGATCACCTCAAGTCTAGTGCTGGTTGAAATCAACACTTGCACAGTAGATCTGACCTGACGTTGCCTGTGGTTGGCCGTTTCACCTGCAGTTTTTATTCCTTTTATAAAAGTAGCATTATTAATGATGAGTGTACAGACTTCAGTTGGATTTAAACCGAGGAACCTTAATTGAGAGAGATTTCTTGAAAGGGGATTCTTAAGCCAGAAATGGATGAAAACTCTGGAGTTATGACTGCAAATCAGTTGCCAGAATCGCTTTCTAAAAATTGTTGTGTGAGGCAGGAAAGCCCATCTTGAAAACTAAGAAAGACAAGGCATTATGGGTATATCAAGTCCCGATTGACCCTGTATGTGGGAATGGAAGAAGGTTCAACAGCTGAAATGTTAGATATGATTGGTAAATATGGAGATTTGACACTAATATACCTTAACGTACCTTTAATTAGTCGAGCTAGGAGTGGTGGCTCAACAGAAGGAGAGGTAAACAGCTATGTTGGGGAGGGTGTGTGAGGCCCACAAGGTCTGGGTGAGGGCAGGTTGCTACAGTATAGTGAAGGGGGGAAAGGAAGAGGATGGAGTGTTCAATCACTATACGTGATGCTGCATTTACTGCTTTTGATCAACAGGGCAGTGATGTGCCTCACCGAACCTGCGCTCCAGATAAAGATGACCTGGAGCAACAGTCATAAGAAACAAAGCCTTAGGCAGAGGGGAGAGGGAGGGAGACAGAGGAAAATGGATTTGAGCAGGGAGCTGGTGACATGAGACTCTGAACAGTGATTGTAGGACTGTGATGTGATTTTGATTCTCAGCTGTCTTCCTCAGCTTATCACAAAACCTTCACATAATGCTGAGTGAGTGGCTGAATGGCAGATTGATTTTTAAAAGAGAGTGGGAAGCCAGAGTAATGAGGAGGGAGGGATGTGAAGAGGGTGAAAACTGAGATGGAAAAGAGAGCTGGAAAGAGCAGACTAACAAACAGGGAGAGAGAGAGTGCAAATGACAGAGAGTGGGGTGGTTTTAAAATGAAGGGAACAAAATACATGTCCTGATGTGCTCAGTCTTCAAGCAGGAAGACTCCTGGCGTCAGCAAACAGTTTAATATGTGTCTTCTTTAGCTTTGTGGGGCCAAAGAGGAGATAGAGGTAGTGGCAGAGATCGTGAGATTGTAAAGATTTGAAACAGTGATGGAGGAGGGCTGTTTAGGAATGGAGCTGATAAATGGGGAGGTGTCATTTATCGGAGGCCTAGTTGTCTAAAGATGCGGCAAGGATTTGGTTGTATTATTTATAGAGAACCTGATACCTGGGGTTGTGGTAATGACTTTTATGGTGACAAATGGCTCCAGGGGAAATGTAATGCACTTTCTAACTCTCCCTTTTGGCTTTTACTCTCCTCCCTGTCTGTGAAACTTCATTATCCAGTCTTATTTCTCTCTCTCTCCTCCTCCATAGCCTTCAGTAAGTCTTCTTTTATTTTCAGATGCATTTTTTTCTGTCCTTTTCCTCTATACTCCCTTTTCCTTTTAGCTCTTCTTCTGTGCTTTTCACTGTAGCACCTCAGGCTTATCTGTACTGACAGACTTTAGAAATGCAGCACCATTATTATTGACGGATGGAAAATTAAACATTTGTTTAAGCTGATTGTGACTGCCTACCATGTCACAGCCTACAGTGTGTGTTGTAGGTCTATAAAAACCAAGGAATCTGTGCACTTACCTAATAGAAGATTTGTGTTGTCCACAGCAACAGGATGCCAGGAAAAGAAAGCAAAGGGAAGGGACTTGCAAATACAGTATGTTAGACTGTGTGTGTTAGCTGCAGTTAGACCTACTCACCTGCATTCAGAGTCAAGGCCAAAGACAGTCAGTCCAAACGGCCGATGGCCTGTTTCTACAGCGCCCCCTTGTGAACTGGAGGGGAGCCGGTCTCCCCATCCGTTTCAAAACAGGCATTTAACCATTTTCCCTTGGAATTACTATTTTATTTAGAAGAAAATAATGAATACACTTAAATACAGAATACAAAAAATAGTTGTAGGTGGATTGTATGGAAAAGGGTTGTTTTTGCACATGGTTATTGTTGTTGGGATATATACATGGGAAACAACAGCGCACCTTTAAGAGGTTTTACTTATATGGTCTTGTGGGAGGTAGCAAGGGGAGAGCTTCCAAATTAGAAGACATACACTTCACTCTGCTGGAGGGTTTTCTGTCAGTGTTTGGAAGAAGAAGGTCCTCTGGCTCCTGAGCTACAATTTGTGCTGTATGTAGTTCTTATTGTGTTCCTGCTGGCTGCATTGTGAATGACATCATTGTCATTGTTTTTCTATCTGTTTTTGTTGTGCTCTGGCTGACCTCGGCTAGATACTGGGTCCCGTAGTGGTGATGGTGATCTTCCTTTACATGTCTTTACTAACCTCCGAATTGGGCATACAAGACTGGTCAAACTCCACACTCGCTTATGAGGGTATATGTCAGCGAGGGGGATCACGGGTGGGGACATCAGTGCAGAGGATCTCTGCAGGCGAACACCTGTGGAGCGATTGGGGAAGATGTGTGCGTCAGCGCCGGCCGCCAGTTAGCAGCTCAGTCGAGCTGACTGGTCTTGTAGGAGGTGTGGAGAATCGTCTCTGCCGAAACCACTCCACACCTCGCAGTTTCCCGGGGCGGCAGTCTGAGCGTTATCCGTGTCACTTTGAGAAACCGCGTTGTCTTATGATCACGTTCAGAACGCACAAAATTATAACAGGGTCGATTTGTTTGACGAGCTAGAATTCCATGCGCACTTCTCAGTGTGTCCACGCGGATCCCCAGTTCCCTCTTTCCCTCTGCTCCCTCTCCTCGCCAGTCTGCTCTTCACTCTCTCTCCTCCTCGCTTTTCGTGACTCAGTGCTGCGATTCTTGGCTTCCTTGATATTTTTTATTTTTAATTGGCAGCTGCTCGTAGTCTGCAGAAAACGGTGTGGAGGAGATTTAATTTCTGTTTTATTTGTTTTGTTGGTGAACTTTTTTTGTGCGTGGAAGTAGACCGCCGTTCCCGTTGACACAGTCTCTACATTTCTCTGAACCGCGCTTGTCACGCTCACAAAAACTGACACCCCCCTCCCCCCAGACCCCCCAGCCGTAAGAAGGGAAAGTGCGGAGATTCAGGAAAGATGCAAGCGAAGAAAACACTGTGCTCTGTTCAGCACCCCACCCTCAGGCAGGTGCCTTTGAAAGATCGTGTGCTTGTGTTGATTGAGCTAAAGCTGGTCTCGAATTGCCTCCCGTAACATTGTTAAATGTCACGTTCTCCGGGAGTCGGAGTTGTAAATGTTACATGCGGCTTTCACCCTCGCTGCAAGATTCTGCTCTGTGAAAAACAAAAGCCAACAAAATCAGCCTGACTGCACACACGGGGCACTTTGAAGTGCCTCCGGGCTGGGAGAAGGAATGGAGTGACAAACTGGGGATATGAAAATAAAAGAATTTTTGTATTCATATATACTATATATTGTAAATTGTATATTATATATTATGTGTTCTACGTGTTATATATTATATATACGCGACAAAAATATTAAGAACCTCCCACTGAATAACGTGTTGGGCTTCTTTGAGTAGCGAGGACAGCTTGATCTGGACCCAGAGTGTACAGTATGTTATTCTGCAACGCTATAGAATATTTGCAGCCCTGTCCTATCCTGTTCCTCTACATAGGATCGCTATCTACAGTAGGATATCCAGCTAGGATAACTGGATAACCTTTGCCCGACACTGAGGGTTCCCTGATTCAAAGTTTTCAGTAGGATTGGGATCTGGGATTGCTCTTTCTAGGGTGAGATAGTCTGTTTGTTTGACTGGGATTACTAATAGTGAGGCCAGTAAAAAGTATGATTTCTAAAATGCTCTCATGCATAGGCATATCCTAGCTCATTATCTTCCATCTTCTCCACCGAAGAAATGTAATGGATGTTTTTCAATTGGTTGTAATCCAAGATGCAAGTTGCTAGTGCCTGCTGTAGAGGACCCAGCAGCAGTAAGCCATTACATACCAGGAAGTTTAGAGGTTTTATTAATTTATTTATTCCTCTTGTTTCACAGCAGCATTAAGTGATCAATGTCTATATGTCAAGACTATCAACCGGGAAGGGTTTATTTCAGTATTATGGTTTAGAAACAGGATATTTGCTTATTGATCACAGAGGAGAGCTTGTGAAGAGGATATAGAAATCTTTACTTCTAAGCCTCTGCTGTCTTGCAAGTAAAATATAATGGCCTATGAATCAGAAATGAATACAGAAGCATTTTATTTTTAATTAATTTTGTTTTTTTCTTCTGATTCTTTTTTTATTGATTTTGTAATTTACATGCATGTACAGTAGGTGGATTCAATTCCTGACTGAGGGTTGATACTACAGTACATTTTGTATTGCTGTTAAAATATTAATACCCAACATGTTTTAAGTCTTTAATTCCTCATTTATCTATGGATATCTATGATTTTCAATTTATTGTCATACTGAGCTCTTGTGCATGTGATGTGGTTATAACTTTGTCTGATAAGACATTGTATAACTCCTGCCTTCATGCTATTTCATATAAGCATATGAAATGAAATTTGCAGGTGGTGAAATCTTGTGGAGGTCTTGAAAGGGCTTTGTGAAATCTTAGGGAAGATCTTTCCATAGAAGATGCCTGTGATTGACTTCCATCAGAAAAGATGTATTTGAAAAGCTTCATTAATTTCCCATTAATTAATGAAGCACTTTAAAGTGCTATCCTTTCCTTCTGTACTTGAGCAATATGCTGACCTTATGCATACAGTGCCATAGTTCTTTTTCCTTAGTATTTTTATAACTTTTAATTCAACCTTTCCAAAGTAGATGTATAGTGAGCTTTCAGTATGCTTCCTCTTAACCTTTCCATAATGGTTGTTAAATTTCAGAATTTAATTTGAGTTTAATGCTTAATTGAGCATGGCACTGCAGAATGCCATGGTCATTGCTTGTACATTAGTATCAGCCCACCCTGCCCTCTCCACAGTTGCCCCCCCTCAGACTGAGTGAAGTGCACCCCTCCCTCCAGATTCAGCCTAAGTCACACATAGTTTAAAGTCTAATTAAGTGGCAGAGCAGACAGCCAAGAGCTACCTGTCAGCTTGTCTGAACAAGACAGACAGAATTAGTATCTGCCAGCCAGTTCCTGGGATGCTCCACTTGCACAGAAGAGAGAAGAGGCAGACATTAGTGAAAATGAGACAAAATTGCCAGAGAGAAGTGACTTAGATAAGAAAGAAGGAGGGGAAAAATGGAGATGGAGAAGGTACAGGACATAATATATACACTTTCTCCAAGTAGACACTGCAAAGACATTTGAATTTCAAAGTCAGCACAGAGCTGAGTTGCATCACCAATGCACTCAGTGCCTGCCCTGTTGATGTCATAAGTCCAGGCTCCCCCACTGGAAGCTGTAATGATGATGTCACTGGGACCGGATGAATCATCAGCTCCTTGATCTCTGTTTTAACATGCTGTGGATCAGGCTGTCTGCAGCTGGGGAGAGTGGGATTGACATCATAAGCAAAGTTGCAAGAGACAGTTACAGTAAAATAATGAACTATACAGCAGTATAGTACTCTAATGATATAATACGGAGTCGCAGTGAGACTGCAGTGTGTTTTGTCCAGGGTTAATGCATGGTGATTGTTTGGACTACTACAGTAAGTTAATTTTTTTCATTGCTCTGGGGCCTTCTGTCATTATCTTAACAGGCTTAAAGAAAAGGAGTCCCCTGAAATACAAATGCTAATTCATTTTCAGCTGTTTCTGAACAGCACTCTAGGGGTATTAACCCGCTGGGGAGGGATCTGAGTGGGTGCCCTGCTGCAGGGGGCAATCTACCTTGTCCTCTAGTCCTTGCACTGCATTATCCTTACCTGATGTGTGTGCGCTGACGCTGTGAAATGGGAGATGGGAGCTTTGCCTGGTCCATGTTGGGGGTGCCCCGTGTTTTGGCGTTCTTGAGTTTTGCCCAGTAGGGTCTGTGGTCCCCCAGGGCATGCAAGCATGCAAGTAGGATTGGGACTAATACTATCAAAATCAGCCAGAGCCTCCAGGGACCAGCCAGTTAAGGCCCGTTGGCTTAGCATGCATGGCACTATAGCCTTGGACATATGGATACACCCTCTTTCTTTTTCCTTCTCATCCTGTTCTCTTGCTCTTCATTATCCTTTCTTCCTCTCTCTCCCTCTTTCCAGCATGTGTGCTGAACAACCCCTCCACACACACTGTGCACTGGTCCAGTAATTCTGCTTACGGGTGGATATGGAAATCAGGTCACAAAACCAGGAGAGAGACCTTGAATACTGAGCAGGGGAGAGCGAGACATAGAAAATGGAAGTGTTTGGACTTGTAAATGTATTTTATTAATAGATGGATGTTTCTATTAAAGGAATTTAATTTCATGTGCAAGTGGCTACAATCATCACATCACAGCAGTAACTCATGTGTAGCCTCCTCTGGTGTGATAATGTATTAATATGTGACTTGCCCTGAGGTCTGCTGGACACTCTGAGGACAGCAAGTGGGAGGCTGTACATTTTCTCCCATCCAATGTCTGTTTCCTTCTTTAGATTTTCACAGACTGTATTAAAGAATTATGTTTGAACTTTGGTATTAACATAGGCCTCACAGCCAGTGTACTCAATGCTGGTGAATAATTGCATTTCTGCTCAGTGTGTGTATATTTGTTTGCGACTATATATTCTAAGGAGTTGGACGCTGGTCTTCTTTAGTCTCATGCCCTCTATACCAACCACTGCCTGTTGGTTCAGGGACTTAGTGATGCCAGTGCACCAAGATTATTATTCACAGTAAATCTCTGCACGCTGTATGTAGCATCTAAAGGAAATGGTGCGTGGTCCTATAACTGTCAAGGTCTGGGGTCAGTGCCTGGAAAGCCCCAGGTTAAGACGCTGCTTGTGGATGGATGGACAAATTATCTATATGGATAAGAGACTGTTTTGTGGTGATACTGCAGGGGCAATAGGGCTGCAATTTTCTCATGAATACCCCTGTGTTTAATTACCAGCTAACACACGAGCATCCTCTTAACCAAGTACATTCAGATTGTTGGCTTATTTTCTCCATCTGGATGGATGCAGTGCAACTTTAATACCAGTCAGAGCGGTGTTTCTCAATCTTTTTTTCATCCATCCCACGACACACTGCCCAACCCACCCCCCCCCCCCCCCACACTCATCACTGGCCCAGGCACATTATTAAAATTTTATAAACCAAGCTATTTCCAGTGTTAAATGCAAATTTGTTGAAATTGATGAAAATTAAACACGGAGCTCTTGCTTCGCGGCTCTGTTTTTTTTTTTGTGTGTGCCTTGAAAAACAACTTGCACAACACGCGATTCCCAGAGCGTGGCCTGTATCTCATGTGTATGCTTTACACCCAACGGGCAACATAACACTTTGGTTATTTGATATGATCCTTCATTTTGTATTTCAGGTGGCACGGTGGCGCAGTGGGTAGCATTGCTGTCTTGTAGCGCTGGGGCCCTGGGTTCAATTCTGGTCATGGGGTTTTATCTGTGTGGAGTTTGGATGTTCTCCCCATGTTCACATGGGTTTACTCTGGGTGCCCTGGTTTCTGCCCACAGTCCAAAGACATACTTGTAGGTTTATTGGCTCCTGGGAAAAATGGTCCTGGTGTGAGCGTGTTCCTGTCCTTGTCTGTGTGTGCCGTGGTGCCCTGGCCAGGGTGTAACCTGCCTTGCACCTGTTGCTTGCTAGGCTAGGCTTCGGCTTCCCTTCGACCCTGAATTGGATGTTTGAAAATGGACGGATGGATTTAGTGTTTCTGTCAGTCATCTGTGACCTCCAAAAATCCACTGCGTGCCCAGTGATGTCCGAACGCTGTGTTCATGCCTCTCAGCAGGTGTCAGCTCTCACGTGATCCTGGGACCCACCACCAGGTGGCAGTGTGCAGCAGTGGTCTGAGCTCTGAATTCCAGACTGGAGGGTTATGGGTTCCAGGTGAGGGCGCTGCTTTAGCATGGTACCTTTAAAAAAATAACTCTGCCAAGCCCATCTGAATAAACTGGCACTAAACCGCTAGTTACAGATTAGGTGTTTGTAGTCCCTTGGTACTATTTACATTCATAATAATTCTGAAGCATGGCTGCAAGCAGGAATGTTGAGTACAGGCCACCTTAGTCCATGCAGTAGATAGTAGTGGGATTTGCCTTCAAATGTTTGTGTTTTTATTTTCATTAAGATGCACATTAAAAAAAGCCTGTGGTTTAGAGTAAGGAAAAGTTTCCAGGGTTTAAAGGAGAAGTGTTTTGTCGATAGAATTATAATCCATATTCCGCGCACCTCTCCCAGTGATGCCCTGAATTGTTGTTGTAGTTGATACTGGGGAGGAAGGGTTGAAGCCCAGCCTGCTGTACCTGAATGTGCTGAGAGGTTTTGTGGTATTCCTGTCCTGTGCTTAGGTAACACTTTGCTCCTCAGCTACCACTCCTTAAGAGTTGCGATTTCTTTTCACACCTGAAGCTGCTAATTTAGCAAAAAGATCTCAGGAGAGATCAAGAGTGAGGCAGTTCCACCCGGGGCCACCAGGCACTGTGTGTGTCTGTGCTGCGCTCTCCCTTGAGGTCTGCACTGAGAGACACACCTGTGTGTCACGACCCCTTCAGCTCTAAAGCCGTTATTTCAGTGGGTGTTTAGGATCTCTCCTGGCTGTTCTGCTGTTTTTCAATGTCTTTAAATGAAGGGGGAAATACGGTGGTGTCTCGTCAGATTCCGAACTCTGTTTCTGAAGTCTTTCGCTTGTGCCTCACCTGTGCGATCAATCTCACACTCTTCCATCTTTCCAGTCGAGCACCAGATGAAATTGCTTCTCCTCCCTGCACATTCATCTAAATTGTGAAAACGACAAGCTGAAATGAAGAAGCGGGTTGAATCCCTTCGATTTTGCTTTTAATTAGTCTTTTTTTGTGGCCTTATTGACTGATGTTTCTATTCTTTCACGCTAATTTATTATTTCAGCACTATGAAGAAGTACTTTGTAGAAGTACTTGAAGTACAACAACCCAGCGTCAACCTGCATAATAAAATGTGCAGCAATAAGAAACAACACGAGAATGCAGATAATATTTTTACAAACTTTGTAATGAGTGCTGAAGTCGGAAATTATTAATTCATATTTGTGTATTGCTTCTGGAAATTGAGTTTTATCTTTAACTTGACTGTCTTGTCCAAGCACATCACCAAATGTATAAAATGATTGTTCAATTATTATTATCATTTTGCATTTTTATTTTAATTATTTTTTAATTAATTTGAGCTGAAAACGCTCTTCAATTATTTGAAGAATGGAAAATAAATGTTCTTTTATAGTCAATGATAAAGTTTTTTATTTAGTTTCCACAGGCAATTAGTTTGAAAATAATTAAGTTGCAGGTATAACGCTAGACACTGCTAGTCCATATTTCCTCTCTATAAGAAATAAAACATTTTCTTTTAAAGCAATTACAGTATATTAATATAAATATATTATCATTTTTCTTCTGTTAATTAAAATGTAATTTTGCTGATGATATTCTTATTTTCTAACTAAAGGATTTTAATTAACATTTTTGTATTTTGCAAAGGCTGGCCACACGTGCTTTGTCTGAACCGAGGCCTCTGCTCTCTCCTTTGACAAACCTGCTTTCTTCTGAACTCTCTCCCCCACTGACAGGGCCCTTGCCAGCAGCTGTTATGTAGTTTGAAGTGCTAATCACCATCATTTTATGTGTCTGAGGTTGCTTAGCCTGCAAAATCATAGAATGCTCATGCAGTCCGATCATGTAACTTAACCCTTTGGACAACTTCTTACCCACTGTCATCTGTAAGGCACAATATTTGGTTTTTATTCAAGAATTAGAGAAACTTTTCTAATGGTTAGAGTTTGTGTGATGCCAGATTTGTGTGATGGTCTCCAGATTGGCTTAGCCAGGAAAGGTGCTTCCTTGAAGCACACGTCAGGCCCAGCGGTTATTGTTTCTAGGCTGGGCTGTGCCTTTTGAGATTCCTCAGGTGCATCTCACGATTGGCAGGGCCACCCCACTAGGATTTGGGTGAACTTGAGTCAGCGAGGGCTTGCACCAGAGACTTGCAGGTGTCATCAGGGAACCACGCCTTGCCCATCCAGTCGGTGCTACAGGAACTCTCCAGCGTGTTGACTGGTGAGTGGCTGGACCATTGACACGTTAGCGGAGAGCGTCCCTAGTCCTCGTTCTCCTCAATGCTGGCACAAGGTTTGTAGCAGGGTGCTGATCAAATGTTGATGATTCCATCTTGTGAGATTTTGTAAAGAAATATCTTTGCTGTTTCCCAGTTAGAAAATGAAACTTTGCCTTTGCAATGATACCTGTTCGCAGTTATGGCATGAAGCATGATCTGATATACCCAGAAGCATGAACACTAAGGTTAACAGGCTCATCCTAGACTTGCTCCTCTCTGTCTGTCCAGAGCTGAAAACTGGTCACTTGCAGGACTTGACCAGACCTTGACCACCAGCATGAATGGAAAGACAAAATAATCCAGCAGTACGTGCTTCGACATAATCACCACTACATGCTCGTTCTGCACGTCCTCCACTGTGACCAATAATAACAGTCTGTGATATCAGCTGTAATGATACTTAAGCCTGAAAAAAGTGGAACTGAAATAATTATAATAACCTTGCACTTACAGTGATTGAGTGCCACTTTTTCACCTTTGAATTAGCAGAACTTGCTCTAGACATTCTTAATCTGCTTCTTTCCTGAGGTTCAGCAGCATAAATGACTCTACTAATTGCAATAAGATTTATAATCCTGCCCCTTCTCTCTTGCTCGTGCTCACTTGCTTTTATTATGGATGTCTCCCTATCATGAATATGCAATCACATCTTGGTGCTGAAAGACGAAGTGGGTTTAGATCTCCATGTGCTGTTTCTTTTAAAACTAGCTAAATTTTTAATTTCAGCTTTGTCAGACTTTGACAGAAGCCTCCCCCTTCAGCTCTGCTCTGTTGAATGTTGAAATCAGTGTACTCTGAAGATATTTCGAGGGCTGTATTTTTCCGATAATTGTGATGACTTTGAGAATGTACGGGTGATAATCGATAACTGAAAAAATCATTACCCTCAACCCTACCTTGTAGGTCTTCACATACTGTAGTCCTGTCCTTGGTGATGAGGTGGGAGGATGCAACACTTTAATACAATCATTGCTGCAGTTCTTTTTTCACTCTCTGACCTCTACTGCCTTTCTCTCTCTCCTCTGGTTGGGGCTGTAAGGATGTCTGTAAGGGATATGTGCATTGTAGTTGCTGTACTAAGCAATATGTACTCATAAGGTGCATGCTGTGGTACATGCACTGCTACCAGAGTCTGGGTAGGGGGGCCTACTGGCTAAAATGTGCAGTTTAATTCTCAAAGTACAATGTGTCCAGAAGATGAATTTCTGGTGTCAATGCAGCGATCAGTTCTAGTCAGGCAGAGACTGTTAGGACTTTGTGTCCTGTCTAATGGTGAAAGTTCCTGATACCTCGTGCATAATTTTACATATGCAGTCATGCATGATAATTTTGTACAGCCTTCAGCTTTGCACATGCATAAAAGATGTACTCGGTTTATTACATTATAACAAAGTTCCAATAAAAACATGGGAGGAAGGTTAGATCCTCTCATCTCGCACACTTCCACTTGCCTGCATATCTACAATACGTATTGCACCCGGAACTTCCTGAAGCGCCTCTGTCTCGTACCCCTCCGCAGCAGTTCCCTGGCTGAACCATCCCTGGCAATGCAGGAGAGGGGGGGTCTGTTCATATCTCCTCTCTCACATTTATTAGAATCAAACCCAACCACTGAAATGCATCTACTCAGTTCATCAGTCAGTCAGTCAATACTGAGCACCATGTCCTGATCCTGCTAACAAAATTAGAGCTGTTTAATTTGCCAGTTTTGATTGACTGGCTGCCATGATTTCAGAGCCTCCCTTTGTTAAGAAAGCTGTGCTGTATGCACCATGCTAAAGGTGACATGTTGTCTCCTCCTGATAGCTCCTCTCTCTGCATGCTGGTGCCAGTCTTTTTGTTGGCTTAACAATCATTTTGAGGAGCCATCCCAAGAACCCTCCTGTAACTCAGGCTTTCTGCCTGCCTGTCATGAAGTTAATTTATTTGCAGTGTACCCAGCACAGTTAATGATTTTATTTCTGAGGGTAATTAAACAGCTGCATGTAAAGGAGCACCTTGTTTGTTTGGCCAGAATAGATCAATAGTTATCCACGAAAATGCGTGGTTTTGTGTTCAGGTATTATTTTTATTTGTTTCACTCTTTAGAAGTTGTCTTCCAGGCTGTGGACCCTGATTCATTCTTATTTGGCATGTGTCAGTCAAACCCATTAATCTGTGTTAGAGACCACACAGTGGGACATTGCTCACTTTAAGACTTCAGCATGGTCTTTGGAATTAGGTTTCCATTTAGTTTTGGGTGGCAGTATAATTTTCTGTTTTACTGTTTACTGGGTTTACTGTTTTTGTGATTTCACATTTGATATTAAAGAGTTACTTATGCTATTTTTGAAATGCTACAACACCAGAATCAGGTCTGATCTACCTGAAAAAGAAGGTTTAATTGACTATGACTGTTCTCAGATAAAATCTATACAGTATAACAATTCTCAGTAAACGAACAAAACTACGTTTTTATTCATAATTCATTAATTAAGACTCAGTATGATTTCCTGACCACTTGTGCATGTGTGCAGCCGTGCCCAGTGCGGGGTGTGCTGTCTTCAGTTTGGGTTTGTGTGTGCGAGAGGAAGCAAGGGGTGACTGTGTTGTTTTGTCTACCAGTGTGAGTATTTTGAGCCTCCTAATGTGTCTCTGAGCAGTCGAGTGCATCACACTGGCAGCTTGAGTGGGTGTGTTTGTGGGCGTGTGTCTGTACTTCAAAAACACTGTCAGTCGTCATGTCTGTGTAGGCGTGACCCTGGGAATGTTGTCACTGTGTCGTCGTAAAGGTGGCTGTCAATGTGTGTGTTCACATCTGTGTGCTCTCATCCTGAGTATTTCTCTGTCCCACTGTACCCGTGATGGCGGTAGTTGCATTTGTAGTTGGTGTTTGCTTGATAGTTTCACAATCAGGTAGCCTGATCCTGGGAGTCTGAATGACATATGGTGCGCATGCACGTAGAGGTGTGTTTGTATGAGTGTGTGTATGTGTGAGTGTTCACTTGTGCAAGGCTGTGAGGAGACTGGCAGTAGGCAGGCTGGCACAAGCCTATGTGGGCTCAGGGCTCTCATTAAAAGAGAGAAAGCTGCATGCTTGGGTGATTGCTGGCAGGTGTGGATCTCTAATTAACACCGCATGGTGCAGAAAGAGAGAAGGCTAGGGAGGTGATTGTCAGTTGTTGATGCATGTGGTTGCTGTTGTTTAAAAAGGAAGAGTCTGTGTGATGTAGGGGAATTATTACCCCAATGTGAGTTTCCTTCTCCACATTCATCAACCCTTGAGGGTGTACCTACAGTACCCATGTGTCTGAGGTTGTGTGTTTTTCTGTGACTCCATGATTCTTGTCAAAATCCTTTCCCCCTGTGCATCTCTGCATGCAAATATCCAGCCATGTGTGTCCTTGCCTTTGTGCAAACACATTTCCCTGTCGGGTTTTACAAAGCAAGAAGAAAGCAAAAGGACAGCCACTCTGCACATTAAGCACACAGCATCTGCTGAAAAATAAGCCTGATCTATTTCTGCCGAAGCAGAGTCTGCTTTAGGTGAGAAACGTGAGGAGCTATGTGTGTTGTGATGAATCGCCAAAGTTCTCAGTCTGTTGTAGTTGGATGAGAATCTCCTGAACCATGTCAGAGAACTTCAGCACAAAAGCAGAAAGAGTTCAATTGTGTTAAAAGAAGCCCATGCCAAACTGTGTGACAACCACAGGGATAAGTTACAATGGGGACATACCCTGTGATTTTAGCTGGATGTAATTAACCGCCGGTGTTGTGATTGACATAGACAAAGCTAGGAGTGAAGTCGAGTCGTTGCTCAGAGGCTAGGGTAGCACCCTTGGGAGAGGTTGCTAAAGGACACATGGTATTTTTGCACCTTTGCCACACTTTCATTATACATTAACTCTGCGGTGTCATGGTTTCCCACTGTATGGCTGAGATCTTGCCAGATCTCCAAATCAGTTACCGAATAGACCGTGAGGGCTTTGCAGGTTTGCAGACACGGAGAACAGAGCAGGTTGCCTGGGGAGCAGGGTTAAAGGTCATAGTGGGAGAAGCAGGTGGAAAACGTCTCTCACTGTGCCTCTCTTCAATGGTGCTTGGGTTTTCGGTCTCTCATCTGTGTTCCTATTGTAGGAGCTTCAGTTATGTCTGCGCTAACCCCATCTTCTGTCACTGCTAAGCAGATTTAGCTGCCTCAGCTGGGCCCTGCAGCTGAGTGTCTTTCGTTAGTCTCTTTGAAGATTTGCAGAATTATCCATTCCTACAATCGCTCCATGTGCTCATTCTGAGTCTTTACACGTCAGGTCTCCCCTGAAGCTTTTCACCAGGTATTTATCTGTGTCTTTAGCTGTAAAGCTTAGAGCAGAGCTCTGCATAAGTGCTTGAGTAGCTGCAACTTGTAATTACAAAGTAGTAACTATGGAACTACAGCGCCAGTGGGACCTGCGGTGACAACATTAGCTGGTGGGGGAATTGAAGTGCCGTCTTAGTCAGCTCTTTATTTAAGCAGGTAAAAGTCAAATAATATTTGCTCGTTTTCACATCCGAAATTTCAAAGTCTTGGGTGTGGGGAGGGAAAAACATCAGTTCCACCAGTAGCCGAAACTGAAATTCGCAGTCTCATTTCCATTTTAATTACACTATGATAATTGTGAACGAGAAGGTGCAGCTGGCTTCAGTTTGCCCGCTAACTGCCATCTCTGTCCTCTGCTTTCCCCACTTCATGTTCTGATTTCCTCTTATGCATTTTCTTTGTGGTTTTGTCCCTGGTTCCGGCTGCGTTCTTATTCACCATCTTAACTGTTTCAGCACACGGTGCCATTGGAGGATACTCCACTCTGCTGAATGGGAAAGAGTGAAACTCGGCAACGCTGCTAGTCCCCAGTCAGCTCATGTGTCTTGGAAGGCCACATGGTGCCAGCGAGCGTCCGCTGGTGTTCCCCCCCTGTCGGAAGGGAGACATCTTTTCAGACGCTTGCAAGGACTTAAACAACAGGGCACGGAGCACAAGCTGAAAGAGTCTTTCAACAGGGCAAGAGTGACGGGGCACAAGGAAATACAGAGCCTTTGAGTCTGGCTTATCTCATTAACCACCTGTGACTGAAATTCCGCAAGTGCATAAAAATGGGAAAGGCACTGGCTTTGGGAGGGCTTGCTGTACAGCGGGGATGTCTCTGACCTGTCCTGTGAGCGCGCAGTTTTGCCAGACAGCAGTTCTTTAATCCCCTCCTGGGTCAGTGCCTCCAGCACGACCCCTGTAGGTCTCACAGTGTGAGGAGGAAGCAAGCGGCTCTGAAGCTGCCCTCTTCACTGGACCGCGTGAACGATCTCGCCTCGTCCCCATTCTCCTACGGAGCACGAGTTTTTACCAGTGAGGGCTGGGTGGTGGTGATGGAAAAAGGAGTATAACTGGCAGATCCAAATGCAAAAAGCTGACATAAACAGAATGCGTAATTGTGCGAGAGGTGCTGATGATGTGAGCCGCCCCAATATCAAGAGAAGTGCTGTAGACCCGGAGAACGTCAGTCTGGCACAGCAGGTTGCCAGCCCTGCCTCCTATGCGATGTCGTGAATATTTACTGCTTCTTGTGTTGAGAGGGTATATACATGTCAGTATTAATTCAGACCCCGTTCTTTCACTGCCCTGGAATATTACTTAAAGTAACACACTGTATTTCATCTCGCCTCTTTCTTACCATCGCTCCATCCTCTCTGTTCTGCCTTCCTCTGGTGCCTTTCTCTCTCACTCCTCCACTCCTCCACTCCTCCCCTGCTTCTGCGTTATTTTTGTCCTGCCACCAGCACCCGCCCCTCCCTGCCCCCCCACTATCACCACAATCTGGTATCACAAGAACGTTGCAGGTGTCCCTGATTTATTTTGCGTGCATAAATAATTAAACCAGCTCTCATTCCATCATGCATTGCAGCAACCCTGGGCTCACACGCTGTCCTGGAAACAGTGCCTCCATGTGCACTCTTACCCATTGTGTGTGTGCTCTGCAGACCGTGCAGTACATCACACGGAGGGACTCTGGTTAATAATCAGTGACTTTGGGCAGTTCTCTACCAGCCCTGTCTCTTTCTGCATCTGGTGCAGAGTGTTGATGGGCAGACCTTGTAAGGCACCATCCCCTGTAGGGGATCAAACAGCACAGCGCTCCTCACTGCCCCACAGGGGCTGGCTTTGAAGATACTGAACGAGTTCGCCTCCTACTGGGCTGTGCTTCAACTGTTATCTCCTATGTGTGCTGATTGGCCTTACAGAGGCTGCCAAGGAGCTACAGCTGTGGATACAGCCATCGCAGGAACAAAAAAATCCAACCTCCAGCCAGGCAAGAGAGGTTTGTTTTGTCCATTTGTGCCCTTCAAGTCTGATATGTTTCTTCTGCACCACATCCAACGAACATCATCAGAATGAAGAGTTTAATTAGCAACAAGGTATCCCGATTTTCATCTTCTTAATACTGAAGGCTGCCGCTGTGAAAATTCATCCTATCTGCTTTTGTGTTCTGTGCGTATTGTACCGTGGAGCACTGTGTATGGTGAATAATATAGTGACCAAAGGCAGGGTTTCAGGCTTGTGGCACGTTGTAGTATTTTACCTGTAGAGAAAAGACAGAACCCAATGGGAGATATATTAATTCTCCTTTTGTTAATAACCCATTACACAGCTTGGTGTCAGTATAATGGCACTAAGGCAGCAGGAAGTAACTTTCAGCAAGTGGAAGTGCTGGGAGATTGGCCACCCTGCTTATTTCCCAAGTAAAATGGTTGTAAAAATAAAATACTTAAAAAAACAGCAACTGCCAAGTTCTGTTACTGAAGTCCTGGTTTGAGCTTGAAATGCTAGTTTTTTCCCCTCCACGTTAGGCATTAATTACAGACCGTGGTAATTGTGTCTGATTTGAATTCTTACAGAGAGGTCTCACTGCAGTGGAGAACAGGAGTGTGCAGGCGGGGGGAGGGAAGGGGTGATGGGGGGGGGGGGGGGTTACTTGCATTCAAATTAATTAGAGAACCAGGCAATCGGATCACTTCAGGGATGAATGCCTTCTCTGGGATTCTTTGTTCAGATTTAATGTGTAGCAATGAAGTGGGTATTATGTTGACATGATGGTTTATTGTACCTAGTTGCTTTCTGTTGTTCTTCAGTTACACACTAGTGATCATAGGGAATGCAGAAGCAGTATATACAGTATATATACTTTTCTCTTAGAAGGAGATGTGGAGCAAATGGAAGATATCTACTAAAAGGGCCTGTTTTATACAGTGTTGTCAGCTGTAGGGCCACTGTTGGGACATGGTATTGATGGTACTAAAGAGGAAGAAGAAACACAGTGGAGTCTGTTCAACTTGACACCCTCTGAGCACAAGGTGTTCACAGTGATCGCTGACTGTTGCCTTTGGGATGTGTGACTTGTAGATCAGCTACTGGAATGGCCTCATTTTTAAATTACTGTGCATTACACTCAGGCTTTTTCACTTTCACATTCTGTTTTTGACTTGTCTTTGACCTTTCCTTAAAGGTGCGCTCCAAACACAGATCCATCTCCCAAATGGCAAACGAGTTTTGCGGCGTATTTGGAATGACATGTTTAGGCTATCGCTTTTTTTATATGGTATTTCAGAGCAACATGTGCCATGCATTTCATGAAATGAAGTCTGAATTGAAAGCTTGAATTGAGGGCTGCAGTATGTTAGCGATTATTACACAATGGTGTCAACAGTACGATAGATGATGATGATGAGCGAACAATATAAAACAAAATTAACCAACAGGTTGAAATTGTGAACACTCTTCGGAATTTGCAGTTTTGTCTCGAAGGAAGGAAGCGAAGCCAATGAAAGGAGAGAAAAAGTTTGCTTATGTACAATAAACTCACTGCAACTGACACAGGTATAATATATTAACTTATATGTTGTGTCAGCATTCACTAAGAGTCCTGGGAACTTGCTGGATTTAACCTGGCGTCCCCAGCAATTTATTACGTTAAACAGAGCTCCAGTCTGCTGACATGGTCATAAACTCCAGCCAAGACTGCATCTTATTTCTGAGTTTATAGAGAAGTCACTGGAGCTCTGGTTAGTATTTATTTACTACTTAGGTCAAATCCAGAAGTACTTGGGTGTAGCCTCTTAACAGCACTCTGCAGAATGAATGATCAAATACTTTAAAGAAACAGGTTGTTGCTCATAAAGCATTTTCTGCAGCACAATATTTGCTTCACTTTTCTGAACACAATAAGACTGTATATTCAATAAAGTATTTAATTTGTAGTTAATCTATTATCAGTAAGCAGTCCTGGTACGGGTCTACAGAACCTGTCCCAGTTGCATAGGCTGCGAGGCAGGGCTACACCCTGCATGGCTTGCAAGTCCATCACAGGGCGCGTGCACGCGCCTGAAGGGGACAGTTTACAGACACACACAGTGTAACTTGTGGGAAAGCCCAGGTCACTATGAATGTGTGAGTGAGAGAGTGAAGTCTGTCCAGCCCACTGTGAGGGATGTCTGGCAGTTGTACCAAACCCTGCAGATCACATCCTGGCAAAGTGCAGGACTACGCTGTGGTTGCTGTCAGGCAGGAGTTGTGTTGCAACAGAGATGTGAATTTGTGAGACAGGACAGCTCTCATCTTAAAATTCTTGGTCTTGGGAATCTAGTGGTGATGTGCAGTTAGACTCACTGGTCCTGTCGAGTGCTAGATACAAAGGTTGTGTCACCGTATTCGTTGCTAACTCCTTTATTACACTGCCTTTCCTCTGCTGTAATGGTGATTTCCTGATGGATTGTTTGGAGTTACTGTCATGCATGTGTTCTGCTTTACAGAAGGGATGGATGTTTCTGCAGTAACACCTCCTACAGTACAGTTCATGGCAAACGTTGAGCCCTGCATGAAGGCATCTGGAGCTGTACTATGGGTTAATGTATAAAGTCTTAGTTTGTTAACCGCTTACTTAGCAGTTTGATAGATTGCTCGAGACCTAAGATTTAAAAGAGAAGGAGTGGAAACAGTAAGCCAAACAAACCTACAGCAGGTCCAAATAAAAGGAATCAGCTGATCAGAATTTTAGAAAAAAGAAATTGGATTTCTCATCAGTAGACTGTCTCAAAGCTGAGCTTGTTCTATGGGATAAATGCATCTGGCGTGAACTCTTCCCCTCTGCTGTCTAGATGAGTTGGATTTCCATTGTCTTCAGAGTCGAGTTGTCTGCCTGCCTGCTTTTCTGCCTTACCTGTCTGCTTGCCTGCCTGTCTGTTTGTCTAGAAATTAGGTAGGTGACGTCAAGTAGTTTTGCAGTGTCGTTTCCCAGTTCCAGTCCCTTTTCATTGGCTCCCTGTTGAACAGATTGTTGTCCGTGATTAGAAGGTGTGTAGGTCTGCCACACCCATTCCCATCTCACCATGTCCATGTGTCTCCACCTCACTGCACTGCTGATTCCCAAAGTCTCACTCTGTGCATGATAACAATGTATAGCAAAAATGAACATGAAAAATGTCTTCCATAATTTACAGCAATGCCTGAGTAATGCCATATATGATGTATGTAAAAATGTGTATGGATAATTTTAAATGAAGTGTTTTTTTTTTACAATGACAGAAGTTGGGTTCTGTGACCAGCTCTGATGAGTGAACTTGTTTGTATCCCAATATGTCTGTGGGAAGGGGGGTCTCTATTGCAGGTCGTCTGCTGCCTTTTTTTCTTGCTCACACATCACATGTCACCAGGGACCCAGTGTGGCCATAATTTGCACAAAGATCATGTTTCTTTTTTTTTAATTCAAGAGAACTGCCAAAGCTGCTGTAATACTAACATAGCAGGACTGCATTTGATGGCTCAAAACACAGGGAAGCAGGGAAAATTTGTGGAGATTTTTCATAGCTCTTTTCAAAGTGAGATAGCTAGTATACAGGTAGTTCATGTTAACTATAATGTCTGGCTTTGTTAATACTTCTTAAGATATTCAGTATTGAAGGTCTTTAGATTAGAACTGTTTTTTATTTTTTTGAAGAGTCTGAAATCAAAACCAGATGCTTATGAATCCTTAACAAATTCTTCAATGCAAGGACCAGTCTTATTCCATAATGAATGCACATCGATTCTGACAAAGAGCTGCCTTGACAGTCTTTAGCACAGGAGAAACAGATTTTATGAAATTCCTCATTTCTCTGGATTCTAACTGAGAATCTCTGAGCCTTGGGTACAGCAGCACACAACACATTGTGACAGATAGTCTCCTTAAGGCTTTTCACAATTCTCTTTCCCTCTACTGAAGACTGTGGCGTGGAACTTTGACATGCTTTCAGTCTGTTCTGTGTTGGCTGAGCTAGTGGTGCCGGCGCCGTGGGCGTCAGGCTGTCACTGTCCCGATGTGGGTTCTGAGTGTTCCCTTGGGTGGCAGGGAGAATCCTTGAGCCTAGCCCCACATTGCACATTTTCACCCAGGCATTTACATGGACAGCATGCCATGTGAGTGTGTTGGGTGCTTGTGTGACAGTGGCATGCTTGAGTGTTGGACAGAGAATGTCACCACAGCAAATAGCATGGCTCAGTGTCAGTGGAGGCGGTTGCCTGCTGAGGTTCAGTATTCTGTGCAAACTATGGCAACATCAGGTCCCTGCCTGCTCTTAGCTTCTTCATGTGAGCTTCTATAGTATAGACTACATGACAGATCATGCAGTACGTTCAGTTACAATATAATGTAGACATTCCACATCTTACCCTAATTTGGCCAGCAGATGATAAACGAAGATTCTTCCAAAGACACTGTATAGTTGTTTGTGGTGAGTGAAATTGTCAGGAACACCCTTTTGCTGAACTGGCTCTGGACAGCAGAGTTGCCCTGGCTGATAATGGTTAGTGAAACAAGGGACCACAAACCACATGAAGAGATGCAGAAGGTGGGAGGGCTCCAGCTGGCTTGTAGGATCCTACAACTAGTACCGTGTTGCTTGTCGGTATTTCATTATCCTGCTTATATTGACAGAATGCCATTCACCCAGCATTCACCAGGAGATGCACTGGCAAAGAGCTATGGGCACTGAACAAATGCAGATGCCCTTATTGCTTTTACAGGCAGAGATGCAAGGCTTTACTCTCAGTAATAAATTTATGCTGGCCCCATTTTTGATAGCTGGAACTGAAAAAACACCAATCTGTCTGGTTTCTGGTTCCAGGCTGAACAGTTTAGATGTATCCAAGATATGGGAGCTACAGTGCACACCGAACTCTAAAACACAGTTGGGCTTTTGGAGTGCGTGTAGTTTTACTCCATTTAGTGCACACGGGCTCTGTTTCAGAGATGTGCTTCAGTGATGCTCAAAGAAACTAATGTGTTTATCATCCACATCAAGTTCATTAGAGTTGTTCATTTATAATGTTTTTGAACAGAACAAAAAAATCATGCACTGGCAATATCTAGTTTGCAATTTAGTTGGATACATTACAAAGAATATTCATGTATATATTGGAAATGTGTTAGAAATCTATTGACCAGGCTTGGGCTTCACCCAATATTTACCTCCATTTCATTTAAAATCTAAAAAAGGATTGAAAGTTGCCTTAAATTTATTCTATGAAAAACATTTATAAATTTATTCTAGGAAAAACATAACCAAGGCAATCAAACCATGACCTTATGTTAAGCTCTTCATTAATACACTCTAAGTCTTCACTCTTTGCAGTCACAAGAAGACTAACTTTGAGCATGTTTTTCTTCTAGCGGACACTGGGGCCTGTTTTCCAAAGCAAGGTAACTGAAACAGCAGATTCCATTATAATTACATGATGTTCTCATACACAAAGCACAGTGGTCTCCAGTGTTAAGGTAACTGCTACCCTTTAATTCAAGGCCATGTAGTCTGCTTTCAAAGTAGTCTGGAAATGTGATAAAAGGCCACCTAGACAGTGGCCTAGACATGTCTCAAGGCTGAAATTAATTCACTTAATTCTCTGTTGTAAAAAAGACTGGAGTCCTACTAATTGCACTTTAGGCCATAAAGGAAATTTAATGAAATATGTTAGCTATTTACTTACGTCCTCTGGAATAAAAGTATTCACTGGAAAAAAAAGTAAGTTGTCCTAATGAACTGAAAACTGAAATACCATAGTCCACTAAAAGCAATTATTTGTGCTTCAAAATAAAACAATAAAAGTGTAAAACCCTGCATTTAAATTAATAAAAAATGAAAGCTTTTGTTTTTTAGTTTCTTTGATGTGTTACTGAAGCACCTTTTGTTGTCTGAAACGATGGATTCATGAAGGCGGGGCACTGGCTCCTTGCTGTGGGGGCTGCGTATCTAACAGTGCTCCCTGCTCTGCTCTGTCTCTGTCTGTCCCGCTCTCCCTGTGCGTCTCTCTCTGCGACTGCGTGCCTGTCTGTGCCCCTCGCCCCTCTCTCCCCGCTCCCTTCAGATCCCGAGCGCAGCGGAGGTCACATGATCTCGACGGACGACGTGGAGTACCCCCGGGAGTACCGCACGCTGGGGAACGGCACGCGGCGCTTCTCCAACGTGGGGCTGGTGCACACCTCTGAGCGCAGGCACACTGTTATCGCTGCCCAGAGCCTGGAGGCCCTCACCGGGCTGCAGAAGGCTGACATGGAGCGCAAGCGAGACGCCTTCATGGACCATCTGAAGAACAAGTACCCCCCTCAGCATCCCCCCTCTCCCTCCCCCTCCCACGGCAGCATGAGGGGGCAGCCTGACCGTGTCCGAGAGCAGGTAAAGACTCCCCACCCAGCAGCAGGAGCTGGTGACAGGCCTTTTAATACATCAGTATTGGCTAACCCCGTTCCTGGGCATCGGACAGTCCAGTGGGATTGATAAGTAACTGTAAATCAGAGGTGGCCTGTGAGATCCTCAGTGAAGCAGGTTATTCTGCTTCTCATCAGTGCTTCAGTATCCCTCAAGACTGATTAGTTAAATCACTGATATTCACTCCCGGTCCTGGGGAGCCAGTGTGTCTTCTATTTTTCATTCAGTCCTTAAGGACTTTTTCACTCATGGAGGGCTATACATAACCTGTAAACCCTGACAGACTGTAGTCTCTCCAGGATTAAGTCACCAAACTAAATCCTGAGGCGTGGAGTTGGCCATCTCAGGCCTGGCAGATCAGTAAGCCAGTGCTGAGAATGATTCCTGGCTGCTTAGAGCTGAAGAGCCTTGGGCAGCTTCTGGTTTTTGTCTCATCTGAGTTTCCATTTTGCTGGTCTCTAACAAACGGGGAGTTAAAGATGACTAGCAGCACTGTGGGCCTGTGAATCTCTGGGACTGAGCTTGGCCACCACGGCCCTGAGTCATCAGTGTTTAAATAAATACCTGGCACAGCTCGTGCATTTGGCCCATTAATACTAAATCCCGATACTTTAATTAATTATGGGCCTGGATGAAACAAAACCCAGATATACATTTGTTGGAAGGTGGAGACTGATTCACTTTAGAGCTTTGTCATGCAGTTCTCTGATTATTGATTCTGATTGTAAAAGTGCTAAATAAATGTCAACTGTTTTTTGGAAATCAGAAATACATTTGCCATAACTCCAAATGCTCATTCATTTGACTGATACATGGGGAAAAAGGAAAATAATTGTTCACATAAAAAGACAAAGTAACAGGTATTTCTTTTTTGTGAACACTTTTTTTTCCCCCACATACCATGAATGTACCATACATTGTTCATGTGCTGGATACTGAAAGGGGGGGCATTTTCTCTCAGTGGGTATTCAGATAAGCTTTCATGCAAATAAGGGATCTCAGTACGTTTCACTCCAGAGTTTCCAACTGAACCAGCTGTCCTTTCAGACTGGACTGAAATCAGCTCCGTCATTCATTTTTGTGATTGTTATACCGGTCCACTTTTTGGAATCGCTAATCGCGGTCGTTCCAAACTGGCGGAAAGTCTGTGAGGACCTTTGCCTGTGGCTGTGAACCCTGCAGCCTCACACAGGGGGGAGCGAGGACATGCGGCTTCCTCCAACGTGCCCATTTGTGAGCCACACGTTGCAGGACCACAGCCCCTCGCAGGCAGAGAGGTGCCGTCCCTCACAGCCAGCACTGCACGCCTTGCAAGTGCCTGGGAGGTCTCGGGGGCCCCAGTATTACTGAGAGCCAAGACGTCCTGTCTGAATATTCCTACTCGGCCAACTGGGCTCTGCCACTTGGGAGAATCCCTGTCCCAGGCGGCCAGTGACTGACATAACCCAGGCTCGAACCCACGACTCCTGAATCATGGAGCTCAACCTGCATTCAAGCAAGCACCTGTACCAGTTGATCAGGGCTGCCATTCTGCTCAGATCCAGAAAACCACGAAGCAGCTAGACCAGTGGAGTAGGTGGCAGATAAATATTCCTTCTGTTGATCAGTCAGGAAACGGATTGTGATGGTATTGGGTAGTGAAGGGGTCTGTATCTGTAATACTACCCAGAGTTGCGGTAGAGGGATCTGACTTGATCTCACTGTCTTCAGTCAACTTTGTGTTTGCTGGGTGCCGTCATTCTAAGCACAGCACACGGCAATTGTGTAGAAACTAGCTGACCACATCTTTGAAAAATACTGGTATTCCCCGATATCTGGTGTGCAAACATCAGTAACTATTGGCATTAAGCTGAGTGGTACTAAAGGAGCACAACTCCTGCCTGGGAGAAGAAGAAAAAAATACTAGGAAATACTAATGATCAACTGATCTTCAATTTTGAGATAGTTAAACTATAGGTTTAACTGACTGCTATATAGTAAATAAACTTACTGGACAATATGCCACTTCTTAAATCATGGACATTGGCCCACTGATTGTTAAAAACAAGACAAGGCATCCATTGAAAGTGAACAAATTCTAATCAGAAATATTACTTAAAGCACATTAGTCTCCCTTGCACATTTAGGATTGACTCATGCAATGCATATCATTTCTATGAGCAGTCTTTTAAGTGTATCAACAGGCTTTCGTATGAAATATAGCAATCAAATATTGAGCTAACTCTAGGCACAGGAAACAGTCTGTACCAAACTGCTGTGAGTCAGTTGTTTGATCTGGAGACTGGTTTGCCTACTAATGCTGATAGGGGTGTATCTTCTAGTGTAGGTTAAGAGGGTCTAGGGGTTGACAGGTATGGTTTGAAATCGTCCTTATGAGGGATGTGGAGGGTTTACTGTGGAAAATGACAGAGGAAAAATACAAACAAACCCTGTGTAGGGTGAGAGGGGACCCAGTCAGGGTAAACACCCAGCTTCTCTCCCAGGGTCATATTGAATTCCTTCTTTCTTTGCTCTGTCCCGACATTTTTTCTCCACTTCTTTCTCTGTCTCTATTTTCCTGCATTCTGCCTCTTCCTCCCCTATATCCTCAGTCTGTGTTTCCACTGTGTGCTCTGCAGAAGCAGAGATGGCGGCATTGATGACGTCTGTGTAAAAAAAGTGGACTGAAAGAGCTTATCCGTTTCAGACAGGTTTCACCAGTTTGGGGGGTAATATTTATATAGATTTGTGGAATCTAGGGATGCATAAACCAGGATGTCATTCCCTTCCTCTCTCATTTGCTGTGCTCCTGCCTTTTCAAACATCCCGTGTGACCTCATACAATACTGTAGTCCCTCTCCCTCCCCTTCTGTCTCTCTCTGTGTGTACTGTACAGAAGCCACCATCACCACACAAAAGCTGAGAGCAGCAGGAGAGAGAGATAGAAACAGGTGGAGTCCATGGTTACCACGACAACCCCGTCCCTTATAAGGAAAGCAATGATATCACATTGCAAAGGTCAGGCTAGAGAGAGGGAGGGATAGAGAGAGGAGGGGGGGAGAAAAAGATAGACGAGAGCAGGAGAGGGAGCAAAGAGACACCGTGTCTTGAAACAACAGAAGCTGGCAGAGAGGGGACAGCTGCAACTGCAGGAATTCAGAAGCATTAAGCTGCTGTGAACACCCGCGAAACGAAGGAATGGAGAGGCAGGAGGGTCGGCGGAGCAGGGGGCAGTCAGGGGAGGGGTCTGGGGAGCGAAAAAACGACTCTGTCAGCGAGTTAATTAATTACCGCTGATGTGGTCCATTCATTAATCAATGAGGGAATTAAAAAGTCTGTTTTTTTAAACAAATAACCTGGCACTGTGAGAAAAAGAGACCAAAGCAGGGTGAAAGGGGGTCAGTGTGATATGAGGACACACTGCACCTGACTGACAGCCTCACAGCCTGGGCTAAAGGTGGAAGCGCTACCAGGAAGGCCAGGCGCAGGTGCTTCACAGGTGAGCTGACACCGGGCTACCTTAAGCGAGTAGTGCATCCTCTAATTGCTTTTTGTGTTGTGGCGACTGTTGTTGTCGTTGGGCAGACCTGCACAGCGGACGAGTGTGGTGCGCTGTACTGTGCAGTGCAGGGATCGCAGAGCATGCGGCTCTTCGGTGTCTGTGTGTGTGTGTAAAGAGGTGGGGACTGGGGGGGGCTGCTTGTAATGCATGTCAGGATGCACAAGCACAGCAGCGATCTGTCAGTTCCAGCGGCGACATCCAGCACCAGGAATGAGCAGTCGGCGAAGGAGGCTCGCTGCTGAGACTGCCTGGGGTGGCTGTGCAAGGCTGGGACACTTACCCTTCTGCCCCTTGTCATGTGTTTGTTTGTTTGTTTGGATGGAGCCGGGGAGCAGTGGGGATGATGGTGTGTTGTTATCGTACAGGCTTGAGAAAGGGGGCTTGAGGTAACTGGTTGCAGAAAGAAGAGAGGGCAGCTTCGTGATCTTAGAATGCGAACTGATGCGCTGCTGGGGCAGTGTGGCTTTTTGGACAGAGTCTGTGCTTTGTTCTGCAAGTCCAGCAGAGGCAGATATAAGGATGCCGCCTGGTTTTCAGGGATGCAGTCAGCGCTGACATTGAATTGCAGCCGAGGTACTGGAAGGGTGGCTCTTCACGTGTCAAATGCTGTGGAAGAGAGAGGTCGTTTGTCCTTGTAAACAGAGCTGAGGCATCGGGAGGGACATGTGGAGAGGTGTGTGACTCGGGAAGGAGAATGAGAAGTGACAGTGTTTGTTTACACTGGGAAGTGCAAAGAGGGGCTAAAGTGCTCTGAAAATAAACACACACAGCAGAGGCCAGTAAAGAGAAACACTTTCCAGGTGTTGTGGGGAACAGATGTTGATCTGTTGATTTCCTGAACCGAGCACATGTTGTGAAAGCTGGAGGCAACTTTCCCTCCTGAATGAAGCCTTAATAGTAAACAAACCCTGATGACACATTACACTGAGACACCGCCTCCTGCTCAGACTGGAAACCACAGAGGCAAAGTCACAGAGTCACCCAGACACGTACCTGTATGTGTTACATATTTAGACACATGACACTTGTTCACATCTTACTGTATATTAAACATTGTGTAATGTGCTTGCAAAACAACACCACATGCAATGAGAAAGGAAACCAAAGCATGTACCCTGGACAGTCTTGCTGTTGTTATATGCAATCTCCAGTTCTAAGGAATAGCTTAATTACTAGTAAGGTACTGTATCATTGCTGAATTAGTCTGCACATACAATATGAACATACAGCTCTATTTTAAAGATCTCGTATAGTGGGCAGTTAATACAGTATGTAGCACGTAATGTATGCAATATGTAAAAAAATTGCATGAGCTATGGGCTGGTCAGACAATAGGACGGTAAATAATACACGCATACACCGACCATGCATAACAGCGTCTTAACAGGCAACCAGCTGTCAACAGTGTAGGGTGCTGTGACTAATTCTGAGCACTGACTGTACTTGTTGTGCCCACAGTGACACACTAACCCAGTACAGCCTCGAAGACTGGCTCTATGTTAGTGCCATTGAAGCAGATCGTATTGTTAACCTCTTTTCTGATACCCTTGGCAGAGCAGCAGCATGTTTTGAGTGCACTGTTCTTTGTTCTTGTTACAACAGTTTCTGGGAAACATGAAGATTGCGGTTTAACAGTGCAGTACTGGATTCTGCATTCACCTACAGTATGTAATGGAGTGCTGAGAACTACCCCCTGGCATTTTCATGAAATAATGCTGAGTCAGTGGAGTGGGAACAGAAGAAATAGTGAACATAAAGCTGCCTTGCAGGCGACAATTTCTATAAGACATCTGATTTTGGAAAATAAAAGGCCCAGTAAATCCTATCCCATCATTGTAGTGTGGTTAAGAGCTGGCTCTGAGGTGTCTGCGTACAGAATTGATTGTGTACGTTTTCTGTAGTTGTCATTTTAGACTCAGGTCATGGGGTTTGAATACCCACTTGAGGGTTTGAATATCCTACTATGAGCCCCTGATATTAGATTTATCTTTCCCTGTTCCATATTATTTTTTGTACAAACCTCAGGGGGATGGGACCTATTGGTGCACTGTGTCTTCATCGCCCTTGCTGTGTTATGAATGATGTTGCAGGCACATTGTCAGTCTGGGATGGCACCTGCTCAGCTCTGGGCAGAACCACATTTGGACAGGAGATGCCTTTATCTCGGGTCAACCTACAGTATAGATGTTGACAAATACGATGCAGAAAGCAGCAGCACAAACTAAATACAATAGAGGGATGCAATAATATTGCAGTAACAGCATTCAAATGCTCAGTTCAAATGTGCTTCACTTAATAATATGATGAATGAACTGACTAAATGAATCATATGATGGTACAATTTAAATATACATCATACCGAGACACCAGTTTGAGCCACAGTGGCCAGACAGATCTTTCTGTAAAAGAATATGAATACAAACAGATGTGCAGGAGCGTGCGTTTCTGTATCAGAATCTGTCTGCAAGGTGCTTGCAGTAGAGTGCTTCTGACTGTACTGCTTTGAGTTATCATGAAGTCTAGACTGTCTTATAAAATATTTAGATAAAGTAATTGATCATCCTTTTGTTTGTAGGCATGTGTATGGCAGAGCTACTTTGAACGCCTTTTTTCCTTGTATACTGCTGCGCCAGAAATGACCAATTGACTGGAATGTGTTTGTGTCCTTGTACCATCCAGAAAAGAGATGTGGGGCTGCATAGCTTACCACCTGTGCAACATGGGGGTGCACACTTGCATGGTATAAACAAATAATACAGAATTCTTGTCAGTTTGTATTCGAACATTAACAGTCCATGTCTCTTTGTGGCACACAACAGTGCGAAGTCACCTAATGACACTGAAAGCCATGTTCCATAGCGCTGGGACAATAAATCAAGATGCCAGTTTCCTGGTTTGTTTCCTAGTGTTCATAAGCACTAGGCCCCTGCGGTGCAAATCTCTCCCTTTGAGGGAAAGCAGAGGGTATCTGTCTGCACTGTACCTGCTGTTGGTTTGACCTGCGTCACAGCTGAGGTCAGCTGGAGTGTGTCTGTTTCAAGCTGTGCTTCTCGGTTTGAATCTTCTTATTGCAGCGAAGCAGAGCGCTCTCTCTTCTTTCCTCCTCTGTCTCTGAAACATACTGTAGGTGACTTTCAAGACAGTTCGGGAGCAGTAATGCTTGGAAAATGTGGAAATGTAACTTTATCTCTCTCTCTTCCTCCCCCTTTCTCTCCCTTCAGCAACAGCCGAACTACTGGAGCTTTAAGGTGAGTACTACAATATGTTGCTGTCTGTGCCATTTGCTTTGTACAGCACCTGTGTTTGTGTTTGCAGCACTATGCTTTTATGTCATTGGCACTCTGATTGTGTTCACATAAAGGTGTCTGTGTGTGTACATTTATATTACCCAATGCTTAATCAATGCTTTACAAGTAACATTTTACCTTGCACATCAGTCAACCAGGATAGATGGATATTTCCAGACTACATCTATTTCACATTTATGTACTAATGTTATGGAGTCCTGTGCCTAATCTGCAAACAACAGTAAAAAAAAAAAAGTTTGAAATTACTTGTTGTAATCCCATTAGTTTTTACAGCTGCATTGTGTATGTTTAAGTTTGTGCAAATGTCAACACTGGTAGATTTGTGTACATAAAGGTGTGTGTGTACCGACAGAAATAGGGATATTCAAGTAAATCACTTTTGCTAGGTTTTCAGTGGATTAACCTGATTTTCCATTCACTGCACTTTTCACTATCACTATCATTTACCAAGTGTCCATTCTGCTTTCAACCTCTGTGAAGGGTAAGCAGACATTTGTCCAGGAATATACATGTGGGAAAGTCTCTGTGTACAGATTTGTGTAAATAGGAGCTTTTTTTGGTGTTCGGTTCATAGATGAATGTCGGCTTGCCTGTACATCTGTGATTGGGTACCTGCATGTGTAGTGGGCATTTGCACATGCCTGCATGAGCTGGTGAAATTCTGGATATACGATGAGGCTGTCTGGAACTGCATGCAGTACTGGCTTCCTCCTCTTCCTTCTATTGACTGAGATATGCTTCAGGAGTAGCACACAGGGCTGTGCTTTCTGAGCATGGCTAACATTAGCAGAGCTGCACATAATTCTGCCTGCATACTGCAAGCTGGTCAGTGCAGCCTGGTCATCAGTGAGTCCAGCCAGTGTAGGCTGCCTGTTGGTTTCCTGCTAGTTTTTGCTTGCAGCTATTTGTATGATACAGTCCCATCATTGAGTCATCGCTGGCAGCTAGGCTTTGATCTATATTTGATCAAAGGAAGACATCTAACCATTTACATTTTGCTAAATACTTGTTTAGTACCACAGACTACATTAAAGCTATGGATAGGTGGTCAACAATAAGATTTATTCGGCTAGCTTAATTTCCAGTAACGAACATGATTTGGGTTCATACTTTGTAACTGTATAGCTAAGTATATCGAGCCTTCTGTAGTCTTTCATGGCTACAGTCTTCAGCATAGCACTTCACTGCAGGACAGAGCACTACAAGTGAAAAATGGAAACCCTCACAGATCGATAATGTGACATAGGAATTCTTACTGTAGGGGTGAACTAGTATGTCTGTGCATCTTGCAAGCCTTCGAGCCTGAGTGACAGTAATAGCCACATTTTGGCAATAAAATATTTTGTGTGTTTCCTATCCAGACTGTCACATTCTTATTGTTCTTTTGGGTATTGAAAGTAAAAAAATTAAGTACTGTTAAATTTAAATTTAGCCCATGGAAGAAAATGAAAAAGATGCTTTAATGCCTGTCATTAATATATTATTATCTAAACTCCTTGACCTGATAGTTATCACTTCCTTTGTTGCCACCCAAACCTTCTAATATAAATACGACTTTGATTTTCTGCATTTATTTCTGTGACATTAGAATGAACAAAATAAGGACTTGGTGATATGTAACTGTTTATCAGAATGTCTCCTGTGTTTTATATACTGTAGAAGTGTCCAGTGACACATTGCCAGTTGTATATTGTTATCCAAATGGACATAACATTTTATTTTCTATAATTTTTTAAAAACATTTATGCTCTGGCTAGAGGCCTGATTTTCAAGTGTGCTTTGATCGTGCTTAACCACTGTGATCTTCATGAATATTAATCAGACTCTTTCACACTAAATTTATGATTGTTGCTCTGCAGGGGAAAGATTGACCCTTTCCACATGAGGTACACGAGAATGCTATTAGGTTCTGGAATCCTATATGTGAGATTTTTTGTACTTTAACTCAAAATGTATCAAACAGCAGTATGCTTACCATCAGGACTATAGCAGATGCTGCGCAGAATGACATCTGTCAGTGTATACATCGTAATACAAATCAGCTGTCACAGGCTGCATCTTTTTTTTCACCCGCACATCTAATTTCTTTGTTTAGTGGATGCTGTTCTGCTTCTGAGAACTAAAAATCTGGCAGCTCTTGAGAGCTAACTCTGACTGTCTCTGGATTCATCTTTTGAAGTGCCCCACACATACTGTGTTTTCTAATACTTTATTTTTTGCAGTACTGGGTTGTTTTTTTCATTAACGTTCTAACAAATGCACAGATGTCGATGCTTTTAATACTTTTGAGATTAAGATGGCCTCTCAATTTATTAGGAGATTATCTTCTAATGATATTTCTCCTAGAACTCCAGGCTCCAATCAAAATCACATTCACTTGTCACACAGAATTCTCATTTTTTTAAAAAAATATTTTTTCACGAGCTAAAATATTTGTCTAACCTCTTGTGGCGAAAGAAGGAGAATGTTTGCTTGCTATTGTCTCTCTTAGAGTTTATATCATTGTGCTGACAGACACATGGAGTACAACAGTAATACCGTACACACAGAGGTTGTTGAGGTGCAAATAATAACCCTTGTTAAAAGCACAAGGAAATGGAGAAAAACATGCAGCAAAACACGTTTGTGAACCCAGAAAGAATGGATGCCCTGTGCTGGGTTGTCTCCAAAAGACCAGAATCGGTATCTGTCTGCAGGCTCACTGATTCAATACAGCCTGAACCCTCTCTATTTACAGCTAAGCCAGTGTGTGTATCGGCATGTCTTTCTTCCAAGCTGCATGTGTCTGGTGGTGTGGAGCTGTTTGACTACATGCCTCTGAGCTGTGTTGCAGTCCAGATCTGTGTATGTCAATTTCTTCAGGTTAGAGTTGTGTTCAATTGTGTTCAGCATTTTGCATTTACAGCTTTCTGTCAATGTTTGAATCAGAGTCAGACGTGTGATTTATTTTGCTTGTTATGAGTCTATTTTTGTGTTTCTTTCGGCCTGTGGATTACTGCTCATGCTTCTTTACATGCTCATACAGTTTGCATACAGTATCTTTTTACGGTGTGCTGTATGTGTCTGTGTGCTGATCGGGGAACCTTTTAAAGACACATGCTTGCAGGATTTTCTGTGTTTTAGTCTTCTACCTCCTTTTAGGTTTGAGACAGTCCTGAGTATTTTTCTGTGTGTGTTTGTCAGTTAATCATACTGGAGATCTTCTTAGTATGACACTATACTTGTATATATCTGTGTTTGTGGTATCTCTGTTGTGTTATACACCGCCCCACAAATTGTCGTGCATGAACTGTAATTGACACATTTTAAACCTAATAATTTTGCCATGTGGTTGTGACTTCTGTCTGCTTGCTGAATTAGCTTCTTGTAAACGCATACCTGTATGCTGTTCAAAGCGGTATCTAAAGATCTGTTTTGCATCAGCATAAAGCGCACATGGACTAGATTTCAACCAAGAATAGCCTATAAATTCCAAATTAAATGCAGAGTTTGCTATTATCAAAGACACTTTTTCACAATAATTGAGAATGTTAACAACCCTTTGCCATAAACAAAATTACATAAAAAAACAAATAAAATTGACAAACATTAAAAAGAACTGCAGAGCAACCACTGTAAGACCTGGAGGAACTTCCCCGCAACAGCTGATGGTTATATTTCACAGCCTTTTTTTAAAAATATGATCATGGGGTATATATATATTGTTTTCCTTTGTTTTGATATGCATTGCCAAACAAATGCATTATGTATACGAAAGGATTTTCAAAGTTCTGTATTTCTGTGCACCCAAAATTCTTGCATCAATACCAGTACTAAAATAATTGACTTGCTTTGCTGTTAAAAAGACACAGGAACTCTGATGTCTTCATTGGAGGACGTGCTGCCCATGGTAAACAATTAGGGGACCTCAGTGAAAATTATCTGAGGTGCAAAGATAATTTTCACATAGAACTAAATTTATGAGTGTCAATAAAAATTCTCCAGCCACCTGTTAAAGCAGTGTCACTTGTCCCCTACAAATCTGTCTTTTGAAGAGATTCGTGTAAAAGCAAATAAAAATTTTAAACAGGCAGCACTGTTAAACTCATCACCTCTCATTCACACCTAGAGGGCCCATGAGGCAGAACAGAACAAAGGAGGAAACACACAGGAAGCTTCCCCTAATTCTCCTCTAGGAGACATAGGGGAGCCAAGGGATCTTTTTCCTCCCTGTGTGTTTATTAACAAAGACGATCAATAAACAAAGTGCAGTGGACACCGTGTTTGACTTGTGCGTGAATTTAAGGAGTTGCACAATATGACGGCTGAGTGATCTAAGCTGCTATCGGTGGGTCTCCAACATTCAACAACAATTTCAACATTCATGGGTCCATGAAGTGTTGCTGTCGCTGAGGTCACATAACACCATGAGCCAGTTCCCAGCCCTTGCCTTCAGTATGTCTGACAGCAGATGTGTAGCTTCTGTATTCTTTCCCTGTTTCATTCTCACTGGCTTCCAGACTTTAATGCAGGGCTGTTAGCCTTCTCCCCTCTTATCTCCACTCATCCCCAATATTGTTGTCTAATATAAACGCTCTCCCACTCTTGCAAAGGATCTCTTGTATATAATATATTTCAGTATCTCTTCAGCTACCTTTGGCTCTTGGATTATATATAGCAGAAACCTTGCCAATGCCTTTGATGGGTGAGCTTTGTGATCTCCGGTCCTCATTCTGTATGTGACACAGTGTAAACTAATTCACATATTCAGTGGCTTTGCCTGTTTGGAAAGGGTTTGCAATCTGTTCACCTGCTGTGGATTTAGGGGTTTTTAACTTGAAGAAAGCTGTTGCTAATTGGAGACTCCTGGCTGTTCCACTACAGTCACATTTTATACCCTAGAGTTGGAATGGGCTTTTTCTTTGCATTAAAGATATTTTCCTTTTCAAGAGCAATTCCACAGAGGTCTGGCTACAGTATATTCACTCAGACGTGTACTTCAACACGCTGACCGCCATTGCAGTCTGGGTGGGTCAGGCCTTTGTGGACTGCTGAGCTGTCTGCTTGTCACAGTCTCAGTATTGACTTAAAACCAGAGTTGTGTTTTGGTGGTGTTGTGGAATATTGTGGGGAAAAATCTCCTCTCTTAGTGAAAGAACAGAGGATTTGTCACATTTAAATTGTTTATTAGGTTTAGAGCACCATCAGCCTGTTTTGTAGCAGCTTTCAGGGATGACCAGACATGGGCAGAATCCCAGAGAACCCCTCTCTCACCTGGAGCAGTGAGCCAAGCACAGGTGCTTGATTCTGCAGCAATGTCGTATTGTTCATTTTTAAAATGCAATAATATAATTACAGTTGGCTACATATGGTGCACTTTACTTAGAAATATTAATTTTCCAACAGTTACTTCTCAGTAGCAACTCCCACGTTGCTGTTAATATTCAGGCACAATATATTTTGCTGTCAGATATGTAAGAAATAAAAACAAAATCGCACTTGTGTTCATTCATTTGCAGAAATTGTTCTTATCAAAGTACAATGTTACAGTGGTCAGTTACTTTCCTTAGTATTCAGAAGGTGTGTAATTCACTTTTGCGTCTTTTTAATGTGTCAAATTTAATTTATTTTTATAGCTCTGTCTTATTGCTTTTTTCCAGTTTAAAGATTAATGAAAACATTTGCTCAGAACATCAGGTCTAAAGTACCGTAAATCACCCTGATGGTTTGATTTTTAGAAATCATGTGAAACATCTTTATTCTAGTCTATGTTTTGTACAGTATCAAATACACTGTGGAGGAGAATAACTGGCACAAGTCATAGTTCATGAAGTGTCTTCAGGGATGATTCAATCACATATTAAAGATTTATCATTTAATTGTAATATATTCAGTGCTTAATGAAAATAGAGCTTAGCTGAAGCAACATTACACTTCATAAATGATTAATAATTTATCTCTTAATACATTTATAAGGTGCTATAGATGGAATTAACCCCCAGGGTTATTAATGCGGTCAGGGTTAGGCTTCTGTTACTTGCAATTAATCTGCAGTCTTATTAATTAAGACCATACCTTATTAATGTATTACATTTATAAATGTTATTTGCCCTAATCTCAAGCATTGCCAGTGATAAAGAGAAGAGAAGAATCAAGACTTTATTCTTGTTTCAGTTTACCTTACTCTGGATGTTTTTTAAGTTTATATTTTATCAGGTGTCTTATTTTGTGACAGCACCTCGTCTGCACCGTTATTTTGTATTATGGCATTCTTTTGCACAGCAGATTTCTGTGGGTGTAGCTCATGATGTACCAGGCCATCTTAGTTTGCCAAGAGGTGTGATGCCTCAGCAATTCAAACTCCTTTCACTCGGATGGAGTGTAATGGACTGTGGGGTAGCTCTGGGTCCTTGTGTTTTGTGTTTTAATTGAACTGTTCAGTGGAACGGTATGCGCGGACTGCAGGGTGGTAATTTGTGTGAAATTGTGGAGAAGGTAGTGGAGATTCTGGGGGCGCGGGTGACAGATGTGCACAGCTGCTTCCTCGATCATGCTCACAACCCCACCCCCCATGTTAAAGGGAGGACATGGTTTGACAGAGCTTGTTGCGGACTAAAATCCACACCCACCCAGACAGACAAATCCATACAGCCTAAGACACATCTTTGCATAGTTGTACAGACACGGTCATCTAGGGAGACAGTCACAGAGGCAGAATATTGGATAGAGGCAGCGAATCACACGTTAGGGCTCCACAGAGACCTCGACATTCAGACTGGATTAAAATCACCGTCACGTGGTCCTGTGGAGACAGAGAACTGTGGACACACAGATAAGCACAAACTAACAGACAGAGGCACAAACACATATGCCCACACTGAGTTTCAGCCAGATCTGCAGCGGAGACCGAAAAAAAGAAATGCTGGCAGTTCAGGTAGGAGGCACTGTGACCTTTCCCGACTTAATCTGCTTTGACTCTTTAAACTTGCTGCTGTGTCTCTTTCTGCTTGAGATCTCTTAGAGCATCGGGAGTTGGTGGGGGGATCATTAACTGTAAAGGGTATGACACATTAGTGAAAGTTTCTGAAGAAATCTGTTGACTCATCCGATAATTGGTGACATTTCAGAGAAGTATGACCACCAGGGAAAGGAAATGGGAGCAGACAAAGGATGAGACTTTCTTCCCCTTGTCTTTCACTGCTGGGTGCCTCATTTAAGTGAATTTAAGTGAATGACGGGTAGGTTTTGTTGTGAAATTGTCAGGACTTCACTTGGGAGTTGGAAAGCTGTTTAGAAAAAGGCATGTTTTATTTCTGGGAAGTGTTATTTTCTGACGTGTTCAAGGAGAAAATAATAGAGGGAAAAAAATCCCCATGAATATTGTTTTGTTCTGCGTGGTCATCGTGTTCGAAGTGTTGTAATGCACTTTAAACAGAAGAAAAGGTAGAAAAGTCCAAACAAGAGGGCAGAGGGACCTTTAATAGAAATTGATGAGACCTGGGCTACTATTTTCTAAAGGCACGGAGCAATAGCTGTGGATGACTAAATAAGGAGGAAGTGGAACAAGTGTTAGACAAGGTGTGGTGATTTGATGGGAGAGTGTTGTCTGTCGTGCCAGAGCTGTGGGCATTATGGGTAGAGCAGAGAGATGGACATACATTGCAGACAGAGATCTGAAAGAAGGGAAAGGGGAAGAGAATCTCCCAGTAATTTCTCACCATTAGTGGACTTAAATGAAGATTCATTGTCTAACTGAAATGAAAGTAAGGTGCAGTAATATGATATATTGATGATGCATGGCTGCATGACCATCAATAATCACCGTGGCTCTCCTTAACTGCTCTTACGCAGCATTCAGGCACTTAATCACACCGAACCCTGCAGATTCCTCCAGGGACATCCTCTGATCAGCTCTTCCAAGATCCTTCTGTTGCGTTGCATGCGACCATTCCAAAGGATCTGCCTGTTTTGTGTTGAGATAAGAGGCCGTTAGAAAGAAAAACGAGCGAAATGATTTCATGCTGTGCTGCGCAAGGTTTCACATGAGAATGCCCAAATTGAACATCTGGGTGTGTGTCAACTGGGGAGGATAGCAAACATCCTTTTGTTCAGCAGAATTTATTAAATTCCATTGCTTTCTTACTTGCTGCTGCAAAAATATTCTGTACCAAAACTATTGCTAAGCATAAGGATAATTAGCCAACAAAAAAACAAAATTTAATATTTGACAAAGCATCAGGATGCACCATTCAGAGCGAATCCTTAAATCCGTAAAACTTTATATTGGTAATAGCTTTCCTGTTTAAATATTAAATATTTTTATGCATTTTTAGAGGCTCATAAAACCAGAAGTGTTGTTAATTGTTATTTATCTATCTTGGTAGTGTGCAGTTAAGCTATCTGTAAGACATACATTGCACTCTTCCACCCTGAAATGTTTAATTCTCAGCTCAGGGCAGGAAAAAGAATAATAAAAACTGTCCTTCTCTTCAGCTTCTGCCTGCCTGTGCTGTGACAAACTCCATTCCTTGCTCTGCCTGGTGCTGTCATGCTACTCCAACACAAGATCAGTCTGAGCTAGATCTGAACAGCAAGGGGGAAAAAAAAACAGTCCAGCGCAAGCAGGAAATGCGTTGTTTTTTATTTCCTTTTTTCATCAGGTCCTATATGAAATCTGTGTGTGCTGAACAGTTTGTGAGTAAGCAGAGACGAATGAAATAAATGGCTCCCATTAGAAAGCACCCTGAAAGTAATCCGTCAGTGCTGTGCCTCCCTATAACAGTCTCAGCCGAGCTGAATGGTGCGCCCACTGCTCGTCTTGGAAATGGGAATTGAACAGCATGGTGTTGGCTGCTGAGGCCATTTGTTACTGGCTGCTTCTGGCCTCTGCAGACCACTTTGATAATGTCTGTGGGGTAAAGGGGATGCAAGAGGGGAGGGGGTAGTCTTTAATAAGCCACAGTGACTCCCAGGCTGCTATACTGAAAAATTATGGAGGGAAAAATCACACAAAATTGAAGTCGACCAGCCACCTTGACATGTAGTAATACATGGGGTATTACAAGGTTTGTTTTATATTGCTGCAGCCTCCTGTATTGTTTGCCAGTGTGGAAAAGGGAATGCAGTCCTTAATAAGCCTAAGCAGTTCACAGAACATTGGGGTGCCCTCAATAAGCAGTCTTGGTGCTTTGAGGCTAACATTTGAGGCTGGTGGAAAAAAGTAGCACAGGCAGCCTATGACAAATTATACAGACATTTCTTTGTAAAGCTGAGGGCATGAGCAGCAGTGTATAATTTAATACATGTAGGAAACTTAGAAGAAGGCACACCAGTACATGCTTTGAGGAGCTGCCCTTAAATTCAGGAATTGTTGTAAAAAATCCAAAGGATTGTTCAGAACATTATAAAGGTTAGTTATCACGTTTTAACATCTTACAAGCAAATCTCATTGTTATGAAGAGCTGTGGTAAATCAATATGGCAGTAAACATGTTACAGAATGGCACATCATGACGCATAAATGCCACTGTAATGAAATGTTGTAGCATGGCAATGTAGTAGTTTCTGTACAGTATTCTATGTGTTAATTATAAAGCACAGTGTGTAAGAATGTGTTTACTTCCATAACATAGTCAGTACATCTACTTTATTTGTACTTAGTTTAATTAATGTTGGAAAGAATAGAAATGATCTGTAAAATGTTTAGTGAAAACCATATACTGTATGTGCTTATAGCCACAGACACTGAGTCCATATAAACTACAATATTTTACTCATGTATTGTGTACAACTCAGGTAGTACTATCCAAACTTGACTGATTTTAGATATTAAAAAGAGCAATATTGGTGCACTTACAGTATAAGAAAGTTTTAATGTAAGAATAATAATAGACAAAAGGAGTAATGCGTTTTTGAAAGGTTTCTATGTTTCAGTTTTGATAACCACTAGAGAGCAACAAAGAGCAAAATTAGTTCAAGGTAAGAATAGCAGTGTCCTTTACCACCCCTCTGTACTTCCCTGCTGTACTGTATGCGTGCAGGTTCTTGCTCACATGAGGAGGAGCATGTTCTTCGACTAGAATGTGTTGTATGTGTTTAAAAGTCGCATGTCGTCATACGGACACGTCTCAGGCTCGGCAGGAATCTAGACACTGAGCATTTCATCACAATGATAGCTCCGCTAAAGACAACAGATGGATCACACTGACTGTGTTAACTCTGTGGGAGGTGCTGTCTGAGTCAGAGCAGAGTCATTCATTTGAAAGTAATTGGGAGCAATTGATAATATTCAACTTCTTACTTACAAAGAGCTTTGCCAAAGAAAAGCTTTGCTTTGTATTCTTGTCTTTTAGTCTGTTAATGAATAGCATGTGTGCCTTTTGATTTTCATATTTATCTTGTGAATGGGAGGTGAAGAAAGTAGGAGAGTTTCTGTCGAAAAACTTTCCTAGTTGCATACAGTAGATCTGACGGGGCTAATGCAGACAATGCCACATCGAAATCTTAATAGTCATCACACTGCACTCGGGGAGCTCATTACTGTGGGCTCAGAGCTGGAAAATTCATGACTATGGGGATCTTTGAGCCAGTTCATTAAACACAGCACAGCAGCTCGAGCAAACTCTACAGCAGCGGACCCTTCAAACTGGGGAGGCAGAACTGTCCCATCCTGACAGCCTGGCGCCGGCTCCACACTGCACACTGCACGCCACGCTCTTCGCCAGGGCCATTAAAGCACAGCAGATCGCTGCTTTAATTGCACTGATGTCTTACTTATCCCAGGAAAACAAACTGGTGATGTTTTTTGCTTTCTCTTCCTCCTGGCTGGCGGACAGATGCTAACGTGTCTTTGTGCTTTGTTACACCTCCACAGAGAATGTTCATCTTTATTTTTGACAAGAGCCGTTTTATTACTACTGAAGTGAACACTGTTTGAGTATTGATTGTTTAAAAACATTACAAAAATATGATAATGTAAGCTGCATGTTGCATTTCACAGGAAACATGAGGCATATTCAGGGACACTACATTTCAGCTTTGTATTCACACTGACTGTATGTGTGCGCAGTTATAATAATTAATAATTGCTTACACTTACATAGGGCTTTTCTGGACACTCCACTCAAAGCGCTTTACAGGTAATGGGGATCCCCTGCACCACCACCAGTTGTTTTAATACTTGCTACTTCATATTTTTGTTTTTACGCAGCTCTTGCTTTGCACCTTTTCCGACATTATCGTGCTACAATTTTCTCGATTTCATTTGTTACTATACTTGCTCTTAATCTAGTCTGCTGTTTCCTTTGTAATTAATTGAAAATCCCATATATTGTCCTGGATAAGGGCATCTGATAAGTTGTGGATAATAATGAACATTAATATTTCCTTGTACAAAGATATAGTTATAGACGTGTTTAGTTTGATGGGGCGCTCAAAATTGATCCACCGGCAGGGTTTCAGGGTGTGAGTGTGGCGGTTTGGGGGTGGGGGTCCCACTCACAGTATTTGTTCTTCACAGCTTCTGTGCTCGGAGAAGGGATCAAAATTCGTCTCAGGAGCTTGAGAGGGACCGCCAGCTATAAATGTAATAAATGCTGCCGCCTGCTGAGCACTAACCTCTCTCTCTCCCTGCAGACCCGCAGCCCTCGCCACTCCCAGTCCACGCAGTCCGGCCTGGCCGACCAGGCCAGCAAGCTGTCCTTCGCCTCCGCCGAATCCCTGGAGACCATGTCTGAGGCCGACATCCCGCTCGGATTCAACCGCATGAACCGCTTTCGCCAGAGCCTGCCCCTGTCGCGCTCCGCCAGCCAGACCAAGCTCCGCTCGCCAGGTGAGGCAGTGGGCACTCATCAGGGGGGCCCGGCGTGCCCTGTCGGCTCTGGAGTCTCTCCGCCTGCCGTTCCTCCTGCTGGTGGTTATTTCACGCAGGGACGCAGCCACAGGCATTTCCAGCAATGCTCACTTATTGCTGTTTGCTGGTGCGCTATTTGTAGACGAATCATTAGAAAATTAAAAATACATTTTTGAGTTACCCTTTGGGATCCCTACTTTTGCATCGTAGGAGCTGTTTGTGATGCTTGGCTGCATTGTATCGCGAAACGGATTTAAACTTTTGATTTTCCAGAAGTCAATTTGAAAAAGCGTTTAAATGTGCTAATCTCACAAGAACCGGAGCTTATGTGCGTTTAAAGAGATATTAACGTGTTGTGTTGCTGGCTCGGGTGGGGAGTTAATTTCGCCTAAGGGAAGCGTGGAATGAAATCCGAGCGAGACGCGTGCCGAAGATCTCCCAGCGGCGTGCTCTGACTCCTTGTCCCTTTCCCGCCAGGCGTGCTGTTCCTCCAGTTTGGCGACGAGACCCGGCGGGTGCACATCACCCACGAGCTCAGCAGCCTGGACACGCTGCACGCCCTCATCGTGCACATGTTCCCGCAGAAGCTGACCATGGGCATGCTCAAGTCCCCCAACACCGCCATCCTCATCAAAGACGAGACGCGCAACGTCTTCTACGAGCTGGAGGACGTCCGGGACATCCAGGACCGCAGCATCATCAAGATCTACCGCAAGGAGCCCATCTACGCCTCCTACCCTACGGCCCACCTTGCCAATGGGGATCTAAGGGTGAGGGGCTCCCTGACACGAGGACACGCTGCAGTCTTGGATTGCAGCCCAGTGTGTGTCCTTGTAGGTTCTACCTGCTTGTAGGTGCCAGACGTATTGTGTGTGTTGCAGTCAGCCTCCTGAAGAAAGGAACCGTTTGGTGTTCGATGAAAACAATGTACAGCCAATTCCATTGTAGTTCAACCTACAGTATAATACAGTGTACAAAATGTTAAAATCAGTGAGTGTTATTTTTTTATGGTGTCCTGGATAATGTATAAGACCCTTTGAGTCTTGCTTTTTTATTGCAAAGCACAGTGCAAACTACTCCAGCCTCCTTCCTTTGCCTGTATTGATCAGTAGTGCGGCCGCCCAGCTCGCCTCAGCTCAATAGGAAGCTTCTCCCTTGTGCCGTTTCCGAGTTCTGCCTGCTGTCCAGCGGCTCGGCCTGCTAAACTCGCCACCTCCTTGTGTTGCAGAGGGAGATGGTGTACACGTCCCGCGAGTCCTCCCCCACCCGCCGGCTCAACAACCTCTCGTCCTCCGCCTCCCCCCCCTCGGGCTCCCCGTCCCGCTCCCGCCTCTCTTACAGCGGGGGGAGGCCCCCGTCCTACGCGGGGCCCCCGCACCCCCACGCGCACCACCCCTCGTCCGGCCAGCCCCCCGCCGGCCTCTCCCCCTCCCCGAGCGCCATCCTGGAGCGGCGGGACGTCAAGCCGGACGAGGAGGTGTCCAGCAAGAACATGGTGCTGATGAAGAACGAGGGCCTGTATGCCGACCCCTACAGCCTGGTGCACGAGGGCCGGCTCAGCATCGCCTCCACGCAGTCCCTGGCTGCCATCGGGGACCCCTTCACGTTCCCCGTGTCCGGGGGGCTGTACCGGAGAGGCTCCGTGCGCTCGCTCAGCACCTACTCTGCCGCAGCGCTGCAGGGCGAGCTGGAGGAGGCCCTGTACAAGCCCGGGGGGCCCCTCTACTCCGACTCCTACGCGTCGGCCTCCACCCTGGGCATGGGCTTCCGCCTGCCTCCCTCCTCCCCCCAGAAGATCCCGGACGTCCAGCTGCGCGACAGGGACTCCTACTCCGGCCCCCCCAGCCGCGCCTCCCCGGTGCGGCAGTCCTTCCGCAAGGACTCCGCGTCCTCCTCCGTGTTCGCGGAGAGCCCCAAATCTCGCTCCGGCTCGGGTTCAGACCCCCTGTGTGGGCCGGGGGGCCCCGGTGGAGAGGGCAGGGGCACCCCCGGGTACAACTCCCCCCAGGCCGCCAACGACAGTGAGACCCGGTAAGAGGCCTCAGCAACTCCAGTCTTCTGCCTGCTGGACGTCTGCACACATTCAGCCCTGTAATACAGTCACGATGCAGCCATGTGCGTGCAAGTTAAGAGTGGCGTTTTTGACAAAAAACAATTCAGGCATCCCTTTAGGTTCACAATCTTAAAAATAGCCATCATGCTCAAGACAGAGGCAACTTTTGTATTTGTCAATGATCACACTGCTTCTGAGTTTTGTGGTATGCAGTGGTTGCCTAAACAGAGACAGGTGCCCTGTGTTGTTTTTGGTCCGCCCTGTTTAACTTGACTTGATTTCAATTTTATTATTTGCACAACTAATCTGGGACATTGAACCTCTGGAGGGTAACTTGCAGTCCTCCTCAGGTGAGGACTGAGACACAGTCATGTGTTGGATGTGGGATTATCTCAGAAAATCATTCTTCCATCTCTGAATTAGTGGCCATAATCGCAGTGTGGATTCGATTCTGTTGCTCAGGCTTAACTTGACAGTAAGAGCATAGTTTGACTAAATGCGTCAACATGGACTTTCTCAGATTGATTTTTCTGCCCCGAGAAGACAAAACAATGCGCATGTGTTTGTGTGTGTCTTTCAGTGTAATGTGGCTCTTCTAGCGCTGCTGTTAGTCTGGGTTTGGCAGTACGTGAGTGTGTGTTTCCATGTGTTTGTGTAGGCATGAATCACTGTCAATATGGGCACAACATTTGGGAATATGTCCCCACAAAGGCAGTGTCACCTGACAGACACTGCAACCAACCCCCCACGATGGAAATGAGTTTTTTTTTAATAAACCCAGTGACATTTTCTTCTAATTCTAAACATGCCAAAATATTTATTTTGGTTCCGTTTTCACTCGTCATGGATTTTCATTTGAGTGGGGACTTAAGCACTAAATAGGAGTCAATAGAATATAGAAATGAATACACGCAGTTGCCTGTTTTGCAGTTTAAGCTGAGCTTTGTTGTTGTCGCCAGGGAGCGGATGGAGGCGATGGAGAAGCAGATCGCCAGCCTGACCGGCCTGGTGCAGAGTGTGCTGACCAGAGGGCCGGACAGCGACAGCACGTAAGAGCGGCCGCCCCTCCTTTCCCCACCGCCTCACATGACTGGCCGATCTCTGCTGAAGCAGCCCTCACAGCTTATAATTCCGCTTTAATTAATTTGTTATTTTATTTAATGAACCAGGAGATTGCGTCTCCTAATTCACATATTGAAACTGCAGGCTCATTTGCAAAGGATCCATGGATAACAGTCAACAGTACTTTTACAATTACAGAAGAGGATTCAGACACATATTATTTGCCTGAGACATGTAAGGATAAACTGAACGTTAGTACATCCGATTTTTGGGGGACTGATTTTGTGGTCCATTTTAGTGAGGTTTGAAGCTGTCATGGGCGGCATGGTGATGCAGGGGTCAGCACTGCTGCCTCGCAGCACTGGGTCCTGGGTTCAGTTCCGGACCTGGGGTGCTGTCTGTGTGGAGTTTGTATGTTCTTCCACGTACGCATGGGTTTCCCCAGGTGCTCCAGTTTCCTCCCACAGTCACAAAACATGCTGGTAGGTTAATTGGTGTCTGGGAAAATTGGCTCTGGTGTGAGTGTCTTTGTGTGTCTGCCCTGCGATGGACTGGAGTCCTGCCCAGGGGGTACCCTGCCCTGTATCCATTGCTTGCCGGGATAGGCTCCGGCTCCCCCTTGACCCTGAATTGGATGAAGTGGAAAAGAAAGGAGTGGGTTGATGGAGCATTGAATGGGGCAGCAAGTCCCGAGATACTGAATGCTTCGTACCAAATACCTGTATTGACTGGACAGGAGAAGGGAATCCTGACTGTTGCTCCCTTTCTCTTCCAGAGAGAAGACAGAGACAGCTAGCGACGGTTCAGGGACTGGAAGTAAGTCCTGCCTCCAGACCATTGCGTGGATGAAGTGTTCACTTTTAAGCACACAGTGCAGTTACATGATTACCGAGAAGTACAGCCATTATACATCAATTGTCTATAATCCATAAAAGGCATTACAAAATGTAACACAATGATTAGATTAGACATTTTCAGAAGACTCAAAAGAAGAGTGTCATAGTTTTACATTCTTGAAATGGTTTAGGTAAGTGGGCTGTGAGAATTGAAAAACCTCTTACAGCTGAGGAAGCAGAGGTGTCAGAACAAAGTGCAGCGCAAGTATGGAGCCTGAAGTGTCTCAGTGAGCTTTAATTCCAGATATGGTGAATTGTTTTCGATCAATATTGTGTGGTAACAATCCATAAGAAGAATTAGTGTACTTGACCAGCTACTACCATTATGGCAGCATCATGAGGCTGTGATATTTATGAATAGCTTTATAGAAAATGAAACATAATCTTGTGCTTGTTCACCCTTATGGTGATCAAGTTTGCAGTTCAGCCACAAACATATAGTACAGTGCGTTTCGGGAATAACATAACACAGTATTGCAGAGCACAGCTTACTGTTTGGAGACACTGTCCTCTTGTTCAGACTTGTTACTACTTTCCTGTCTAATCAGAATGAAAACAGATTAAACAGACCATCCACTACACCTTTCAGCAAACTATCGGCTTTTGTAGACATTATTAATGTGCCTGCTGCTGCTTGCCAAAGGACATACGGTACCTACCCATATCTCCAGCAGGGCCACATTGTGCGGGAAATCAGCCTAGTCTCCTGCTTAGAATGGGAGTGGAAGTACTCATAGTGTCTACCGTTGTTTAGCTGGGCTCAGTTCTTCATCTTTCATGCAGTCGTTACTAGTGTATGCCAACAGAAAGAATGAAATTGTGAGAATTATCATTAATCTATGAATTTCTGAACCTGAAGTACAGTATTCTGCTGAGCTGGCTGTGCCACTAACAAAGCTCTGAAAGGTATTCACACAGTGAACACAGCGGACATCATCAGGATCAACAGCATCATGCAAGCGAGAATGGTGGAAATTCAGGAGAAAACCATTTGACATTAAAGCATTGTGTTACTGGGTTTGGGGAGTCTGGAATAAGTTGCTCAGTCATGCTGAAGTGAGTGCTCGGGGATCCTTTGGACTCAATGGACTTCTAAAGTCCCAAGAAAGAATGAAACCTCCCCAGGTCCTTGGATCAGTCCATTTCTAGCAAACAAACCAGCAACAAGGGTTAAAACGAATCCTGTTGTTGGTAATCTTTCTTAATTTCTAATGATATTTTAGTTAAAAGTGGATTTAAATCTCAATCCGCTGTTTGATGGTTATTTTTTTTCCTCCTCTGACACTTCAGTCTCAGTCTGGAGGTGGAGTTGTATTCTCTCACACCTTTTACATTCCCATGCCAGAGGACTTTGTGAATGGCCCGTGTGTTCCCCACATTCCTCCTGCTGGTGTGGTATGTCCCAGTGCAAACAGGCACCGGGCCACACCAACACTGAGCTGTTCTGTTTCTGTAGAGCCCCAACTCCATCGCCCATCCCTCCCTGGTTTCTCACACATCTCCTCTTCCCTCTCCATCTCTCCTGCCTCTATCTGATCTCCTGTTTCCTTTGGCTCCAACCTGATTCTTTTTCCCTTTCTGATTCCTCTCTCTCTTCTCTGTGTCCCTCACCCCCTCCTCTCTGTATCCTGTCCCCCGAGCCCCCACTCTCCCTTTCCACTCTCCTCATGCTCTCCCCTCCCCTCCTTTACTCTCCCGGTCTCAGACACGCAGTCACGGCTCCAATCGAGAACAGCCGCCTCTCGCTTCTCTCCTCTGGTTTTCTGTATCCAAAGGACAGGCTTGACGTAAGTGAGCCCTCTGGGGCTGCTGTTCAGAGAAGCCCCAGCTGGACCTGCACGAACAAAGCAGAAGCAAATTGCGAATGGTGCCTAATACTTGTGGCGCTGCATAGTTCTGCAGGGATGGGAGGGAAGAGAGATGTGGACAAAGTAGTCTTTATTTAGGCAGGAGAATCGTTCCAGCCTCGGTACTGCTCAGCCACGTGACCTGATTTAATTCTCTACTTCATCATCTGTCAAAATTCGTGTTGCACCTGTTCATACAGGTCATGCAAAAATTAGATAAATAGCACCGTCTAATAGGACAGGAAATAAGAAGACAGCCTGCTTACCTGAATAGCCTAAGGAAAGATACTATCTAGCAGAAGTCTCCAGTGTCTGTTTTACATAGAGAAATAGGTAAGGAGTGAGCCATCAATTAATCATATGTAGTTCTATCTATTATAGAGATCTATTTTAACATTCTCAGTAGAGATTGGCCTCCGAAAGTGTTATTATTGAAATATGGTTTTCAGTGGATTTCTGTTCTTAACCCATTTATGTTATTGTTTCTCTCTTGATTGGAAAGTCATTTTCCAGAGATGCACCCCTGTTGCTGCTGGTGCTGGGAGGACTGAGGAGCAGAGTGTGTTCACCCTTTTGTAATAAGAAACCTGTTCAGTTCAGTAGCATTCTGCTTGGCTTTTTAGCAGTCTCTGACATGATCAAGTTCCAGAAAAACAGTATATACCTGTTTAGTGATTGATCTCAGCCCTTAATTTAATTGTTGCATTGATTTTGTATTATGATCATGTGTTCTGACACTTTTGGGTTTTCTCTAGTCTTTATAAATTAATTATTCAGGTGACCCTATAATCTGTTTGTACATTTAACTTTTGCGCCATGTATTGGCAGAAAATTTTAAACAAATTTGGTTTGTGTGTTATGGGGGTGTTTGAAGGTTGGAGAAGTGGTGTTGGAAAAATAAGCTATTTCTGACAGTCATTGTTGCTGTGCCCTGGAGATCCTGTAGGAATTCTTATATATTCCAAAACACAGCTCATCAGCCATCGCAGTACAAACAGTATTCGCATCGACCGCTAAGCAGCCTTTGAACAATCCCTAAGTAGTAATTTCCAATATTGCTTAGACAACTGTTTCAAAGCACTTGCTAATTTTGTGACAGGGTGAGCAGACTCTGGCTTGAAGCAGGATCATTATCTTTTTCATTATTTCATTTTTCTTTATTATGATTTGTTTTAATTGATCCATGCCTTCTATATTTCAGCTGGGCGGCTGAAAACAAAAGGTATTGTCTTTTCCCACTAACCCACTGTGTGGTATTGGAGGTGTTTTTTCTTCGCTCTTTCTGTGTGTTGATACCTTACCAGCCACCCCCACCCCTCACCCCAGTGTGTTATAGAACAGCTCTGGGCTCCCTTCTCTGAGGCATGGACAGAGCAAAGTGTCAATTCAGGGGAATTACAATACAAGATGAATAATATGAAATATGAAACCCTCAGCTAAAGAGCCCAATATAATTCATGGGTTGGTAACTCCTGACGTGTTTGGAAGTAACTAATAAGTACACTTTTTTTTTTTAGGAAAATCTATGTAACGGTTTACCAGTCACTTGATGTTCTTTTAGTAAAACATTGGCTTGAATGGGCTCCTGTAGATGTCTGTGCTGCTGCTTCCTTGACTAACACACAGGGCTCTGATTGTGTGAACTGTGAAGTGGCTGACCGTACAAGCCATATTTACAATCCGTTTGACTCGATTTGATTAAGAACAAAAGTTGTTGTTTTTTTATCATTTGCTGAGTGTTAGAAGAGCATCTGTTCAATGCTCATTTACACTAGTAAGCCCTTAAATACACTGCAAGTCCTGTTAATACTACTCTTTGTATCTCTCTTATTCATGATTTTTATCCCTGAAGAGGGGAAAAAAGGTTTGCTATGGGCGACCTTGGCAAACGCTGTGAATATGGCCTTGTGTGGGTGATTACTAGATTATTTGTTGCAACAGGTTGTTTAAATATATTCATGTAGAGTACAATGTGAATGTGCTTATGTGTATATTTTAATAACATTGTGGGGGCTGATATGTAGATACTTAAAAACCAACAGCCTGCTTGTTTATGTGTGTGATGTGTTAGCTGGGTGGCTGTATGAGTGTTAGACGCACAGCGCCTGGATGTTAACTTTGTGTTGGAGTGTGCTGCGGTGGATACGGTTGAAGAACGCCTGTCTTCTGGTTTGGTTGGCAGCCTTGACGCCTTCCGCACCAAGCGCAGGGGCGGCCATGCCCCCTCCCCCGGCCGGCGCCACCCAGGCCACTGCAGTCACGCGCCTGCAGATGCAGCTCCACCTGCACGACCTGCAGCAGAACGCCACAGACCTGCGGGACCAGCTGTCCCAGCTGCGCAAGATGCAGGTGAGCTGCACAGTGGCTCTGCAGATCCGACATCACAGCTGCCTTCTAGCCAGTTCATACCGGAAGTGCTTGGGTCCCCGTTCAGTATAGCTCGGATCAAGGGGCACAAAGCAATGAAACTAAAAGCAATAAAGGATACTTTTACTATTCAGTCAGCCTATTCTGATATCGATTTAGTGGAAACAGTGTATCATAGAAGAATGCAATTGGGTACACACTACAAACACAAATGGAACTGTGGGTAGTATGGTTCGTAGGGGGGTGACATCTTCATTTGACTGTAAACATGCCAAAATATTTGTTTTGGTTATATTTTCACTCTTCTTGGATTTTCATCGAGTGGGGTCTTAAACACTCAGTAAGATTCAGTAGAAAGTCCCCATAAATATAATGATGCAAACACAGTGTGCACCAACACTAAAATCATTAGAATTTGTCCAATGCAGAAGAATGCATGCAAGCCATCATGGGCACAACAGATAGTCAAATTGAGCTCCCTCTGGTGTTTACTATTGTTGTCCATAGAAATGTGAAATTTTTTGTTGCCTTGTATTTGTCATACATCATTCATGATATAGCTGTGCGAATAGGTCACTCAGCTTTAAAAGCACCTCGCATTTCTTCGGGCTCACGCAAGTCTGCCTCAGAAGTTTAGAACAAAAATCTTAACATCTCTCTTCCAGACATTCTGTGTGAGTTGCTGGTGATTATTTTCTTTTTTTTTCTAATATGAAGCACAATCTGTTAGAAAGAGTTCTACACCTGTATATTATTACAACCTAGATTAGAATTGAAGGGGTTTTCTAACCTTGTGGATGTTGTTGATTGTTCAGATCCCCTTCCCTATAATCCACTACACTGTATTTAGTTGAAGTTGGTAGATGTTGCAGCATGCGTAGGCTGCAAAGGAACAAGTAAAGGTTTTTTGTGTCTCTTTTCAGCCTCGAAAAAAAAACCTTGTTCCCCTACACTGTATTTAGTCTCCAAGCCTTGATACTCTTGTTCATGAAGGACACTTCTCAGGTATAGCAGTTTAATTTTCGCTCACAGGATCAGTTGCCCTCTGGGACAAGGAAAGAGCTACAGACTGGAGTTGTTGACGAGACTTTGAGCATGAATAAATGCACCCAAACCAATTTATGATACTCAAGGACCAAGCTTTCAGGGCCAGCTCACTGAGCAGGCAGCACAGGGTCATTTTTCCCCCTGATAAACTGAGTCTCCAGATCTTTGGAAGAAAATGGGAATTATTAAGGAATTATTTTTGTTGTATAACATCAGATCTCCCAACGAATAACACTTAAACCTGCCTTGCAGGTGACATTGCTGTCAGAGATTTAATTTAGAGCTCCTTTCATCTTCAAAGGAGATATTTCAAAAAACGATGCAGAGTCAGGATACCAGCCTTTAATGCATTTTAAGTGGTGAACATTGCTTAGGATTTTTGTCCTCATCAAAGAGAAATAGTGGTACTAGAGGTAGTACAGATCTGTGTGTCAATGAATGAGTCAAACAATAAATCAAAGCACTTTGACCTATCGATAATTTTCTGCCTTGTATTTTTTATCATCCCATGTTTGTGATATAATTGACATTTCAAGTAAGATTCTCTATGGCTGAAGGATGCTATAAGTACAGTAGCTGCACTTAATAGCTCTCAGTTGATGATTGGTTTTGGAACTGTAGCATGTGAATTCTATAGAGATATAAATATCACATTCTGATAATGTGTGAATGAAGACAGTAGTAATCAACTAATGGTGTTACACATTGCAGGGTTTGCAAGGTATAAAATGTGCCTTAAATGATAAAACCTTCCACTGCAGTTTTAAGCAAACAGCAATCTGGCATCTCTCCTGCACTTTGGGTCTCATTTTCACAGTTCCTTGTCCAGGATTCTGCAGCCAACTTGAGCCTACCTCATTTGTCATACAGCTGCCAGCTGACTCCCCAGCTGAGCCCTGAAGGCACCAGCTCTCTCCACACTGCCTGATAGCCCTCCAGCCTGCAGTGTGCTCACAGCTTTACTGTATTTATTGGGTGGGGAGCTCAGGCTGTGGCACTGATCGCTGTTTTTTGGTGAGAAAGGCAGAGTGCCCTGTTGAGCAGATTGAGGTTGGCTCAGTGGAGTGGAGAATGGCAAGCTTAGGAGTGGGAGTGAGGCAATGTAGGCTCATTTTTAAAAGGTTAGATTCTATCCAAGGCAGTGTGGAGCAGCAGTTTGAGCTGTGGGACTGAGTCAGAAGAAGAAGTATGGATTAGCCTTAAAGATCCAGACTAAGAGTGAAGTTGGGTGCGGCAGTGACTTGAGCTGAATGACGTTAGTGTGTCACAAAGGATAAAGAGGAGGCAGTGAATGGGGCTATGTGATTTCATGCTGCTCAGATGGTTCACAATGGTCAGAACTTTGTGAAAGATGCAGTGATTGTGCTTTTTTCTTTTTAATTCACTTCCAATTTGGAAGCAACTATTATTAATCATCTTGGTTCACCATTGCAAAACCTCTACTGCTCAGGGAGGGGACCTGTTCATGCTCTCTTGTGACACGCTGATCTGTTATAGGCGTTTGTCTGTAGATTGACTGTGAGCTCCACAGCGCCAGTCAGATGAACTAGAGGCTGCCGGACAAGCGACGTTTCTCTCACTTACAATGCTGCTAGCTTGCATGTGCCTGGGAGGATCAGGAGGTGATTGCTTTGCAGCGAGATATAGGTACCCTGGCTGACTCAAGCCTAGGGAATCCTTGCAGGGGTCACTCAGGTTTTGGTTGACACTTGGGCAATGATGGTAAGTCAGCTAATGACATATCACAGACTCCACACATCTCAGTTGGAGTTCCTACAGTAACTAGGAAGGCCTTGTGCTTTGCATTCTGATTCGCACATGGGCTGGTGAGAGATCCAAGATGGAAAGACTGGGATGTGGAATGGCCTGTAGGCACAACAGCGAAGAAAGGAAAGGGGGAGGGCAAACCGCAGTAGAGCTCACTGGCCTGTGAGCGCATAGAAATTCAAACTGAGCTGCTAGGACAGTCTGAGATGACGTGCACACTCTCTCTGTAATACTGTAATACTCTCTCCTGGAAAAATGTTGCATCCTATTTGAAATAAATAACTGAAGTCATGAAGGAGGTGAGATTTGGAGGGATATACTCAGCATGCCTGTCAGGTACTGAAAGACTGTTTATCTGGGGAGCAGCAGTGCAGACAACACTGCAGAGATCCACATACTGACACACCCCTTCCTCTGTTCAGACACACAGGGAAGATCATACAGAAACACAGTGATTTACATGCCATCACAGACAAATGCACATGCAAATACAGCGGAATGTGACAGAATTTCTACTGGCAGCTCAGGCTAGCTAATGCACAGTTGCAGATATGCACACTGAAGGACAGATTCAGTCGTTGAATAATCCTCTTCAGACCAAGCTCCACAGACTGACACACTCATGCATCCGTAAAGAGAAAGACTGGCAGGCAAAGGCATGCAAACAGGCACCACAGCACACATGAAAAGCCAGACTCATTTGCTGCAATATTTATCACTTTAAACATGCAAAAGCCAAAGCCATCCTTCTTAGGGAGATTAGAATGAAGACTTGAAGGTTATTGTTTATTAAAATAGTATGAATCCAGTTATTGATGCAGAAACTTTACTTTAATTCAAGTTTTACATACTTCAGGTACAAATAAGGGTACCTTGTAATGGGAATATTTTAACTGTGAATGATTAGGAGTTCTCAGTAAAGGTATAAGAGTTTCTATTGACAGGCATATTTTAACATACAGTATTGCACTCAATAAATGATGACATAACCTTTAAAATACTGCGTGCCAATATTTATGTGAATGACTAGTATAGACATGGAGATGTTACCACAGCAAGGGCCTTATAAGGTCAACTATGATACCTGTTAATTGTATTACGCGTCTGGGCAGGAAGCAAGGAGCTTATCTATTGAATACAATAACTTTCAATTAATGGGCACATTTTTCCACTATTAAGTGGTTTCATTCTGAAAGCCACTGCAGCTTTTTTAATCACACGGGGGAGAGAGAGACATGTCTTTATAGCCGTTCTGATAATGCTCTGTTACATTCACACAAAAGGGTGGCGATTATTAAATCTAACATCCACAGCTGCTGAATCTAATTTTAATTTTAAGGAGTCTATTAGCATTTTTGCAGGTGGAAAAAATTGTGCATTGTTAAGTTTTCAGAGCCGTCAGATAGCTACCATGTTGAACAACTTTAGTTTAAAAGCCTTGTGTTTCATTACAGCTATATTTCTGTACATTTAAAATGAAGAAAATTACAGATGTTGAGCATTAACTCTATATATACACAAAAATTATTTAATTATTTTCAAAATTAAGAGTTACCTACAGTTAATGCATAGTTTCAGAAACATGTATCCCAGTCCCTGCATAGTAATGCAGTGGTTAGAATAGGCCCAGGGCCTTGCATTCTTAGTGCCCTGGGTTCAGTTCCTGGGGTGCTACTTGCATTTGGTTTGTACATTCTCCTCGTGTTCAGTGGATTTCCTTTGGGTGGTCCAGTTTCCTACCACAGTTAAAAAACCATTCACTGAACAGTGAGAGGCATCAAGATGCTCTTCTTCAGGAGGCTATTTAAAATAAAGAGCAAGTGTTGTCGTTGCTAGCTGAGCCAAAAGCCACATTCTTGAGTGTTTAAAACTTCAGTGGGCAGCAGTAGTGATTAGGGTGCTGGGCTCAAAACTAGAAGGTTCGAATCCCAAGTGAGATACTGCTGTTGTATCCTTGAGCAAGATACTGTAGTTCACTCAAATTGCTTCAGTAAAGATTTCTAAAATAAAAGTGTGAGCCAAATATAACAGCCGTAGTTGGTGTGAAACACAGCAGTGTCTTGAAAATAGCAGAATAGGGAGATCTGGCTGGTTTCGGGTCAGGCTGTGTGTTTCTAAACGTAGGGTGTTATTTCACTTATGAAATACAAGGATTAAAGCTTCAACATGTTTAAGAACTAGGAACAAAGAGTTCAAATTAATCTGTTTACTGTTAAGACAATGAAGGGATTGAGTGTGTAACTGAGGTCTCGGCCGGATCAAAACCCAGCAGGTGTGTGGGTCAGCAGGACCAGGAGCATCTACCACTGGTTTTTGAAATAAGCGCTCTGTGGCGTGTGGATTTTCACTCTGTGTGGAATTCTATGAATGGGACTGGGAATTGTAAGCTAAAATGTTTGATCCAAAGATTCGGTGAGAACTGCATGAAGAGAAGTCCATGATACGGCCAAGCCTGACACCCTGCCTTTACGTCAGCAAAACGTCTTCTGCCCACTTCATCTACCACACATATTAGACATCACAGATTCTTTATACACAGATGGGACAAAGCTTCTCTGCTCTAGCCTATATATTGAAAAAGAAATCATTAAGAGCTGTTTTCTGTTTTGTCCCTCTGTGCTCACTCTTGTAGTTCTGTGCACAGATGTTGGTGGGACACTTTCACAGTTGGTAGCACGCAGTTCTGTGGTCTTTGTTACTATTACAAGAGAAAATGAGAAAATGTTTGATCCAAAGATTCGGTGAGAAGTGCATGAAAAGAGAATTAAAACACCTCCTGACCGTGGTGTGTCTGGGCGTGTGCAGCTCCAGAACCAGGACTCCGTCCGGTCGCTCCTGAAGCGGACGGAGACGGAGATCAGTGTGCGGGTGACAGACGCCCTGCGCAAGCAGGAGGACCCCCTGCAGAGACAGCGCCTCCTGGTAGAGGAAGAAAGACTGAAATATCTCAACGAGGAGGAGCTCATTATACAACAGTTGCAGTGAGTACTTTATAGATACCGCAACAAAGGGATAGCCATCAGGGATGAGTGAAGATACCCTGACAGACACTCCACACAGAGACACCCTAACAGTCATACTGCATCAGCACTGACAGAGACACCCCACTTTTCACACAGTGCGAAGTGCTGTTGTTTCCACATCTGTGCTGATACGGATACTCATGACACAAAGACTGCAGCACTTTCAATCTCTTATAGGCTTATCCCTTTCAATATGGGATTCTGTTGAATAGTCTTGTGAAGACGGTTAAATAAATATCAAATCCTGAATTTTAATACTTGTTTCCACACATCACCCTTTCCACGTCTGAGATATTGATTTTGCTTGTGTCACTCAAAACCAGTGTTTTTCACTCCTGCTCCCTCTCGGGCCTTCTCTTCCTCTGGATTAGCATAATGATTTCATTGATCCCTCTTCTTGATTTATTAGGTTTAAATTATCCCTGTTTTCAAAGCTTTACTTAGCTAGTTACTTGAGTGACCAATTGTGATGATCTGTGCTCTGAATCCGCTAAGACATGAATACAAAGTGAAGCGTGAATGAATGAAAAACATCTTGACAAATACTGCATCGCCTGCCGCCCGATCAGTCTGTCGAAGTACAAAATAACTCTTATTTTCTAGCAATATCTTTCTCATTGTGAAATCATACTTCAGTGTGGTGGATTTTTCACATGCTCTGTGCACAATCATGTGAATGTGAGTGTCAGTCCTGTGCTGTGTGCGTTGCTGCAGTGACCTGGAGAAGTCAGTAGAGGAGATCCAGAAGGACTCTTCAGTGAATCACAGGCTGGTGACTGTGCAGGAGCTGGAGGAGAAGGCGCTGGTGCTGAGGAAACTGGGAGAGACCCTCACTGAGCTCAAGAGTAAGTCAATGCTGGCTGCAACTCCTGCCACCATGATACGGCCAAGCCTGACACCCTGCCTTTACGTCAGCAACACGTCTTCTGCCCAATTCATCTACCGCACATATTAGACATCACAGATTCTTTATACACAGATGGGACAAAGCTTCTCTGCTCTAGCCTATATATTGAAAAAGAAATCATTAAGAGCTGTTTTCTGTTTTGTCCCTCTGTGCTCACTCTTGTAGTTCTGTGCACAGATGTTGGTGGGACACTTTCACAGTTGGTAGCACGCAGTTCTGTGGTCTTTGTTACTATTACAAAAACGTGTTCTTTTACATGTAAGTTAACCTACTCCTTTCCCGTGTGTATGTTGAGTTTTACCCTTCTCTCTCCCAGACCAGTTCCCCAGCCTGCAGAGTAAGATGCGAGTGGTCCTCAGGGTAGAGGTGGAAGCTGTCAAGTTCCTCAAGGAGGAGCCACACAGACTGGATGCACTGCTGAAACGCTGCAAGACCATCACTGACACTCTCACGACTCTCCGCAGGTACTAGAGCACATCCACACCGACACACCGGGCATCACTGACACTCTCACGACTCTCCGCAGGTACTAGAGCACATCTACACTGAGCATCACTGACCTACAGACCTATTAACACTGCTGCGCTGCCCCAACAAACTAATCATTAAAGACACACCAATGCTGACATGCTGTAACTGACGCACTAATGCACAGACATACAGACTATCATTCACCAACTGTCCATCATTGAACCATTAACATACTAATAATCATTTAGGAATTGATGTCTACATACTTGCTGCCACCAGTCCACTAATGCTCTGACACACTATACAACCTCAGGAAGTCAGGGATACAGTCAGAACGTGTGTGTGTGTGTGTTGAAACAGGCAGGTGAACGAGGGAATATGGAAGGGCCAGGAGGACTTTGCCAGCCAGTCCCAGAAACACACTGATGACTTCCCAAAGAACACAGACTTCGATATTCCTACCAGCCCACCTCTCAACTTCAGCGACCTGGGGGGCAGTGCCAGCCTCTCGTCCTGGACACCTCACAGCGGCCCTGGCCTCAACCCCTCCAGCACCCACCACGATTCACCCCAGCACGGGCCCCTCAAGAACCGGCCCTTGGAGGAGCTGTCGGGCCGCCGAGGAGTGGACAAGTCTGTGTCTGTGGAGGTCAGTCTGGACGTGCTGTTGGGATCATCTCACATTGCATATTGCTCACAGCTGCTGAGATCTGTGTGGCTAGATTCTGTGTGATTATGTGTTCCCTGTTGTAGTTCACTGCATTATATTATAGGCGTATGGACTTCTCTCTGCAATTTGTACTGTTGTGTCTAAGGTTGAGTGCTTAGGGTTGTGTCTCCCACTATTTCCAAGGGTCCCTCATACTCTCTGTAGCACACTTGCCTTGTCTCTGTACATGTCTGTATTGTCTTCATCTGCAAATCTCCAGATATAGAGAGGAAGTTGGAGGAGCAATATGTTGTTTCTTATTAATGCAACGTAAGCCAATGTGTCACTTTCACTCATTCATTCCAGGCTAAGGAGCTGGGCCATGATGCAGTAATGTGTTCAATTTTATAACATAAAACAGAACACTGTGTGTTAGTCTTTGAGTGAGGGGATGATATGGAGTAGGAGGACTTTGCCAGCCACTGTGAGTCCATAAACCGCTCTCTGTCTCTCTGTGCTGGCAGGCTGCCGAGAGGGACTGGGAGGAGAAGCGTGCCAGCCTGACTCAGTACAGCGCTCAGGACATTAACCGGCTCCTAGAGGAGACCCAGGCCGAGCTCATGAAGGCCATCCCTGACCTGGACTTCGCAGCCAAGCAGGCCAAACCCTTAGCCGCGCCCACCACCCAAAGCAGCACCCCCATCTCTGAGATCCGGCCCAGCAAACCCCAGCACATCGCACACAAGCTCTCCAGCAAGAGTGAGCCCAGCGCACGCCGTGGCTCCGGTGAGCCTCCTTCTCTTCCCTCCCTCAGACAGCACTCTGTACCCCTCACTGAAGTGAATGAACACTCACCCGTTCCCTTACTGAGACTTGGCCGGACAGCCTGAGCCTCTTGTGTCTGAGTCTGTCTGTGCGATTGGTCCAGTAGTTGAAAGTGGATTAGACTAGGGAGAAACAGTCTGTATGTTAACTCCTACATAATGGCCAAAATATTAAAGAAGCTTCTTCAAAACAGAATGGGCTTGCATTCCACAAGATTTTGATATTCCTGTAACTTAAACTTTCCTGTTCTTGTAACATTCCTGTTGAATGTGAGGATGAGGAGGTTTAGGATATAAATGAACATTGCTCTGGTTTTCAACTGGGGATTGTTCTGCTTGTGGGAGGTAAGAGGCAGCTATCTCGTGTCAACCACAGATTTGCCTGCTACTGAAAGAGTGTATTCACTTACCTGGGGGTTCACATTTTAAGTGCCCTGAGTAGAGAAGGCGATGGCTTTGAATTGTGCTGTATGAACATGGTCTCTGTGCTCTGAGCTATCAGATGCCGGTGGAACTAGGATTTTGTTTGCATTGTTATGTTCTTCTTCTGCCTTTCCCTCAGATGAGCTAACGGTACCCCGCTATCGAACGGAGAAGCCATCCAAGTCGCCCCCTCCCCCTCCACCCCGCCGCAGTTTCCCATCATCCCACGGGCTCACCACCACCCGAAGTGGAGAGGTCATTGTCACCAGCAAGACTATCAAGGTGGGTCTCCAAGGGAGGGAACTCGGACAGCATGCAAAAAAGGAATTCCTGGTTTTACATTAAAAACAAATTGATGAGAATAAGACCCTGGGTTGTAATATACAACATCTCCTGTTTGTAGCAGAAATAAGCATTCACTGGGAGCTGACCCTTGGGCATCGAGTGTATTTGTTCAGATCTGCACCTTTTCAGATCCTGGGGTTGCCACGTCTTTGGCAAGTACTTGTTGCAGTCCTAACTGGAAACCTGACCTTTAAATCATCCGATGAGCTGCACAGGGTCTGAGAATGATGCCTTTTCATGTGCATTGAATGCACCTGATCGGAGACGCTCTCACCCTCTCCCTCACCTGCAGAAGTCAGAGTCGGAAGAGACAGAAGCACAGAAGCCCCACGTGAAGCTTAGGCGGACAGTCTCCGAAGCCCCCCGGCCGGCCTCCACCCCCCCTGTCATCGCCTCGGGGGTGAAGGACGAGGATGATGAGGAGAAAATCATTGCAGAGCTGGAGGTATGGGCAGTTTTGGAAACAACCAAATTATGGGATGGATACACATTTTAAAGAGCAGTCCAAGATATGTGCAGGGGACTGTAGGGAACTGAAAAATTACTGTTACTGTAATGATGGAGTGATGATCTACGAAACGATCTGTGTTTATTTAATGCTCTCTTCTTCCAGCAACTGCCACACAGTGCCACAGGATGGCATAGGAAGCAAGACCCAACCCAAATAATTATCCGTTATAACAGAATATGCAGCAGTCGCTTTATGGTGCAAGCCCTAGGACAATGCACCCTATTGCTGTAAAAGGCTAAACACAATGAAAAACTTGGCAGAGTATGTAGGCATCAACACACCTGCATGCACAAACAATAACAACGCCAGTATCCATCAAAGTGAAGAGTGTGGATGTCACTCTAACACTGCGGTCTTACAAGGCCACCGTGGTGATTCAGGCTGATGAACAACATGTAATAAAATACATCGGGCCAGACGTTATTTTCAACTAGCTCTTAAGGAATGACCCTCCTTGTGCTAAATGGTTTTTCAGAGTTTAATCTTTCAGCGATTAATTGACTGTTGAGGTTCTTAATGGCCATTTTTTGTCCTTCTCTCCTTTTTAATCCTGCTAGAATTGGTGTAAGAATAAGCTATGAAGATTAAACAGCCTTGTACCTTCTTACAGTCTCATGATCCAAGTGTCTGAGACAGTTAACTGTGTCTGAGGGAATGACCAAGGCTTAATGGGCAGTATTTATCTTGCATTCTCTTATGGTAGCTCTTAAGGGAATAGTTCAGTATTACAGTGCCAAGTCATTTATTTTTTTTCATTCTGTCATAATAATCTTAAAACTTAGCAATAAACAAGCCTAAGTAGCCCAGTTGTGTTCAGGGCCTTTCCAGTGTCCTGGATAGTCAAGACACTGCCTTTACAGTGTGCTGCGCAGTCCTGTGTGATTGGTGTTAATTCCTGCTGTTTGCTCACAGTGTTTCCACCCTGGCAGGTGTTTCAGAGAGCCCCAGTCAAAGCCAAAGTGTCCCCTCCCCACTCCCTGCCCAGCACCCTCCGCAGAGCCACGGCCCCCCCCAGCCTGGAGCTGTGGCCCCCAGGGGCCCCGGGAAGGAAGGTAACAGGCTTGTGTGGACGGCAGCCTCCGGGGCCCTCTGCCTCACCTCTGCACCCTGCCTCATTCCTCTCCCAACTCAACTAACCTGCAGGGGGATTCAGCCAAGAGCCACAGCACCTGTGTGTGATCCCTGTAAATCAGGACACACTGCTTTCATGCGTGCACAGTTTGCATCACCACCCTATATAATATCTGCTGAACAGAACATAGAGTCAAAACATAGGATTTTTCAGTGTTTCCCCGTTGCCACTTCATACTGATTGGAGTCTTATACTGCAGTTGTCTCCAGTGTTGGCATATTCAGTTGAGAGCTGCAGATTGTTAACTTGGCTGACCCTATTTTATAATGCATCAGAAACTGCAAAGCAAATATTGCTGTTGCCCAGGAATTTTCCTTGTCTTCAGCTATTCAGTTTGTTACAAAGCAGTGCTGTGTTTTCTGTTTGAGTCCCCGCTTCTGTCTTTACAAACTAGATCTTCACTTTTTGCCTAATTGATCCCATTCAAACCATCAGCTGTCATAACGGCTACAAGTCTTCATACTAACCTGGTAACGACACATTTTTTGTGTGCTCCTACTGTCTCTAACTCGGACAACAGACAATCAAAGATGCTCTGTCATTGAAACACGGTGAGGTAGTGAACATGGAGATGCGGATCTCTCACATCTATAGTTCACTGTCCAGCATGGATCTGTATCTGGGTGAAAATAACCAGCACATGTTTGCCTGCACTCTGCTCTGATGTTTTATACAAGGTAATGTACAGCCAGCAGTTGGATAGCGTGAGATTTCTGGATGGTCCGTCACTTTCATGAACGCAACCTTTCTCCAGGGCAGTGCATGGAATCAGAAAGAATTTGTTCGTGTTTAAAAAGCGTGCAAAGAATGAGATGAAACTGAAGACTGACAAGGAGATCTGAGGCCTTGAGTCATAGTCATAAAATATTTACTCCCATCTTACTTTGCAGCTGTATTTTCCTCATAGCAAACTAAAAGAGTCATATAAATCTTCCAGAATGTTAGCCTCAGAGTCCTTGAAGGCAGTGCAAATGTTTCTTTGTGATAGTGTAAGATATGGAGTTTTATTTTCCTTGTTAAATAAAGCACACCAGGCTGTGGAGAATACACTGTGGTTATGGCCCAGTATACCTTGTAAACTCCCATGCTGTGCCCTGTTTAACAGTTGTCCTCAGCAGCACTGCACACTACCAGCTTGCAGGGGGAGCTTGACTGCCTGGCTCAGCTCCATACCTGCACATCCTCACTGGACTCCCAGGTGAGAATCTTAGCTTTCATGTTTTTTGAAGAGATTTCTCTATTGCATTAATACAGTTTTTCTTTTCTTCCTGGATTTGAGTCTTTTAACTAAAGTAAAAGCTGCCAGAAAACACAAACATGCCATATTTATACTTGTGATAGTATAGAGAAAGAAAGTTATTATGTATATCTAGAGATTATCGGCTCTTTCCCTGTCCTGTCTTAATCAGTCACATTACCCCTTTTTTCAATGATGTTCTTGTTTTCTTAAACATTAGGTCTGTGTATCCCTGCATGAAGATTATAAATGTTGCTTGACTTGAACCTTATTCAGTGTGTAACAACACTTGCAGAACATTTAAATAGCAATTACAAAATATCTTTCTTTAAATGAAGAGACAGCAGGTTGACAGGGCTTGGAATCCTTAATGGACCTGATGGTCCTAGAATATTACAACATTGGTCCAAGATAGTAAGAATAGTAAACTATGATGCTGTTCAATACAAAAAAAATGCATAATGCAATCTATTAAAGAGCATTTCCAAAAAGTCAGGTTGTCCTTTTCACAGAGAAGTACAACTCCAGCAGGAAACAGAGTTGTTTCAGAGCCTGTCCAGTCAAATTACACCCTGCTTCACAGAGCTCTGTGTCCTGTTAGGGCTGGTTTCAGCTCGCAGTTCCTGCTTTAATTCCACTGCAGCCGCCGCAGCTGGGCTGAATACCAGCTTCTTTTCTGACCCCTACAAATGTCATTTATCCAACTACAATACCAAGCTGTGCATGATTGCGTTCATAACAAAATAGAATTGTGCTGTTCCCCTTTACAAGCCCTGAAACAATCTCACAAATAAGATACATCTCAAACCCATTGCGTCTGGAAAAGAAGTCAAAGCCTGGTTTTGTTATATTTGTTGTTCTACAGATTTCTGGCCATGACAGTTTCCCTGCCACATCACCTTTAGAGAAAGCTATTTAAATACCTTTTTTTGCCATTCACAGTGGAAAAAGCCCACATTGTGATGCTAACCTGGAGAGTCAGGCTTCATCCATGCAATAAGAGTCTCAAGCCTTATTTTAGAAACCTTCACTTTGTGTATGTTGACAATTTGCTGTTTTTACCAATGCAGTGCTGGTCTTGGAAGTCTTGTAGGTAATTATCGAAGAAGCATGAAGACACTTTGTTTCAGGAAATTTTACCATAGTAACAAACTTATATCAAATCTTAATATCCATTAAATAAAGTCAGAAAATCTACTTCATTTCATTTTACAGTTCAGATTATGTTTTTGCGTGAATCTTGGAGTTAATGATCAAAACATTTGAAATGTTTGTATCACCTAGTTTCTGTTAGCTCTAGATGGTTACTGTATTTTCACTTATGGCATAATCTTAGAGATAAACAAACGTCATGGTATATCAGTATAGCAGGCTGATCTACAGTACATGTGTTTTCTACCATTTCTTAATATTTGAGGTAACATAAAAGTAATCTTATTATGAGCTAGATGTATATATTGTTATCATTTTTTGGTTTAAGATTTTTGCTAAAATCATCTGTTCTTGCTTCACAGGAACAGGATATTCAGCTTACTAGTCCGGCCCTCCGTCAGGTCCCCCGAATCGTGCTGACAGAGTGGATTTCAGCCCCATCCTCCCCAACTGAGAGTGCACCTATTGCGGCTTTGGAGGAGTCTGAACAGAGCATAGGAAAAGCCAGAACTGGTGTTATGAGACCGCTGGACTATGAAGTCATCACAGCCAGTTCAGCTCCAAAGAGTACCATCCAACCCAGTTCCACGGAGAACTATGATAAATTCCCTTTAGGTGGTAGTATAGACTATGAAGCTGCCCAGGATGGGAATACTTTGGAATCGCACGTTTCTCAGTCTCCCCTGACTTCCATGGGTTCTCTGTCAGCTCAGGGAGACGCCAGCAAAGTCTCCATTACTCCTGTGAACTCCCCAGGAAAACAACGGAAACCCTTTCCATGGGAGCTGAGGATTCAGGAGTCTTTTGAAGCAGAGGGAGACGTGGAGGAAAGTACAAAGGAGGAGCTGGCCTTGATCATAACAGAGAGTCAGGTGGAGGCTGTGTCGAGCGAGGAGGTTCAAAAGATTATCAGACAGGCAGGGGAGGAAGTTCAGGTCTTCAGCGTCCCCACCCAGAGACAGGAAGACCAGATTGTGTCGAGGCTTCATAGGACAGGAGAGGGAGTAAAGACCCAGCTCCACGTTCAGATTCAGCTGAGCAAGACCCCCCTGATTTTTGTGTTTGATGATCCGGTGGAGATCAGGACGGCATACAGGCAGCTGACTTTAATGATGGAGGAGGCGAAGGAAGATGACCCCACTGACTCTCGTAGTTCTACAGGGAAGCCCTTACCGAAACCAAGAACAGTGAGGTCACACAGGACCCCCAGTACCCCTGCAGTTAGTGGCAATCAACCCAGAATCAAACTACCACTGAGACAGCTGAGGGCACTGACCAAAGCCTTGGAGCTTGGGCTTCAGACAGGACAGAGGACCATACAGGTTGCCTTCAGTGAGGGAAAGGAGGCATCTGAACCAGCAAAGGCAGCAGATCAAATATCAGGAAAGAGCACACACAGTTCCTCCAATGGTCTTCTCCAGAGATCTCCACCACACGTGGTTTCAGGACCTCCAATCCCCACCACCGAGTGTCGTGCTAGACAAAATGGTCAGCCTGCAGAAGTAGATGATGTGACATTGAAGCCCAATGGGCTGACTGGTTCTGAACAGCACCGAGGCAGAAAGGTGTTGTCTGCAGATTCCCCGGAGGTGGGTCATGAGCCCAGGGGCACCGACGTTTCGGAAGCGCGGTCGCAGGAGATAAGGAAGAGCACGTACCAGCAGCTGGACAGCTTGGAGGAGACAATCCGCGAGCTAGAGAGTACGCTGCAGGAGATCAGCACACACCCTTCTGCAGAGTACCTCTTCTCCAAGGAGTTCTTAGGCCAGCTGGGGACAGCAGACTGCGAGACACCCTTGGGCGCAGTATCAGGAGCCGCAGAACAGACCAGTGGACTTAAAGAGAGCTTAGACTTGCAGTCCCAAAGCAGAGACCAAGAGCAAGCATCTCTCACCAGGAAGAAGCCTCCAGTTCCACCAAAGCCAGCCTCCCTACCGCTGGATGCTGCTAAGGTTTCTCCCTGGCCTTCTTTATTTTTTTCGGCTGATGAGTTCTCCCTTCTTCCTCTGGGGCTAGGGTTCCCGATCTTCTGACCCCTCGAGTCTCTGTCTCTCTTCTTGAGAGGGAAATAGGCAGAAGGACAGAATTCCCTTCTTCCTTGGTATATCTGATTTTTGAGCTCTATTACTACAGTCTGTTGGCTTTCTGCTCTCTGAATTACAACTCAGAATTAATTTTGTACAGAGTTTACTGATTTTAAGAATCAGTACCAAACAGTTAGTTGATTTAAACTCTAAGAATTCGAGACTACATTTTCATCATAAAAAATTTGAAACAACCATGAAATCACAGATCAGATGTGGATCTGCATTCACAATAATGGGTAAATTACAGACTACAGTAAGAAGCTAAAAATCATTTTCATTGAGGTTGTTGGCTTAAATAAGGAAATGGTTGCAACCCTGCTTTCAGATAACAGAATTCAAAAAGAGTAAAACCAAGAAACACATGGAAGCTGGCATTCCATTGAGCTCTCACAATGGGGGAAGGCTCTGTAGGGTACCTTATATTTATGTAAAAAAGAAAAAGAATAGTGATTGTAGCTGTTATATGAATGATAAAACCTGATTTACTTTTAGAGCTCTCATTGCCTGTGCAGTGCTAATGTGTAGGTATATATCTGATTGGCCACACAGCACCTCTTGCAGAAATGCATTTACAGTACCGTGTGGGTCTCTTCCCTGTGCCATCTGGGCTCGGAAGATAAGCAGAGCTAACACTGCCCCTTCTGTAACTAATCTGTGGATGCTGTCTCTACCTGCTTTGTAGATTAATACATGGACACAGTATCCAAGACCTATCAGACCTGTACCACAGGGTTATTCTGATTTTGATGTATTTTCTGAGTGTGTCATGTTGCTGAAGCCAAGGTTGCGTACCTTTGGATGCCTTCTGGTTGTATAGAAGGTATTGGTGTATTGTTTCTCTCCTGCTCTGAGGTGGTGTAATCTTACTAATTTCACTCTGTAAACAGTCCTGTCTATCAATAAACTGGCTTCATTTTCACCAATCTCTCTCTCTCATCTGGGTGAGGTCTCTTGATTTTATTTGCCTCACAAAATCAAGCATTTTTTGCTCTCCTGTATTCTGAAATGATCGACTCTTCTCCCCCTGTCTTCTGTCTGATTCCAATGTCTGTTTGCATTTTGGTATACAGATTAATTAGGAGTGAGGCCAGCAAATGTTCCTAACCTTTATCCCAATGCAAAAGTACTGAAGGAATATGTGCAGTTAAATAAAGCAGACTACACACTTCATTGTGCGGTAGAATAAAAACCACAATATAATCAAGCATGTGTAGAAGACACCATGAAATGACTGATCATGTTCTTGCCCTTGTAATCATATACTTTAGCAAAAGGTCTGTTAGGTTGCCGGATTCCATGCCTTCTCTACAACTAACTGTAGCTTATACTGAACTATGTATCCTTCTAGGATGCACATTAAAAGAATACACACACAGCTGACTAATGCACTCACATGCCCGATATGACTCTCCCTGTGTCTCTCTCACTGCAGTAACACTCAAGCAATCAGCTTATTTAGTCCTCCAGAGGTTTTTATGATTAGAGAGGCTTTAAGTGATGATGGCCCACCCGTGTCATTGAAACTGGGGCTAGCACAAAATTGTGTCAGAGCTACAACAGCAACAATGACGACTGCAATCACAGAACAAGCCAGACTTCATTGGACTCGGACTTGTTGCTGACAGTGCTGCAGCTAAGCACTCTGTACTGTAAAAGAGAGTTTGGGAAATGCGTCAGCTAAGCCTGTCTAGACAGCCGAAGCTACAGAGCCTTTAACTGAGATGATAAATATAGATAAGAGAGATTAGGACTCAAGGCTGATGACAGATGTGACAGATTTGCATTCTAAAAACAAAACCTTTTGTCGGGCAATATGAGTCGTGAGAAAACATGCATTACAGGACTGTCACTGGGAGGCTCCCTCACCTTTGTAGACTTAGTATGTTATGTAAGCTCCAGGCACTGAACTGAGTCCAAGGTGATCTCTGTAGTCCAGCCATCATCTGTTGGGGTCTGGGGTAGGTCATTAACCTACCGTGACTACAATTACCCAATCATAACCAGACAATCTGATGCTTGTGCTTGCTTGTGGGATCATGATATCTGACAGGTAGAGGTGCATCAATCCTCCAATCAATGTTAACTCCCCTGTTGACAGTTTAGAGCTCACAGGTGAAACGATTGGAGGTAACGCAGCAGCGGTTTGGAGGAAAGCAAGGTTCTTGTCCCCACTTTGATGGTTGCTGCGAGCTCTCAATCTGTTCTGCCAGAATGCCTGTGCTCCAGCTGGTTTCCAGACCGTGAGAGGCATTAACATTTATGACACGTACACAATACATCATCCAGATTCTCATTTCCGAGCATGTAGAACTAATAAGCGCAATCCCTGCCACAGACGGCATAATCAGAATTTCCATCACAGCCGAGCAATTCAGAGAATCCTTACAGTGCTAATGAAAAAGGCATTAAGAATCCTTAATGGGTACCCCATCTTCTCATTGCTGTAGTTTTCATTTAAATTTCTGTCTCTGCGTAATTAAAATAAATACTTGTGCAATCATTAAGTATTTTCAAAAGGTTCTTGCTTTTAGCTGTTGAGGAAAAAATATACTAATGTGAAGGAAGTTTTAGCAGAATTAAATGTTTCTTGAGTATTTTAAAAAAATGTCTAGAATTTCAATTAAAATCTAAAGAAGTGTTGGAAACAGTTGTTTTCCCAAGAGAAACCAGGTTAGACGGGATAATGAATTTTGATTTGTATTAAAATTAGTCCACTTGTTAGTTAATTGTCAAGAGGAGGTGCAGTTTGGGGCAGCACAATGGCAGGGCATTCAGTGCTTCAGTGTGTCTTCTCCGCGGCTCCAGGGTCATGGGACTCATGGGATCCTGGAGCATGTTATGTTATGGCCAAATTAGTTTTCCCTGGATGCTCCAGTTTCCTTCCATAGTCCAGAGGCTGCTGCCTAGGTTAACTGGCATGTCTAAATTGTCCTACTATATTTAGGTGTGCCTTGTGTTGGCATATGCCCTTGCCTGCTGGGATAGGCACTGGCTTACCATGAACAGTATTGGACTAAGCTGTTATTAAAAATTATGAATAGACTGAAATTTTCTACTGGTTGGCCTCTGGAGGATGCCATCTTCCCTATCAGCTTACTGCCTTTTATTCCACATATAATCCTACTATATACTGTACCTGTGTCTCATCAGTAAGACCCCTCAACTCTCTAGCCCTGTTATTTTAGTGACAGGTGTAGCTAAACCTAATTTGCATCTTCTGTAAGTCAATTTGAAGTCTAACTATTTATAATAATGTTGTTTGAAAAAAATAAAGAAAAAATCCTTTATCCTTTCGCTCTATTTACAAAAATACAGCTCCAACATTGACTTAATATTTGCTCATTTCCGCCATTGGGAATAATTCCTTAATGGCACTGAAGACATGTGTGAATAAGCCTTGAGGAACCTACTCAGTAGTTAGAATTTGTCCAGGGCATATTGCCTTAATATACATAAAGTAGAATTGAATAAAGAAATTCAGTTTTAATTCTGCGTGTTATAAAGGAGGAGAAGAGGCATGAGTCAAATAGAGAGTTTTACTGGGGTAACTTGCCTCGTTAAGGACATTAGCAACCTCTGTAAGGACGAGGGGTAGGGGAACCCCACCTGGAAGAGATGGGGAGGAGGGAGGGATGAGAAAATTGAATGTGCAAGTGAGTAAGCAAGATGCATAATGTTTATACGTAGGCAGGTGGAAGTGGGGGAGATGAGGGTTGGACCTCCACCATACTTTTGTTTAAAGCCCTATTAATTACTCTGGTGTTCAGTGTGAATCACAGATTACTCTTGATTTGCAAAGGGCAATGAGATGTCTGCTTTTGAAATGTCATTCTAAAAAGACAGTCAGATCTCAACGATTGATCAACACAGTTCAAAAGCGCAGCACAGACTGACATATTCCTCCACTCACTTCACAGTTTAAACATAAGGCATGAGTTAAAAGGGTAGGCATGCGAAAACGGGACCCTACATTCAGGATTAGTGCAGTATAATGTTCATAATCAATCTTTAAAGAAACAAAATAAAATAATTTTCTGTCTTGGCACAGCAGGAGCGCTTCAGTGCATTTGTACAAAGGCCAAGTCGCTAAGGGAGTTTAAAATCTGGTTAGCCTTAATGTAAAAAAAACAAGAGTCTGCCATCTCTGGAAGCACAGGATATATACAGACTGCGTGGGTGTGAGGAGGAGGACAGGAAATTTGTGGAAATGACTGAGTGAGTGACAGGCCCTTTATTTCTGTCAGGGCTAAAAAAAACAACAAAAGTAGAACAAATGTGCTTTAGGAGAAAGCAAGAAAGTGTCTTGGACTGCCTGCTCTAAAGATTTCTTTAAGGTGTCCCACAGATTTCATCCTGGAGGATGTTGTTAGGTTATGAAGGAGTAAAGCATTCGAGCTGTTTTCAGCAACACCGTCCCGCTGAATTTGCTCCGTAACGTGTGGACAGAGAGCAGCCGCTAAGTAACTGGCACCAAAATGGCCAACTCAATAACTGGCGGTTTCGTAATGACAGGAGGCAGTTTTGGTGGGAGGCTCGACTCATCCCTGTTTCCCACCTTCACAGACGGGCGGGGGCTCCTCCGGCTCCAGCAAGGGGCTCCACTCCGCCACCTCCCGGCTGAAGAACATCCAGCAGAGCAGCCCGGAGAAGAGCAAGGCAGGCAAGCAGCGCGAGGACTTCCTCAAGATCCAGGGCCAGCAGCAGGTATTTCACTTCTGAAGGCCCTGCCGGACGAGGCCTCTCGGCAGCCTCACTGCCTTCACCGACACCGTCACTACAGTAGTGTTTACTACTGTGCCGTTGACAAACCCAGCCTGCTGGGAGGCCCTGAACAGCGGGCGGTTCGCTGGCTGGACACCATGTTCACTCTATATCGCTTAACAGGGAAAGAGACCTGCAGTTTGCCCAAGCAGAGTAGTTGCCAACTCCCAGTCCTGTGTGTTCTGATATGTGTCACACGGGTTCTAATGCTCTTGAAATTATCTGAAGCCAAAACAGGCAACACAGGGTGATTTCATAACTGCTGCAGTGTTTTCAGGGAAATCATTGTGGCATGGTGAGCTGATGTGGTGTCCAGTGTTAGCACCTCTGATCTCTTGGCCTTGGAGCTTGGGGTTGCAATGGAGCAGCACGAGAAGCGATTTGGCACTGTTCACCCATTGCAGCCATTTGCTACCTTTTCTTGATGTTTTTTGTATCACGCTTATTTACCCAGCTTTGCAAAAAAAAGGGGTGAAAAAGAATGCAGTACAGAATGTTTGCCGGTCAACATAGTGTTGTGCTGTACTTCTCCAGCTCCCCGTACAGCATGACACTGCCCTGTCAGTAAACAGCCTTTCTAGACATTGGATTCCATTTGTTAAAAAGCAATATTTCAATGCAGACATGGCACTGTCTGAAGTAGCACCATTCGCAAGGGCACTGTCAATGTGGAGTGTAGCCTGTGATGGAATAGATGTAATTGCAGCAAACTAGCCTACATTTCACAGAATATAAATTTTGGAGTACTACTAAGATTCCCTGCTGTATCACCAATTACTGGAGATTGTGTTAGAAGTCAAATACGCACATCAAAATGGACACATTAAGTTGCATAGAAATTCATCGTAATCACTTCACTACGAGGGCAAGAACCAAACTTTATTTTCTTTAAGATTATTGATGGGAGGTTCTTTTTTTATGAGGCTATGTTCGTCTTCAGCTATTTCTGAATTCTGTTTAATGTTGACATTTCTGTGTGTGCCCACTGGTTATTGCCAGATGTTTGTTGAGACAAGCTCAGCATTTAACAGATTTCCAAATAGCTCCACAAGTATAGAAAGCCAAACCAAGAACAGACGAGGGAAGTACACCTGAAACACTGAGCAGGGTTAGGAAACCTCTTAACATCCCCTGTTCAAACAAAAAGAATATCATTTTGAAATTTAAAAAATGTTTTTACAAATTTAAATGCACAAAGAGAGGGAGACCGAGAGATGGAGTGAGATGGTGCTCAGTACTCCAGAAGAGTAGGAAGTGTAAATGGGATTAAACAGAACAGGACAGACCTTAATCAGCGCATGGCTCTTGTAGTTAATTCTGCTGCAGGAATGTGTTAAAAGAGTATGTTGAGTAATGAAGAAGCACCATGGAGGTACATTTAATCAATTAATGGGAAACTCGAGATGAAGATGCTGTAAGTACTGCTTTACAATCTGAGATTCTTTCAGCATGGCATTCTTTGATTATGTCTAGCAACCAGACACGGTTTCCAAATCCAGGTTCTGGTGATTCATTGGGAGGTTAGCCTTCAGTAAGTGGAGAATACGCCAGGAATACAAGGCAGCATCCTGGGAACTTAAAAAAGAGGGTGGAGCAGATGGCTGGAACAGAAGGTTCCTCTATCTTTGACAGTGTCTCTGTGAATTGGCCATGTCTAGGTTAGACACTCTAGGATCTGCAGGCAGCTGTTGTACCCGGTCTTCCTACATCAAGGCAGAGCTACGATGCCCAATGTGCTTAAAGTCTTGGCATTGTAGTCATAGATTAATACCTTAACTGCAACCCTCAAATGCACTGATAAGAAAAATTTAGCTTGAATGATCCCCTCCCAAGAACAGATCCCTTTGTTGGATTTGTTCATCTTATTCTCTGGCACCGTAGATCTAGGTACTAACGTGGTTGTGTTGAAGCAGGCCAAAGGGGGAGTTTAATGGGATTGTCACACATGTTCAGTTCTGGATTTGCACAAAAAAAAACTTGATATCTCCATGCCAGCTGCATCTGCTTTGATCTTTGTCATTTTAATTGTATTATAGTCATCAAGATAAGCACTTCCAACATTTTTTAAAGTAGAATCTTTTGATTCTTAGTTGCAGATGGGAATATTGTAACAAGCAGGTGATTCTGAAAAGGAAATGGCCCTTTTAGCATTTACAAAGGATAATTTATTGGGACAATCAAATATGCATGGTCTCTTTCACTTCTATGCTTTTAAATCCATAGGGGAATTTTCACAGTCTGCGTGATGGGGCTGTGGTTTATTAGTCTGTATTGATATTAAAGTGAGCTATAATAAGACACTGCTGGTGCAATTTCCAAGATTTATGGTGAGGATGGGTCATGGTGGTTGTACTGGGGGTGCTGAATTAAGGGAAGGCACAGTGATCTAAAAAGCTTGAATATACAGTAAGTCCACCTACCAATCGGACCTGTCCTGCTCAATTGGTTAAATTTACTGTAGTTGGTGGATTCCCAGGCTTGAAGGTGGAAGGTTATGGGTTCAAACCTAACAGTGCTATGGACAAGGCTGCAGTAGCTAACCTTTCACATATAGTCCTGGCAAACCTGTGACTCTTTGAGAACAGGCTTCTGCTGTGTTGGCCCTGTGACATGAGCTTGGGGATATGGTTCATGTTCTGTAACTTCGCCCAATGTGTGCAATAACTGCTTGACTTACAGAATAGACAAAAGGTGGCCAAGTTCTTAGACAAAAATAATCTGTTTTGGACCATTGTATGCTGTGTATAAAAGGACTTTGTATAAAAGGTGTTCTTTGTTGCCAACTGTTTGCCATGATGAACATTCTCTCTGAACATACTTAAACAATGCGCTGTTGGTGCTTCTGACATGCAAGCTGCAGTATAAATGACACTCTTTGTTGGTCTGAGACATGGAGCACAATCAGTACCACATTCTAGCAGGCAGGATGGAGGACAGACGGCTTTAACTGGAATCTGCAAGCCGCACCATCTTGTCTTGATAGACTTTAGTTAGGATCAAATAAGATTTTTCTCAGAGTTGTGCAGTTGCCTCTCGCTTTTCCTGAGCCAGCCCAGGCTGCCAGTACAGACACCTGGCCAGTCCAAGTTAACTCCTTTAGGTGTTCTCAGTTGTCCCAAAAGATGCAGAGGACCAAGAGAAGGGAGTCTCAAATCTTCAGGCTTTCACTACTTGCTAATTTACCGATTTACTTTTGATTTTTGATTTATGTGTTTTGTGTGGCATCAGACTGTTCCTAAAAAACAATTAAAAACCACATGATATACAACACCTGGCTTAACATTTCCTGGTACTGGCAGCTATTTTTTTTTATTTTAATTGACTTGACCTGGGCCGGGAACCAGATGGAGATTGAACGCTGACCACTTTTCAGGAGGTATCGGAAAACAGGGGAGGCCATGTGTGTTGAACTATTCACACAGTTTGTCTTCCCTTCTCTCACATCGATGGGCCAGTCAACCGTAAGACAAGGCGTCACACACAGGTCTCCATCAGCCATCAGTCTTCAGAGCTGTTTTAACAGGCTGTCACGGGAAACTTCTGCATGCACAAGGAATCTTGTACATATTTCCAGGAAACCTCAGCCGTTGGAACAAAGGGTCGATCACCAGTGCATTTTTAAGCGACAGTCATCAAAGGAGAGCATGGCAAAGCTGCAGCGGGATTGCGGATTTTGGGACAGATTTCTTCCAGCACCTCGAGATCCTCAAGTTTCCAGGTGGCAAAGAAAATCCTGAACTCCTAGCGAAGGTTCAGCCTCTGGGTTTTCCAGACGATACCTCGACACCACTCCCCCCAATTCCCTCTCTCCCATCACACCACCCAGCCTACTCCCCTATCCTTCTCTGCCCATCTCTCATCCACTTCAAATCCGGACTCTGTCTCACTGCTCCTGTCAGCCATCTGCAAAGCTCTAGTCACCAGGAAAATCCCAACACGGGCTTATGAGTTTCATTTCAGCACATCTGCAATTGCTAAAGCCCAGCCATAGCTGAGAACTAAGAGAAACATGGGACAGTCAGTCAGCTTGCCGTGTGGAACAGTGAGATCAAGGTTATTAATTGGAGAGATGGACACCTCTTACACAAAGTAGCACTGTGCTGTGTCCCATCCATTCAGGTTCCCAGTGCATTCAAAAGACAAGATGGCATGTACTGTATAAGCAGTATAAATGTCTTGATTTAAATATGCAATGGGGTACAAAAATTAAATTGTAGAATATGTAGAAGCAGTATGTGAAGCTAACTTAAATGTGCTTATGCAACAGTAAGTAGAGATATCTCTGTCTTTATTGTCTACCTACCTCCAACTATCTACACACACTTAGACTGAATACCTTTGAAAACCATTTGTATGTATTTAACATTGAATGTACTAATGGAATGGTACCTTTTGGAAAGTCACCAGAGTCCTTTCAATCCTGGTAGTTGAACAGGGCTCATGGTTGTGCTATTATACCTCTAACTGTGGTTTCTCTTAGTTTGTCTGGTGATCATTGCTGCACTTTTGAGATAATCAACTACTCCAGTGTCTTCACAGCGTTGATTATTTCCCAGGTGTGATCCTGTTGACTGTGCAATGACTCATGTGCAAAATGTTGTGTGCTACTAACCCTTTCGCTGCCATGGTTAAGCTGCACTCTTGACTGTGAACACAGATTCTCGTTGATGGTGTCAGTGACATTTTTTTGTTTGTTTTAAAAGCATTTTCAGATGATCATTTGCACTCTTCTGTCCTGGGTTAAGTATGAAAAGTTCCTACCATAAATCTTGGAAACACTGCCACAGCAGTCTTATCAACCTGAACGTGAAGCAGCCTACAGGCTGAAAGAATAAGGCAGCGTTGGAGAGACAGGGCTTGGGGGCATCATTTCTGCTCTTTGTATGATTAGATATCATTTCTAATAGCTGAACAACTGAATGGTGATGTGGCAAGCAGCTCCAGTAGTTACTAGCTCATCCACTACAGTTTGCTACACTGTCCACGATGGGTTGATTTTGAAGAACGAAATCTGTGTTGAGCGATCTCATGCTTTTCTTATGCAATGTTTAAACTTTGCTGTCGGATGCTGGGAGATGGGCAAGGGCTGAGTTGGGCATGCCTCCTGGAGCCACCCCAGGTTTCTGTTTCTGTAGCAAAGCTGCTGTCCATTGGACCAGAATTACCAGCTTTATTTCTGTTGATGGACATAAAGCCCCGCTGTTCCAAAGAGATACACTTGAAGGGCAGTAAACCTGAATACTCTTGCAGCCTGGAATAAACACTGCAATCTCTGACAGGGCCCAACCTGAATGTGTTGGAGAGACTTTTCACAGAGCAGTTTAGAGAGGAGGAGCCCTGTAAGAGATGAGCTGTTTGCAGTTTTCAGTTCCTGTCCTTTTCACCTGCTCATCCGCAGATTGTAGGCTGTCAGATGCACAGCCCTGGATGGACAAGCAGTATCATGACTGGGCATCACACTTGAATGAATTATAGACTGCAAAGAATGACTACCTTTGTTGAAGCAAGATAAGCCTGGTTAAAAATTAGACATCATTATAAAAGTACCCAGAGGACATTTCTGTGATGGATCTGCCTTAAATTCAGGGTACTCACAGGACAGCTCATTTTAGATAGTTTGTTAGGCAACTATAGGCTGGAGAGTAATATGCTGGAGGGAGCAATTATTTTTGTCAGATATGTATATTATTACACTCATATTTCTAGGAGGGCAGAATCAACTCCTGTCTGTTAAAATAAAAACCTACCCAATCTACCTAGAGATAGAAGGCAGGTTGGTAATTCTGAATCAGCCTACTGTGTGACTTCTGTCTCTCTGCAAAATCTTGGGCCAAATCACACTTCTTAATCCTCTCCCTAGAGCATATAGATAATGTCTGTTGTTATCTCTAGGATTAGGGATATGGTACTCTCAAACATGGTAAATTAAAACAAAATAAAGTTTCAGTTTCAATATGTGCAGTGCTTAGTGTAGGAGCAGGCCAAACTGTACTGAGTACTGACTGTCTTATTGTTCTGAATGACACACTAGCCATGCCCTGTGTGGGTGTCCACTCTACTTGGGCCACAGTTAAAGGTAAAATCTCCTTTTCTTTAACCCCTTTCTTGTAGAGATGTAGAGAACCATTATAAAGTTTGCCCCTAACCCATTGTGCACCCTCTGTGTTTTAACCCTAATTGTTAATTGTACCTTTCCCAGTGGTGATATTCAACACCTGCAGTTGGCATAATTTACAAATGTGGAACACAGGGAGATCAGGCAAGCACTGAACGCTGGCTTCTTTTTGGATCAATGTCTGTGTAATTTTCCACTATCTTGTTTTTATTTCTGGTTTTAAATCATACCAATTAAAACGTATGAAGCATTAAAATCTTAAACCCTGAACAAACCTGAATGAATTAATCGCTCCAGGCTCTTTGTTGCTGGTTGTTAACTTTATTGAGCAACATTTTCCCATCCTGGAGGTAAAAGATCTCTGCTGAATTAGCGGAGGGGAATAAATAGACTGCATCAGCTGCTGTCTATTCCCTGAGGCAGAAGTCCGATCCCCTGGAAGTACAGACTGTACTGATTGAGGTTATAGAAATACATAGAGGTGTTTCAGTGTGCTGATAAAAGAAAAAGAACAGGATATAGTACCACTTTATATGCTTTATGATGTAATACTATTTCTGCAGCCAGCTTCTAATAATCAATAGATTTGTTTGCAGTATTACCTTAATAGCCCCCACATGCACACCTGTCCTTAATAGGCTTACCACTGTGCTCACAGACCAAGTGAGTATTTATCCCGTTACGTTAAATAACTGTTCCTCTAATGCATTGACTGCAAACACTTTTGAATGATTTCTCCTCAACAGCCTCATTTTACTCAGGAGCTCAGAGTAAAAAATATCCACACGAGAGAGACGTGCCGCAGCACGCTAGTACACTCCAAGCCCCGTCTCTCCTCTCCCTGAAGCCAGGAGAGGGTGGTATTGACATGGGAGCACCGGGGGCTCTGGAAAACTGTCTCAACACAGGAGAAAACACTTTTCAGCCTCACTCTCCTGCTGTGCATTCAGAGTTTTCCAGTAGCACAGCATCCAGAATACGTGCCTTTGATTTTATACTGTTATTAGTGTTATTTAATTTCTATATTGTTAGAAAACAATGAGCATTAATCTGTTTGGTTATTTCCATGTGTTTGTTTACTGTTCAGTTAGATATTTGAAAAATGAATCTCGGCCAACCACAGGGGCTAAATGCTACCACTATAACAAACCTTACCCCTTGCCCACCTCACCCTAGCAGATGGGCAATTTACAGTCAAATCAGTAATGACCAATAAGTTTTTCATTATCAAAGTTTATTCTGTAACAGTACTCTTGCTTTTGATTACTGTAAGACTAAACTCTGCCTATGTCATATTAAAGAATCCAATACTAATGTTAATATAGAACTGGAAAACCACCCTTTAATGATAGAAAATAATCATCTTAGTTGTTCTAAATAATGACTTTTTGGTCAGTAATGCCTAAAGCATAGCTGGAGGACATGTCTGTTTGAGCCCCATCATAAAATGCATTGCAGTGTCATGAAATACACAGTGGTCCACACTAGCATATTGCAGAAATGCACTGGGCTTTGCAGAAAGAGTTCCTATGATGTTTCAGAAACTGATTCCCCTTTGAGAAAGTCACTGGAGGCTAGAGGTTTTGAAAAGATCCCTCATTTTGCTTCTTCAGTGTTGATAACCCAAGGTTTAAACACACAAGTGCCCATGTAATGCTGCATGTGCATTGCACAGGGGTCTAACCTCTAATTTGGGATGTCTGTCTTACTAAACATGCATGCCGATCTGTACCCTTATAAAAATATGAACATTTCCAAACATGATTTTTATAAGGGTTTTTTATTTGGTGTACTGTGCTGTGCGTACAGACTGCTCTGATGACGCTGCCCACCTCCCTGTTGTTCAATCTGCTTTTCAAAAAGAGGCACAATTGTATCCTTCTATTCCGCACAACTTACTGCTGACTTGAGGGCTTTTCTGACAGGGTACTCGGGTTCAAATAGAGCACAGGAGAGAGAATTCTCGTTTTGGATGTTGGATTTGAAGTAATGAAGCAAATCTTAGACACGCCAAAAGAAGTTGGAGCAATGGGCACTGCTGTTGATGAAGGAGGGAGAGGTAGAGCTTGGCTGTGTTAAGTGTCTCGGTGTCAACTGAATGTGTGCTGTGACCAGAGATTGAGGCTTTTCTGCTCACCTAAAAGATTTCTGTTCTGCATCACATCTGGATCTAATTATATTATTTCTGAGAGCAAACGGAAATGAGTACTGTGAGCAGCAAAAGGCATTTATTGCCTGCTGTAGCGCAGGTGCTTTCACTGATGTGAAACCCATAATGGACTGGGCTGAGCTCAGCCCTCTCAAAATTCGGAGTGCCAGCTCTGCCCCAGGCCTGTGTGCTTTAATTGCCGAGCAGGAAGAGGCAGCAGGCGCATGTCAAGCCTAGGCTGTGCCACAGGCTTGAGGCACCAGGTCAGGAAGGTCCTGCTGAGTCGCCTTGCTAGCTGTGTAGACCCTGCTTGCAAATCCGACACCGCTAAACTCCTACTGTACATCCTGCTGTCTGTACCTCTCTCCTCCAGCACAGCACCTCTGTCTGTCAGTAAGGCTGAGGCCAAACCGAGAAGCTGATACTAAAAGCAGTAGGCAGAAAACTGCTGGGAAATTAATGCATAAATAATTATGAGGGAAAAAAGGAAATAAGATACAGTGCAATAGTGCTCTGCTGATTAGCATCACAGTGTGATGAATCCCTGGGGAAAAAAGGATGCAAAATTATATCAACAGCCTCACACAGCATGTCATGGCTTTTAGGTCACTCTCACATCCACAGGTTTCCACTGAATGAATGATGTCTTCTCCCTGCAACAGCTTTTGACGTTTTTTATTAATTTATCTGACCTGATTAATTCTGCAGCATCTGAGATCATGCAAAGCTCTTGTCAGTGTCTTTGTGTCTGTGTTCATGTGCACTCACATTCACACGACAGTGGAGGGGCAGCAAATCCATTCTGACACTGCAGACATTCTGCATTTTTCAAATAGTGGGCAATAAACACATCATTGCACAGCTCTGGTTGTTTCAGTCGAGTGCTTGGACAGATGAAGTTTCCACAGAGAGGGTTGCCACCAGTTTGGGCAAATCCAGGCTTTTGATGTCCAGTGTGGGAAGAGAATCCTACAGTATATCCCCAGAAATATGTCATAACCTCACAAAAACCAAGCATGTGGGATAACCAAGGAGGAAACCCGTCCCCAAGATAGCAGAGATGCCGAATTTCTATCTGGGCGTTAATTGTGGAAATGGTGGCAATCCTAATTTAGTGTCAATACATAGATTCGTGCTGTTCTAGTCATGACATGCTGTGTAGCAATCTTTGAAAAATCTGTAACTTTAAATGAATGTACTTTCTGCCTACTGCTTGCGGGCAAGGGTCACAGTGTAACAGAACCAAAGATGGAGTAAATGTAATTATTTCTGGACAGCAGTGTGTGGATACAGCGCCTTCTTCTGACTGATTGCCACATTACAAAAGAAATCCTGTAATGCTGAGAGAGATGTATTCTGCATTTAGAGAACTTAAGTCTGTAACAAAGGGCGGCGTGGTGGCACAGTGGTGCCTAACATTGTTGCCTTGCAGCTCTGGGGCCCTGTGTTCAATTCTTGATCTGCGTGGAGTTTATATGTTGTCCCCATGTGCGTGTGGGTTTCCACCCACCGTCTATAGACATGATGGCAGGTTAATTGGCTTCTGAGAAAATTACCCCTAGTGTGAGTGCATGTGTCTGTGTGTGCCCTGCAGTGGACTGGCGTTCTGTCCAGGGTGTGTCCTGCCTTGCGCCCACTGCTTGCCGGGATAGGCTCCAGCTCCCCCTCGACCCTGAACTGGATAAAGTAATCAGAAATTTGATGGATGGAAGTATAAACAAACGCAGAAATTAGGGTCAACTGGTGTTGGTACTAAAGTCTTAAGTGATATGGGTTGCATGTTAATAGAAATGTGTCATTTTTTTACTTGAAATGTTTGGAAGGAGGTCAAACATCATGCATGTGGATTCTAACTTGAATTAATGAATTCCTGTGTTTATTCTTTTTTGTTCTCTTTTGTTTTATCTCTTCTTCTCTTGTCTTCATTCCTTCCCTTCTCCACTGACTCCTCACCCTCCACAACCTTCACCTGTCCGCCTGCCTGCCGGCCTCTTCACCACCTGTCACTGTCTCCATCTCCGGACACCCCGCAACACCCTGACCCTGTGCCCTTGTGCCCCCGTGTCTCCCCCTCTCTATATGGGAGTGCAGTGAGCGTCCCTGCCTGCCCGGCCTGACCTCCTTCCCTGCACCACCTGACGACAGAACTCATGTTTTCCACTCCACTATTCTTGCCGCCTCCCAACTGAGGCCCTGGCCTGCCTGCCTACTTACTCCAACCTACCTGCCAACCTGCACACTGTAAAGGAGCTGCTGCTGGCCTGTTTTTCTTATTCCTTTCTCCAAGTGTCAGATGGGAGGGCAATCCACGTCAAGCCCACCTGGTTTCCCCAACTATGAGACTGTACTTTGTTTTTTTTACTCTCTTTCTTTATTCCCTTCCTTCCTCCTTCTCCTCCTCTTCCTCCTCTTCCTCCTGGGGACTGTGCCTACAGGCCCTGGGAAGCAGCAGTAGCAGCAGCAGCAGTGTCTCAGAGCCTGTCCTCTCCAACACCAAGACTGTGACTTTCTCTGGCTCCCTGTCCACGTCCTCCGGCCTCCCCTCTTCCTCTACAGTATTTGCACCTGGCTTGAAGAAATACCCCCAGGACGGAGCCGCTTCCTCCTTCTCTGCCTCCTCCAGCCCGGCCAAGACTCTGTTCTCCAGCCTGTCGGCCTCCAGCCTCAGCACCGAGGCCCTGCTCTCCTCCACCTTCCGGCGGAGGCTGGTGAAGGAACAGCGTACCTCCTCGGCTCCACTGCCCCAGCCCAACGGTCGCCCCGCCTCCACGGCCTCTGCCTCCCCGACATCCTCCTCCCCCCTCTCCTCACTCAGCCTCTCCTCGCTTGGCCTCAAAACAGCCCGCACCCTCCAGTACGCCGGCCTCCACAGCTTCCGGGACCGCGGGAGCAAGACACTGCCCAAGCCCTCAGTGAGCACGGGGGACAAATGAGAAGAACACAACAATCCCAAAATCGAAAGGAAAGAAAGCCCACCGGATCCCTCTCTTGCTCCTTCTTCACCTTTGTGGCAGACCGCACTTCTCTGACACAGGCTGGGACCAGACTACAGGGAAACAGGATCTGAGCTCAAGTCACTTTCTGTGTCTGTGCTGTCATTCTTTGGTGCTGGCCCAGTAGATGCCTGGTTTCGAACCCAGGTGTGTTTTTGAGAAAGCTATAACCGTTCCCTATCAGGGGCTGCGATACCCCTTCAATGATGCAACTCTCATATGTCCAGGACGCCTGGATGTTGGATACTCGAGGTGAAAAGACAGGTGCCAGCTGACAGACACTCAGCAGCCCTGCCCTTGTGTCGGCTTGTTCCCAGGAACGCAGTTAAAGCTCAGTGTGTTTTATACTGCCTTATCCGCACAGCTTTCTGTAGATATAGGATTGTGTAATGTCCCTGAGTGTGTTTCTTACAAGCCTGCTGCTTCTTCTCCTTTAACTGAACTGGCTTATCTCTTCACCTGTAGTGCAAACCATCATTTTTTTAATCATTGTTCTCTGCAGTACAGTCCAGGTCCTGCTGTAGCCAGGGTATGAACATGGATACTAAATACAGTGCAAACTCCGTTTCAGAATATGCAACTGTAGTCACAATTGCCAAATTTCATACAACTTGTCTATATTTCAGTGAATCTCTTCCAGATTGTATTTTTTTAACTGCACACTGTATTTCAAGTCAGAAAAGGTTGCAATAATCAAAAAATGAAATTTGGTCTACGGTTTAGATGATTTTACTTATGTGTAATAACGCTTAGTGTGAATCTATTCATGCAAAGACAAGCAATGAGAAAACAAATTGTCAATCACTTGTTAGCAGTTCATTAACCTGTAGGAAAGCAGTGCTAGCTTTAGAAACATGGCTTTTTTCAGGCTGTAGCATAACCTCTCTGCACTTCTGTAAAAACCCACAGTATGTCTACAGCAAACTGCATCAGATTTTTTTTCCAGGTCTGAATGAATTTCAGTCCTAAAATTACTGTCTCCAGTGCTCTCAGTCTCACTGTGGTGTGCAGAAGCACCCCCCCCAGAGAGAGGAAAAATAGTCTTGACCTGTGGCTTCTTCTACATGTGCAATCCAAATGGTTTGTTTCCGGACTGTTTCTGGTTCATTCTGTGAAGCCTGGCTTTAGGGATGATTGTTCTGAAATAGTCTTGGATGCTATTTCGTGATGCCATTTGCCTGAAGAATAAAAGGTCATAGAAAGAAACAACATGCAACTCTCCCCCCACCCCCTATAAATGGTTGTCATTTGAGAGTTGTAAGAAAAAAACAACAGTTTGCTACTAGAAACATGACCTTAAGAAACTGTGCTCAGATACCTGGGTAAGAGCTGAGTGCTGCTGCGTGACTCTGAAGAGCCATATGAACTATGAAAAACGCTTTACTTCAATGTTGCTGCATATTGGCTTCATAATCCCTATTAAACATGTTAAACATCTACACAGGATGTTTTAATCGCATAATGTTTTATATGGGAATGAGCCTGAGCCAATGACGTACTGGAACATGCAGGTTGTGATGAAGCATACCAATCCCTAGAAATGGTACTTAGTCATGTCATGACCTCTTAAGCAAACGTTATGTCATTTAGGAACAGGTAAAGGTTTGTTCCATGCTGAAAAGAGAAGAAAGGAAACACAACATTTCGGCTGTGGAGCATTCTCTGCTGTGTTGTTTTGTCATTTCTGCATGTCCCTGTAAAACACTATGCACAATGACTTGTGTAGCAATTATGAAGGGATTATGAAGCTATTGTACAGCGAATTCAGTAAAGCATTACCGAAAAGGCTAGAATGGAAGTGAAGAAGTTCCTTTTACAGAATCCAGATGCACAGAGATCTCTTTTGATGAAGGGTACGGCAGGCGTTCTGTGAGCCTTTGTTGTTGTTTTTTTCTGGAACTGAAAAGCACAATGTATAATAACGCCAGATTCTCACCTAATGCTAAGGAAGAAGAAGAAAAATCAGACAGAGTTCATGACAATCACTGTTCTATCCTGAATACCAGGGCTCCACAGCAGAGCCCCGGTGTCCTTGGAGTTCCTCTGCACAGAGCAGGACGAGCTAGTCCCGCCTTCGGGGTGAACTGTGATGATCCGGTCTGGGAATTCTAGTGCTTGTTTTCAATTCCAGTTTAACCAGTTTACTTCTGAATCAAGTAACAAGATTCCTAGACGTGCCCAGCTAAGCCTCCATTTGAGCAGAACTGAGGCTGGGTAATGACTGAGCAAGGGTGATTCACAGGCTAAATCCTGTTACAGTCTTGTGCCCCGCCTGCCGAGAAAGGCAATATGCTGCTATTGACATTATTTGTGCAGTCGAACAGTTTTTAGAAGCTGAACACCGATAATAAGTGTATCGTGGTTCCTTTATGCCATTAGCCAAACTGCACAGCTCCATAGCTGAGGTGCCAAATTTTGATCAATTAAATATTGAAACAACAGAAAGAAGCAGTTCTGGGAGTTCAAGGTCATTTGAGTTTTGATTACCGTATTTGATACTGTATTTGATGAGCTGTTTCCAGGCAGTCTTGTTTCTCTCTAATATCCAGCATTTTTCTGGCAGAACTACAGTTTAAAAAATCCTTTATTTTCATCCTAAACAGGCTCCAAAAGACAGAGCTCTGCAAGCACTATGGTGTGTATGTACAGTATTGCATAAGGTACAGCCCATTGTAATTGCACCCTCAGTGAGTGATATAGATAAACAGACTAAAATGATGGCTTATGGCTTCTGTGTTCAGAAAGCAGGCAGGGGGGATGAGTGGAGCAGACTATCATATTGTCCCCAGCACAGTCCTGTGAAATTGCAGAGCTATGAGTGCTTGGCAAAGGCTGCAGGGGTCCCAGCTGCACATTAAGTGTTTTGTAATGTCTTAGCCAGCTCCCTGCCATCACTGTGCTGGACCTCACTTCAGCTGCAGAGTGTTCTGTCAGCGATCAGGCCCAGCCTTGCTTGCCTCATGGACCACAGTGCGCACTGCCCCCTGCAGGGTCCTCTTTGATTTGTTGCTGGGTTTTTCAAAGGTAGTCGCACCCAGCAGAACTAATGTGTGTAGGTAGGTAGGTAAGGTCCCCTTTTCAGGCCATAAAGACTCATGGGGGAATGGGGGGGGCAAGGGCCACCATTTTTCTCAACCACCCAACACTGGAGGTGGAGGTGATGTGGTCAGCATCACGCTCCAGCCAGCCTGTTACCCCTGGTACTCATTTGGAGAGCAGGCTGAGTTGGTGACCTGGGAGCCGTCTGGAAGGAATTGGAGCTACATCACTTGCCCCTACCTGGGATTGAACCCAGGTCCTTCCGCTCAGGAGCTAGACGCCCTTGTCGTCTGAGCTACCACAGCTCCACTGATGTGTGTAGGAACTGTCATTTGTTTTGCTTGCCTTGTTAATTGATGGAGTCTTGCTCCAATTTTCAAGCTAACCTGAGGTTTCCAGAGATGATGAAATCGCTATTGTAGTGTCACACATTCTGTGCCTTTTCAGCAATACTTACGAAAGCTAGTGAAAATATGTCATACAGCACAGTGTGTGACAGCCCCTCAGCTAACGTTAGGTTATGACTAATTCTCAGAGGACCTGTTGGAAAGTATTGTAAGTTTGATTGTTAAGTGACTCTGTGCATGATTCCCCTGAGAGTCCTGCTTATTCCCTCCTGTTGCATTGTCGTCATTAGTGCAGATTGAGCTTTCGCAGATGCTACTGTAGATACTTCATAGTCGTCATATTTTTAGGTAAACAGGAATCACTGTCTTAAGACACCATGTTTAGAAGATTTTGCTGTTAATAAAAAGGACAATCAATACTTGTTGTACAAAAGAATCTGGATGGTCCTATTTTCCAGAAAGCCTGTCATGTACCAACAGATCTGCACTTCTTGGTGTTAATTGTATGATCTCTTCTTGTCAGGGTTCACTGTGAAGATTGGTTGTCCTTTTTGTTGCTGTAGGATTACCAGGTGCTTGTATAAAGGTAGTGCATTGCTAACCCCTTTTTACAGGCAAGTGAGAACTTATTTTATGTCTCATTCTATCCATGCCTATAAATGAATTACTGAAATTATCTGATGCAACCTGTCCTTGCATTTCTGTAAGTTTTCCCAAGTCTTTCTGTTGAGTTTAACCCAGTGCCCTGGTTATCTAACCCCTGCATGGCTGGAGCCCTGGCCCTCAGTGGGGGTTGGAGAGCACAGTAACGTAGGAAAAGCACAGAACCCTGCACTGTGCCAGTGGCAGACAGGCCTGCCTGTGTTGATGTGGGAAGATTTCTTTTAGGTTGCCCTCGCATGTGTTGTAGAAACCTATTAACAAGGTCTAATGCAGCACAGACACAATAAAATGTAAAATTTTACATTGTTACTGTAAGGCTAAAACAATGGAAATACAGGTACTGTATATGCAAACTTCCCATTTTCAGGCATGCATCTAAGCTGCTCAGGTAGCCTTCCTTCCACAAGGTTGTACTACATTTATTGGCTCTAGAGCAGGGTGATAAGCCTACCTGGTGTATAAAAATAGTCTATTTACAAGTGCTATTGTCCGTTGAGTTTACAGCATATTAATTATGGAAGGATGGATACTGTTAAGGTACCTGTACAAGGTACGTTAACTGTGCTCAGATCTTGCATTAGTTGGGGCTGGACTTGTTATGTGTGGTTCTGATGTCTGCCTGAAAGTGGCAAGTGCCTTTCTGAACCGGCTCTATCCACTGACGTTCCTGAAGGACCTTCTCTCAGGCTTGGGCAGCAGTGCTCAGCGCTGACGAGGCAGAAGTACACCAGGAACTGGACGTTTTCTTCTTCTGCTTGAGGAGAACAAAACAGGCAGAGCTGATTTGCGGCTTAACCTCACAGTTAATCATCATAGACCCATCATAGGCCTCACCGCCACAGCACTGCCCAGGGAGTGGCTGCCTGTGCCGAGCCCTGTCCGTTTATATCCTGGCAATCCACAAAATCGAATTGGGAGTTTTGATCGGAGGTGGAATATGAGGCAAAAGAAGGAGGAACAGTAGGACACCTGCTGGTCTTTAGCCCTTAGGTTAGGCCTGGTTTGCTGCACTATGCGAGAGAAGGGTCTAAACCTGGGGAATGGGAAACAGGTGGATGGGCTGTATACAGTATAGACTGGGTGAAGTCTGTGTATACAAACTTTACAAAACCAGGGAAAGTCACTAGCATTGTAACACACTGATACCTAGCAATGATCTATTTACACACACAAGTACTATGACTTTGGAAATTTTATTCAAGGTCATATTACTCGTGGAACATTGCAAAAAGGACTGGTGGCAAGAGGTAACTGCACTTAATGACTGATGACTGATATTACTGAGAGCTGGCTTCCTGTGTAAATGTGCAGCAAAATTATACAAATTAATTCATATAATGGCACACATAAAGCACACTTTGAACCCTCATTCATAGTCACTTTAGAAGACCCCTTGGGAATGCATTTTCTATTACCAGTAAAAAGTAGCTGATGGTCTGGAAATGCCTTTGACTTTTCTTGAACACTTTTCAGCTGATCTGAAGGGAAAGCTGTTCTAAGAGCATTTTAAATGTAAATGTGGAATATGACAGGTGGGAGGCTCAGTGCCTCTGGAGCCTCCAGTATTGATCAGATCTGGGATCCCCTCCTGTGATCAAGCACAGAAAAGATTTAATACAAAGAGTTAGTACAAAACAAAATATACATATATAAATATATATAAATATATCTTTAGTCAGATGTTTGTGTATGAAATTAATATATAGTGTGAAGAAAAGTGTGATACATAGATTAAAATATATAATATTAAAATTAAATCCTCATCTATTGGTTTTATATAATTAAGCCTTTTTTGTACAGATTTTTTTTAGTATTGAAAAAGATTTACCATTTTAGCAAATAATTTAACACAAAAAAACTACATTTTTAGTGAGCTTATTAACATTTTATATTCAGTTGAGTATATATGTACATATATAAAAAGGTTAATTCATTTTAGACTGTATGATTTCATTTTGTTGATCTTTTAAATTTGATTTAATCTTATAGATTTCTTATGCATTTTTTAAAGGTATGAATTCTACACTACCCTCAAGCAGCTTCGATTTTATTGTGATCATGTCTCCATTCCTTTACCAAAGTATTGTTTGTTGCTTTTTATGTCGTTCACACCTTGGTCTGAGGAGCGCAGTGCTGTTTCTGTGGTGCTCTGATGTGGAACTAAAGGAAAGCACAGGCTAGCCTCTTAACAGGGCTTCATTAAAGGCCACGTTTAGCAATGGTAGTGACTTCAGTGGCTTAAGAATTCAAAGTGAGAGATATTCTGAGATACATTCTGATGCTATTGGCTCAGAAGCCTGCTCTCTTAACTTTCTTTATTCATTTGACTGTCCCCAGTTTACAGTCTTAAAGCTCCCCTATGACATTAAGCCACTGGTGGAGTGCAGGATCACTGTCAAGCCCTGTCTTCATGCCTGGTGCTGAACACACCACAGAATTTGCACTGTCTCCATCAGCAAAGCACAATTCTTTGCCCTTCCTTAGTACTGTTAATGCACCTCTTCTCTGCTGTAAATCTTGCTAGAAAGTAGCTGGCCTCTTAAGCAGTTTCTTTCATTTTGGTCATTTTTTGGCATTGCTTTCGAAACCTGGCACTTTGTTTCCCTCCCGCGGCTTAGCACAAATCATGCTGCTGTAATCTTCTTTCTGCATCTCTGGCTAAACAGCACAAGAAACACTTCTACCCTGGGGAGGGACTGCTCGCAGCTCTCTCTGTCGCACATCAACCAATATAAGCTCTTCTTGCAAGATACAGGTCAACAGCTATGTCTCATTATAAAACAGATTGCAAACTAATAGCACTTTGGTAATATCTCTACCAGCTTTCTTGGTGGATTGTGAGCTCCTGATTAGTCGATCTGGGGTTGGTTGCACTTTCAGCATGAAGGTTGCTTTGTCTCCCCTTCTCTCCTGGTTGTTCCTCTGCTTTTCCGTTAGCGCAGGAGCATGTTAGCTGTGAATGATTTCCTGTCCTTCCTTCCTGCTCCCTAGCCAGTGCCCTGATGCTGCTGTTGCCATAGGAACAATGACATGTAGGGGATGGGCAAGGAAAAGGGCTCTTACTGATCGCACCACCAACGGCACAGGTTTTAAACAATAGAGGGACATATCCTCAACATCCTGCTACAGCCACTGACTCCTACACACCTCACAGATCAATTGCTCCAACGTCCACACTTCACGATGGCAGTCTCAAAATCAAGGTCTGATTTTAATCTAGCCAGTTTTTGTTTCTTAATGAATATGAAGTTCTATACCATGCACAACCTAAATATTATACAAACCAAACTTAAAAAACAAATGTCTTTTAAAGAATGAGTTTTTTTAAAAACGACTTTCTTTTAAAGATGATCATTATTTATGCTGGTTGATGCCATTGTCCAGTGGCTAACTTGCCAAAATCAACCAGCTTCCCTGTGGTTCTACAATACTTAACACCATTCACTCCCTATGGCTTCTAACAAGCTATAAAGTTCCCCTCTGGATTTGCTGTGCTTTTACTGGAGATACAACAGGGAATGTACAGTGTATCTGACTGTACATTCACACCTCCACACGTCCACCCAGACATGACTCCCCGCCCTGCAGAGCCAGGTCCCAGCTCAGTGGTGTCTTCAAAGGCCTCCCAGTAATCCCCATCTCTGAACTGGCTTCATCACTCCTCCCAACTGAGAGCTGGTGTGTGGGGAGCGAACTGGCAGGTGGGGCTACACATAGGTGGTGGAGGGGAGTCCCCATTACCTGTAAAGCGCTTAGATAGGATTGTCAAGAAAAGCACTATATCCAGGAACTGTCAGGAATTTATTATCAAATTTAGAGATACCAGAAGGAGGTTTGTATAGAGACAAGGACATGCTGCTTATTGGTGAACAAGTCTGCTTAGGGTACTCACATATAGAACACAGAGGAACAAGGGGAAAAATGAGACAAGAACCAACCCTAACTCACAACACCAAAAAAGCTAGCACGAAAGCACATTTCAGATTGCTCTAGTCACTGTATTAAAATGTATCACGCAGAATGCTTTTTTTAATTTTGAAGAAACTATCATATATATGCATATTTTTTCATGAACTTAATGTCATTCATTTGAAAGCTGTCTACATGAATGTGAGGATGTTCAAGCTCATGGCATCAAAAAAACATGTAAATAGACCAAAATCATTCTTAGAGAGAGTCCACCAAATTTTATGACCATTTTTTTCTTTTTTTTTTACTAAAAAGAAAAAATAAAAGTCACAAAATAATGCATGTATAATCTCAAGCAATTGCACGCGGAGGTCAGAAAATGTTGTCTATATGTTAAAAAAGTGACTTATTCAAAGATCAAATACTGTAGAAAACTAACTTTTTTTTCCTGTTTATACCATGTGTTAGTGGCTCAGGCATGAGTTTTTAATGTGATCTGTAATAGGAAGAAGATGGAAATAATGTGAAACTGACACTGTAGGGAAGTGAGACCTTTCCATGAACTAATGATGGTGTTTTTTATCTGAGTGATGCTTCCATTTGTAGAGTAGTGAGATATATGAATAATAAAACATAATAATATTAATAATAACTAATCAGTCTGGATGCCATGATATTCTGTGAGAAATGTGCTTTTTTGTGAGAAAACTCTGAACACAGAGACTGCTTCTTTTGTACATGATTGCTGTGTTTGTGTGACTAATAAAGTGCAGCTCTCTTGTACAGTTTGAGTCATGGGTTGTTAATTCGTCGTCATCACCGCCACCACCCACCATCCTCATCATCAGCCTCTGTTGATCCAGTTGTGGATGAAGGCTTCCTCAGGATTCTTCCGAAAGGAGAGCACAAGAAATCAGAGGTGAGGGGAGGCTCCTTCCACCTAGCTGATCCAGCCCAGGATTGCCTTGGTCCAGTGATGACCTGTCCAGCTGTTTGCTGGTTTGGTCTGGACTGTGAGCCAGGGGTTCTCTGCCAGAGAACTGGGATTAGGGTTAGGGTTTTGTTTTGTGGTGTAGCCAGAAACAGCTGGAAATGTTTTATCACAGATCTAGCAGTTGGTCAAAATCAACGTGCTGAAATTCAGTTTTGAATACTACAGTAAATAATAACATTATTATTATATAGATAATAATACATCTCTCTTATGCCGGAAAGCAAGCTTCTTTATGTTCCCTGTAGTTTGTCCCTGTAGTTTTTGTGTCATGTTTGAAGTTGGGCTCCAGGACTTGTACCCACAACACACTGGACTTTAATTTTAGGGCTCAAAGACATTTTCCCCAATTTCCCCAAGGAAGTGATACCATTTTCCCTGAATACACATCCTGATTGATTTAAACAACACCAGCAACAGAATTGGTCAACTGTACTACTCCACACACCCACTGCCCTTCTCTTCTCTCTGATCAGTCTGGTTTCTGACTTACACCCACCCCAGTTGCTCCCGTCACAACATTCTGTTTCAAAACCTTGCAATGCTGTGAGCATTTTCTACTGAAGGAATGTATGTTTTGTTCTCTTTTAAGCCCTTTGGAAAAAACTTTGAAACTATAAGTCGATGCAGTTGACTTGAAGGGTCTTTAAGCTACGGGATATTACCGTGTCGTTCTCTCCTTCAGTAAGAAGCACTTGTTCTGAAAATCAGCTTCATATACTACCTTTTTTTTATAAGGTTTGTACTTTTTTTATCCAGCAAGAAGTCGAGCTGTCAGTATTTGAAAAGTACTGACTGTAAGCAAATTGTATCTGCCTATCGGTTAGTTTTTTAATGCGTCCTGCAATGTCTTTCGTCCTCTGATTTTGTTCTGTTCAGACTAGAATTTGACAAGCTAATTACTCCAATACAAATAGCTTCCAAAACATCTTTGCCAATTGCCAACAAGAAAACACAAGAGACTAATTCCTTTTGAATTAAGCTGTTACACAAAACTGCTGTCATTATCCAGCCAGACGCTCATTTACTGCCCAGTATTATATTCTTTTATTGTACAATTCCAGTCTTTTAAGCATTAATTCTCATCTTGTCACGGGCTGTTTTAATTAGGTACTTGCTAACCACTGTGGATGACAATGGAAAGAGAAAAAACAGAACCTGTGCAAATCCTACTCATGTCCAACCTGGAAACGGACAGAAAATAAAACTGATATACTGTTGCATTTGTTTTTTATTTGAATTGCATTTGTATTGGTCCTAATCCTTTATTGCCAGTGCTGTAAGGTGGGTTGAACAGAACCAGTTCTCTAGGTTCCCCCTTGAAGACCACAGGAGATGCAAAATGAAGGATAGCAAAGAACAAAAGAAGCAGAACAACTGCAGCACCGACCAGATGGTAAAGAAACCAGGTAAGGCAGGGGCACTGAGCAGCAAGGCAGATTTCTGCAAAAGCATGTTTTAGGTAAAGTACTAGTTAGGTTGTATTTCACCACACTCTGGTTGCATTGCAAAAAGGCTCTTTCTACCCTGGAGGGGCATCAGCACAGACGTGACAGTGCCACGTCAGCCATAGAGGGGTTGCTGAGCCGAGATTCCTCGGTTACGATTCCCTGTGCTCCTTCAGGATATGGGTGAGTCCTGGATCCTTAGATGAACAAGCTGACAGCCTTCAAATAAGGGTGGTGGGGGAAGTAGCCCCCCCCCACCCCCATTGTAATCTTTGTTCTTTCCTGGTACTCTGTGGGTCAGCAATCCTGTTGCGATATAATATGGCTCCTACATTTCTGACAATGCAAATAATAATTCTGTGTGCTTCCACAGTGGGCACAGGTGCAGTTTCATCAAAAGCCAGCCAGACGATCTTCGAATAGCAAACCCGAAGGCAGAGATGGTGTCTGGGGCACATTGCTAGGGTTCAGTCTAAAGCAGGAAAAGGTTTGTACTGAACATTAACATTACCATGGCGGATCTCTAAAGGAGAATACAAGTGAGCTGCATTCTGTCTACTGCAATGCAGCCGTAATGCTGCCTGCTACGTGATTGGAACAACGATTTGATGATAAAATGGATTATTTGCACCACAGTAAGAGGGTGTATGGTTTCATAAAATGTCTATTCCTAACTATAAAACTGAAATACAGCTCCCATGCAACTACTTCCAAGTATTGATTTAGAAAAAAAAAAGCAGAGGATATTTCTTGTTTTCTTCTTGTTTAGGCCTAAATAATGTCATATTAAATTTTATTTTCTAGCACTGCACAAACCTTAACACAATAGAAGCTTTTTTCCCCCCAAAATGGTTTGTGGTATAAAAATATTGATTTTATTGATTTGTGTCCAACTGTGACAATTGTTCGGGAAACGTCTTTAATAATTGAAACGTCCTGTGGTTTGTTTTCCCCTGCCTAGAGTTATATGTGTCCTGTAGCTGACAGCCCACATGGTTTAAGACGATTCAAGAAGAGGCTGGATGAGATCCCTGCCACTAGAGAAAGAGGCTGAATGGTCTCCCCTTGTTTGTAACCTTACAAGGTTCATCTGAGGTTATTTTCCTTTTGAAAAACGTGCCAATCGAACAAGCATTTTTAAACCTCTTTTAAGGTGTTGACATTTGAGTACTAGAAATAGCTTTACATAGACTTCCAAATGCATTGTTGAATTCAGCTCAATAATGCCTTCTCTGCCTGTGACTAGTTTCTAGTGATGAATCTGCCACAGTTATGAATTCTAATTCGGAACTAATTCTAGTTAGGAATTAGCCACAGGGTTCATCATATGCAGTACCAGTGTAATGCATTGTTTGGGAGCTGAAAAGGGTCTCACTATCTTACTGATTTATTGATCTGCTGTCTATGGCTCTAAAATGAGGAACAATTATAAAATATAGATTTTTTTTCTCTGTGTGAATCAAATTAGTTCATCCATCTATATTAGAATGCTGAGATGGATACTCAGTCAACACAGATATAAGATATATCAGGCTTAAAGACACAACAGGTTATTGCTGTGATTGGTTTCTAACTGCAGCTGGGTGGAGTGGCCTCTTGGACATCCTGACCAACTAAGCAGTGCGAGAATTCAGGCTGTCTGTTCCAGAGCTCACCTCCATTTATACAGACCAGCTGCTTGTGCTGTAGTTAGTGCTTCAGGGGGTGGTTCAGAGTCCTGTAATGGCATGGCATGGATGTGCTAAAGTTGACTGCTCCTGGACTAGGGCAGTGGTGCTCAGTCCTGGTCCCTTGTTTCTAACTAAACAGCTCTTAAAAGGACCAATATAAGATGCACTGACAGGTGCGAATAATATTGTATCAGACAACAAAGCAAAGACAAGAAATCTGCTTCCGTCCACATGGTCCTATGTCAGCTCACACACCTGACTGAGGGCAGGCCTGAAACCCACTCATTACCACAAGGCTCATATTGCTGGTGGTGGTGGAGGGGAGTTCCCATTACATTGTAAAGTGCTTTGAGTGGAGTGTCCAGAAAAGCGCTATATAAGTGTAAGCAATTATTATTATTATTATTATTATTATTATTACCAGACACAACCTGCTTGTAAAATTGTAAAAATGCCTCAAATAGAACATTGCAATAAATGATTAGAAGCTCACCTGGAATGAAAGCCAGAAGACACAGGTGTTCTCCAGGACCAGGACTAAAATTACTCTTGTCTTAGAGATCCAGATCTCTTAAAATCGGCAACAGCTGGAAACCTTCGGAAAGTGTTTAATTTGTTCAGCTAAGCTAATGGTCAGCTCGATTGGGTCATTTGGAGCAGAGCTGGAACAAATCCTTCCAGACACTACAGTCCTGCGGGACTCGAGCTGCGTGCCACTGGAGCAGAAATTCAGAAACTGCATGGTGGTGAGTGCTTTCTGTGCTAAATCTGTAATAAAATAGCCACTTTGACTTTTCTTCATCCTTTTTATTGCACTGCTCAGGCATGAACCTGTCATAATTATACCTAATAAACAGGTGAATAACATCCACACTGATTGTGCCCATGTAAGTATAAATACTCAAATGACTACTCCGTAGTTTGAGTTGTGGAATATCAAAGGAACATTGATACTGTATGTTCATACATAGCAATATTAATATTGCTCAGTGTTTCAACCCTATTCAGGATAATTAGTTACATTGTAATTACACATTTTGCATGAAATTGTTTTTATAAGACTAAGAATCTGTTGGTCTCTGGTACGAATATGCTGTAAATGTAGAAAGAATGAGAAGTTTGCTGTCTCGTTTCGCGCTGTAGTGCTACACAGCCACCTTCTGATGATAAGCC